>NW_024425563.1:9225004-9458475 GCF_017311325.1 Ursus maritimus | reverse complement strand
GAGCTGACAGGAGACTGGAAGCCCCTCCGAGTCACGCCGCCCGGCGGCGCGGGGACCGCTCGCCCGCAGTGCCACGGGCAGCACTGCCGTGCCCGGCGCTCTCCCTCCGCTTCTGCATCCCCCGCTCCTCTGATCTGCCTCCACGTCCTGTGGTGAATTTTTTTCTTTTCCCTCCCGAGAGAGAGAGGGCGGGGTAGGTCCCCTCCTCTGCTCCCCCTCCCTTTCCTTCTTGGTTTGAATTTCTTCCCCCTGGCATTTCACTGGCTCCCGGAGCGAGAGGCAGGAGCCGCACGGAGGGAAGAGGAAGGCTGCGCCTCCCCCGCGGCTCCCAGCCCGGCAGAACTGGAGCCTGCAGGGGTGCGGGGAGCAGAGGACGCAGCGGGAGGGGCCCGGCTCTCTCCCGCGCTGAGGACAGCCCACCTCCCCGGGAGAAGCCCACGGAGAGACGCGCGGCGTCTCGGCAACGAGCTTTCGGAGTCCCGCGAGCCGGCAAGTCGAGGATGGTGGTGGCTCCGCGAGCCGGCTGCGGGGCAGCGCTGTCGCTCTGGATTGTCAGCAGCCTCCTCTGCAGAGCCTGGACGGCCCCAGCCACGTCCCGTAAGTAGCCCCCCGCGAGCGCGCGCCGCGCTGGAGCAGTTTCAGTGCCGCATTGAGGGGCCACCCTGGGGTGGCAACTCGGAGGCGCCTTCGCAGTTCTGGCCCCTGGTGCGTGCGGGTGTCTCCGCCGTCACGCACTTACAGCCACTGCAGCACCGAAACTCCAAGCCCGGCGCTCCCGGTGGGGGTGGGGGTGGGGGAGAGGGCTTTTGAGGCGAGTGATGTTTCTGGAAAGTTGTTCTTGGTCGTGGAGGTGCGTCGGCGACTGCTTGGTTAGAGTGATGAGTGTGGATGACAGCTTCCTAAGAGTTATTCTCACACTTCGGTGTGTTTGTTGTGGAGGGAGTTCATGGCATTTGGCTCAGGTAGGTCAGTGAAAGAAAAGTGAAGACTAGGGCAAAAATAAGTTTCTTATTTTTATTTATGGTTTTAACTTCAATGAGCACAGATTTGGGGATGAAAGAGGAGCACATTTCAAGCAGTTTGGGCACGATGGACTTCTCTCACCCGCCACCCCGTAACAAGTTTATGACCGTTTAGTACTTGCTTCTTGAAATGGAAGACAGTGAATGCAGTATTGTAACTGAAATTGCTTTAATTCTCTGGCAGTTTGATATAATACAGTCTGGGGCTTGGGACAGGCAGGGCAAACCCTCAGTAATGTAGTAATGAACACATTTCTTAAGAGTTCTCAGGAAAACGATGCTGTTCAATATGTCTAAGTCTTTGTGTTTTAGCAAGCTTTTTTAAAAAGAAAAGGTTGCTCAGGTTTTCCAGGGGTTAGCAAGAGTGTAAAGAAATAGAAGATTCTAGCCCATCTTCTGATTTGCTTTGGAAGTGCACAGTGTGCATCTAGAGAGGAAATGCATAATCGCTCCTGTGGTTCAGAAAGAGTTAAACACTAGAGAGACTGCCTATGGGAATCTTAGGATAATATTCATAAGCACATAGTACTTGTTGATGAGAATGAGTTACTTATTAAAGAAGAATCATGGAGATTTTAGTTTGAAAATAAATGTTTTCCATTTAGGAAAAAAAAAAAAGTTTAGTGTTTTCCAGAATTCATTGTATGTATAATCCTATCTCTGTTTATGAGATCTTGGGATGCTTTGATGCATCTTAACTCGTATGTTAATATTAATGTTCTTATTCCAAGGTGTAAATATTAATAAGAATAACCATTGAAAAAAGGACTTTATAAGTCATGCTAAAGAATCTACTACAAAAAAATGTCATGTGATGAACCAGTATTACAGTTCTGACGTATTTTCCCAAGTCTTGTATTTGCTTCTCTTTTCTTGCAAGATGGGAAGTCACTAAGTGGCAGTTTGTAATGGACTTGAGAAAAATTTTATAGCTTTTTCACAAACGGATTGAACCTCCAAAAAGTGATTTGTTATTAATATATGTATGTTGATTTTATATATTTAAACAGAAATTATGAAGGCACAATGCTCAGTATTAATATTTATGTAAATATATAACTATATCCTGAGAAAAGTAATCTGACGAAATTTCAATTTCCGTTTCAAGATCTGGTCATATAGAACTAACTGCCACTTTTTTTAGAAATTAAATTCATTATAAATTAAATTAATTATATTCACTGTTTAAAGGCCCTCATATCCAGGATTTTTCTTGGGTTTTATATTGCATCTTTCTGTATACTCTAATTATAATGGATCCATCTGAAACATTTGCCGTGTATCAAGAATGAGTGGCATACATGCAGCCACTGGGTTAATGCATTTTAAGAATAGAAAAGTTGTTTCAGAAATATATTCTTAGTTTTTACAACTTAGTTAGAATTTGGTGATGAGGAAGAGCAGAGAATATTACTTTTAAGATAGTTAATACTTATGTTTGATTAAGATTTATTTATTTATTAGCTCTTATTCTTTATTGATTAAATACGTAAAATGGCTTAATTAAGATGACTTTTTATTTCATTTGAATTTAAATTGTCTGACTAAAACCCAGTTTCCCTGAATCCTGAAATCAATGAAATAATAAGAATGATGTAGACTTTATTGATTAGAATAAGCTTCACATATTCAGTGCTTTAAAATTAAATTATAATTTTATACTTAATGAAAATGTTTATATTATACTCAACTCTGAAAAAAATGATAGTTATATTCTTAATACTGAAAACACTCAAAAGGAGAAAAAAATGGTAACTACATGAATCTAAGATAATGAACAACTCAACCAGGAGAGGTCATCACAAGACAAAAAGTAGCATGAAAATCTAAAAGTAATGTTTTTATTTGGTACTCATTTTAAAAAATATGATGACTATGCTAAAACTTTCTGTCCCTAGGTAACTTTTTAAGGTATTGGATATTTCTAGAAGATGCAGTTAATATTTTTCATTTGATAACAGTACCATTTTAAAATATATTTGCTTCTGGCTTATTTCTTTTTCTCTGTTATTGAAATGTATATAAAAATGGTGTTACTGCTAATAGTATGTTTTTTACAACTGGACTAAAACTAAAGAAGCTCATTTCTGGGAGTAAGTAGAAATAGAATCTAATTGCCTGAGTGCAGATGAGCTGCTGCTGAGCTGATGGAATCATATAACCTCCCTTCTTGTAAATACATACATACAGGACGCATACGTAAAGTTTAAGTAGGAGATTTTACTCTTAGGGAATTGCTTTTATTTGAACGTGTTTGAAAGTCACGGACAGTACAGTTCTAAATGATGAGGAGTTTGAGCTGGCATTTAATGAATTTAACTTATTTTTGAAGTATACTAATTTTTGACTTAAACAGTGCTTTCTGATAAAGTTCACTTTACATTATTTTGTATTATTTTGTATACCCACTAAACTATAATTTCACTGACTGTCACATTTGAGAAATGTTTTCAATTGATACTTTCTAACAAATATGTTTATATATATAAAAGCATATATAAACACAAATGTATATAAATATACACACATATATATTTGGTAAAATCCTTTAAATACATATTACATAAGGTATAGATACATATTATTATTTAATATAGTGTATACATTATATATTTATTACATGTAATGTATGTATACATTTATGTATTTTCTAATGTATCTTTCAAGGAGTTAAAGCAGCTTACAATTTTATAGATAGGTCTTTTTCATGTGCTATTATTTCAAGTAACTAATGCAACAATATCAAAACAATAGTATATTGATCTATTTCTTCTCCAGTTCATATACTCTAAAACATTAGAGGTAGTACATTATTTACTTAAGTAAATTATTACTTAATAATTTAATTCTAAGTGCTGATATTCAGGGAACAGGAATTTTTGCCAAAATTTTCTCCATTAACATTGATATATGGCAAAATTGGCCAAAAAAATGAATCCCCAAATTCAATTTAGGTTTTTATTGACTTTTATACAGTTATAAACATACAACATATCATTTTGAGATAAGTAACATCTATGTTGTTTGATGTGCATTATATTTTTAAAATCACATTTCTAATTTTTTTTCTATTCTAATTTGGAGGATATTTCAAGTTCTATAACTTCTTTAAGATTTTAAATCACTTGTCTTAAGTATAAATTCTTCCAGAGTAAATCTTAATAGGTCTTTAAAAGTGAACTAATAAGTCTTCTTGTCTGATGTAAACATAAAGGGAATTTGATATACATCTGCTTGTCTTGCTACTCTTTTTAAGATTTTAAAAGATATTTGTTGAAAATAATGTATAGAATAAGGAGAGATTCTAGGCTTAGAAATTCTTAACTCATCATATCTAGTGTATGATTATCTTAAGAGTATTCTTCATGTTTGTGTGGTGACTAATGTTGATGGAATGAAGAAATAAAACATGTAATTTCAAAATTTTCCTATATCTCATTGACTTAAGAAGTGCTTTCTTTTGTCATTTATTGCTACTTGCAAAGGTAAAGAACAGAGTACATAATTTAAATCTCAAAACTACAATGTTACGGAGATAAAGCGAAAGTCATATTTCTATGTATATCGGTATCTGAAATTGAATGTTGTCAGTATTTCTAGAGAAATACATATCTTAAGATAAGTAGCTCTTAGCAAAATAAGACATTTTTATAATCATCTAATATTTGGCCATTGGAAGAAATTATGTGGGTTTTTTTGGTCATTTTAATATGTACAAATAATGATGAAATGATCTTCAAATAGAGAACATTCCAAATGAGAAACTTAGAATCTGAACAGAATGATAAGTTCAAATATTGGATCCCCCATCTCCTGGGGTCTGTAGAACTTGTATGTTGTTTTTCTGACCAACTAAAGATGTCGGGACATTGAGGTGCTACCATCTTTCTCCCTCCTAATGTTTCCTTTTACATGGAGCGAAGTCCACTTGTAACATTTTTAGCCTCTATCTCTGCAGTTCACTCATCCCTTCTGTGTAAAGTGGAGGGACTTACCTGCCAGGTGACTTTGGGTTAAGGATCTAGCATAGCTGAGCCCCTCTTCTTCCTTCTGAGCTGCCTGCAAAGGGTATAGATTCTAGACGTGTAAGAGTAGGCTATGCCTCTGCCTTAATGTGTGTGATAAATGAAAAGCCTAAAGTGTTTCGGTTCTTCCTGTGGCTAGAAAGTTTGTTTAATTGCAGAGTTAAGGTTAATGCATCCCATTGTTGGCACACAGCTAAGCCCTATTCAGCAATTATTGTGTGAAGGGTGATACTTGCTCTCCACCTGTGACTCCTATTCTAATCTAGAACTCAGAAAAGAGAGTGCTATTTATTGTACCCTGTCAAACCCAAAGGTATTAAAATGCCAGTAATAAGCTTATTTAGTATTGAACTAAATGAACATGAGAATATTTTTGCATGTTTTAAAAACCAGCAATGAAATAAGACTCATTTTTCCCTTCGATGTTAAGTTGGAGAGTTGTACTTATTTTAACTATGACCTTCTAGAGCCCCCATTCGTTCATTCACTCATTCATATTTCTATTATTAGTGATATTTATTTTAGAAAGACGTTTGGAATACCATTTCCTTACCTACAGTCAATATCATTACCATTTAAAACACATCTTGTTTATTAAGGACTTCAGTGGCTACACATTCAACTGAATCTTACCTATTTATCAGGTGAATTTGACATGCCTTGAGTTGGTAGCTACTTTGTGTCCATGTTCCTTCTGCACAATCACGAAGAGTTAGACATTTGGGTCAGTTATTCTTAAAAAAAAAAAAAAGGAGTCATTTGCACTTTGAAAACAAAGTTGATAATTTCCTCAATTGTAAATTTTGATAAAAAGGTTTAATTCATTTTGGGGGTAGACTTTTCATAATAACAGCTTGAAGTAGCTGATTTTTTTATAGCTCTCCAGATTTTAAAACCTCCCATGATAGTAGGAAATCTGGAAATAAAGATGTATTCATTGGCTCTGAGTTTGCTTGCTGAAGATATCATATTTTTGGTATACAGTAAAAGTGCTGAAGGAGTACAGAAGAGCTCCTAAGGGCCATATTCTACATTTTAGTTATGATTTAAGTTTGTTTGAAATATTCTCATGATCATGCATAGAAATATATTCTTCAATGTTTTCGTGTTTAAGAAGGAGGTAAAACTAGTTTCTGGGAATACTTTTACAAGGAAAAATTATCTCCAAACATATATAAGGTTCTCCTTCCCTTTTCAAATACATTCATCCCCTGCTTCATTTGCACTGGAATGGTGGTCTTAGTGGTCTGGGAATATGAATTATAGAAAGTGGCAGTGGAGATGCGACCTTCACACTGTTAGGTTCCCTAAATCTGTGTTGTGTGCTGCGTCTACACTGGAATCAAGTTATATAAAATTTAATTCAATTCAGCAGGGATTTGCTACCTTCTATGTGTTAGATGTCATGTCAAAAAAGTATGTAAAAAGAAAAATTCTGCCTTGACTCCTAATTTTCTACTAACTACTATTACGATGTCAGCTATGTCATTCAATTATAATATCTTTTCAAAGGAATACATGGAAAAAGTAAACATACATGCTGAATTAATAAAACAGCTTATTATGTGGTGAAATACCATGCTTTGCCAAAGGAAATAATACATTTATCACTAAGAATATTCTCATAAAGTAGAAGGTGCTTGTTGTTACTTATAAATCATATGGACTCAAATGGTTATGTTGAATTTCCATAAAACATATGTTGATTAAATTGCATTGCTCTATTAACTCCTATTACTAGGTAGCCATCTCTTAATGAGAATCAAATTATTAAGCAACCTTATAAGTAAAAATTTACCTTCATATACTTTATATATTTTTTCAGATATTGGGCAAAATATATGAACAGGAGAGCTACATGAAAAAATTTCAGCCTAATTATGTCACATGGCAAAAAGCATATTTTAAGAGTATCATTTATTTAAAGGTTTTCAGTTACACATTAAAAGTGGTCTATTCTGCATTAAATTACTTAATTGCTAATAAATTTTAGCTCAAAATTTATAGATTTATATAACATATATGAAACATTTTTGGTTGAACCAAAATTAATATGTCTGGAAAATCATGTGTGAATATCAATTTTTCTCAGGTGATTAAATGAATATGCTATTAGGTTAATGATTTTAATGTCAACCGATCTAAAAACATATGGTCCCTTTTTTTTTTTCTTTCTGTGTGCCTAGAGGCAAAATATCAAGGCAAATGTTAATCTACCATGGCATATTTTTCTCAGTGAGTCCGAATATGGCCATAAAATCATATCTTCCTCAACACAACGTGCCAGGTAACTGTGACTATCTTATGAGATTTGATCTATTAAATAAAACTTGATTTTATGCTCCTATATGTATCATCACCAGAAGTTTTCAGCTAACTTTTGTTAGTGCTAAAACACACTCTTCACTTAAATCACTTGATTAATATTCAGTGTTCTCATATGAAAAGAATACTTAGGAGAATTTATACCTGCCTCACAGTAGAATTTTTTGAGATGAAATTTCCAAAAATAAAATTTCATCAAGCCTCATGTGCGTCTGTAGTATACGTGAATTTTATTCAGATACCTTAACCTAAGCTTGTGAGTGTCTCATGACTAGTTTAAAGCAGGTGCTGGTATTGTGTCTTATGTTTTTTGGCTGTCTGGAGTACAGGATTAAGAATAACCATTTTACTATATCAGTTGACAAGCATAATACTGTGTCCAAGGATATCAATGTGCCATATTGGGTATTTACATTACTTCCGCTATTAAGAATGCAAAACTAAACAGCTTCATTCAGATATTTATATACTGTTGCATTCGTTTGTGTGGAATCTATGTCAGAGACTGGGATCAAAGAGTTTATATATCTTTAATGAACATTTCCTGACTGCGCTCCATAAATTTGTTATAACTCATGTATTCACCACCAATGAATGAGCTTCCTCTTCTAGCACTCCTGGCATCAATAGACATTATTATACTTTAACAATTTTTTGCCCATTGATATGAGCGGTGTTTGTTCAGTGTTGACTTGAGGTCAGGCTCTACTCTTTAGATGCATTAACTCTTTTAGTCCTTAGAACAGGGCTCCAATTGGCAGATAAGAAAAGTGGGCAGGCAGAAAAGTTAAGCAATTTCCCAGGCGGCTGGTATGATCTATCCCTACAGTCTGTGCTCTTGACCATGACGCCACAGGCTGAGTGAGAAATACGGTGCCATTGATTTCCAGTTCTCTGACAAATACTGAGTTTCAGCTTGCATCTAGGCAACATTTTAAGGTTAATTAACTGCTTGTGTAGTTATAGTAAGAAAAACTGGTTATCCTAATGTTTCTCTTTCAATGATAATAACATTAAATAATAATACATCCGATGTCATTTATGTTCTTCCTCGTCATAATAAAGTGATTTTACAACGTAATTCTGTCTTTTGGGTACCGTTAGTGTACATTAATAGTCACATGGTGAAAATATTTCTTTAAAGCTATGTAAAATATTTGTTGAAATGCTTTGTCAGATATGAATAGAAGTTTTTTAAAACTGGTTCTGAGGAAATTTTGCTGTCTGTATGCAGAAGCATAAATATTATTGCCATTACTAAGTTTAAATGATAATACCTGTGTAATCTATAACCATTGTTTTTGTATCAATTTCATATAATGTCTAAACCGTAAAGCTTTTCTTGAGAGTCTTGTTAAAGAGGAACACTTTGACTTTTAACAGCAGTGGGAAAATATTTGTCTCAAAAATATTTGTCATTATTAATACTTAAATATTTTTTGTATCTATTCCCTGCTCTCATTCCCATCACCACAGCGCTTCTGAAGATTTTTACCATTTCCTCCAGATACGAAGTTAGTAACCTCCCAGAATGCCTCCTTGCTTCCAATCGTTCTCTTCTAGTTGACCATCGATGACACACATCTTGTCATGGTAGCCCACTTCCTTGGTTCTTGCCTGTCCCTTTGATGTGATCTCCCCTGTCCCACCATGTGCATGCCGTGACCTCACCAGATGGAAACCCTGGCAGTTCCGCTCTTCCCAGTCATGTTTCTCTTATGTCTCCTCACTTCCATTCTCTCCTTCTGGAACACCTTTTCCTATTTCATCTATGCTGATTTAGGGGAAGCTCATTTATGGTCCAAACCTCAGAACTCTGGAGCATATTGGAGATGCCATCACCTCCCTTTGATGATTTAGTCTCATCACAGGTAAAATTCTAGGAAAATAATAAGCAAAAAAAATTTTTTTTTGCTGTCTGGACTGATGAGGAGTCATGACAAATAAGGCAAGTCATCTTCAATTATCTGATGGTAGATGAGAAATTATCCCAAATTAGTAACAATAGAAGAAAGGCAAGAAATCTATTTTGAAAGGATAAAACACAGATACTCACCATCATTTATACATGAATATTAATTGATTGTTTCAAGGGAAATAATGAAGCCATGCTGTGAAAGCTCTATAATTTCTCCAGCCTTTTTCCTGCATGGCTCTGTTTTGCAGCATTTTCTATACTTCACTTAAGCCGTATCATTGGTCAGACTCCTTAGAAGCCAAGCCTGACTGCCCTTTTCAAAACACGTTGTTTCAAAGAAATACCTGTAATCTGCATGCAAATCAAAGACAGATGTCAACAAAATAATTATTGTGCCTAACAGGTACTTGAAATAGAGTGCTTAAGATGTCAAAAAATCTTGTAAATGATAGAGGTAGTTGCAGAGAAAGTTGATAATTATATATATTTAGTGTATAATAATCTTAGCATATTAGTTGATTTTGTCAAAGTTGGTATGGAATGTCAGTGAATTTCATTTTGATTTTTAATATAAGAAAAATATCCTTTGAGAAGTACAAAAATAGGCACTTATATTTTGTTTATACTTTAACTCTCTTCATCCCTACATTAGAAACTTTGTTCGTGCTGTACCTCAACTTTAAAAGATCCCCCAGCCTATGAGATCCTTGCCTTTTCAAAGCCCACCATTCCTGTGAAGGCTGTTCCCAATTTTATATCCTTCACAGTGACTCCCCCTAGCTTTGCCTATTGATAACAGAAGTTACTCCCTTTTCTCTTACCCCATGGTCACAGTGTACATTTTATACTTAGGCTAACAGCTATAAAGGTGTGGTTGTATTAAAGAAACTAGACTTCAGTAATCAGCTTTTCTTGTACCAGGCACTGTACTAGTTACATTGAATTTATTATATAAGATTAGTCCATTACCTCTCTGCTAGAAAACTCAAAGCATAAGGATGCTCAAAAAATTGAAAGCTCACTGGTTTTGTTTTTTTATATAGTTCTTACTTTTATCAAGTTCTACTGACACAAAATCTACATCCTCATAAATTCTGGCCATTAGCAGTAGTTGGGCTTTTAAGGTAATAAAAGCTCAATATTTACCTGATATTCTACTGCCATAAAATATTTGAAGACAGATATCATAGTATGATTAAATATAATTTTAATATTTAGTCACTGTTTTTATAGATGGCTAATTAATATGTCAAAGATGAATACATCCATTAAGAGGAAAGACTGAACATGAGCAGCATTAAATAAATACAATCTAATTGAATTGAAATTGATTAGTTCTGTAAGATCTGTATATAAATTGCACGTATAGCTAGGTTGTAGCAAAAAGTACATCTATCTTTTCTTAGTTGTATTTTCATAGCTAAAAGCTATAAATCAGAAGTAATCAGAAGTAATATGATTTTAATAGAATATTAGTTATAATAAGGTTTGTCTGTTAAGTAGGAATCATCATATTATAAGAATACTGCCTTAAAACTGACGTGTCTGTATGAATCAAAACAAAAATGATTATTTCAGAGGACTATCATTCAAAAGGAATGGGGCTATTAAAGTTATTTTAAAGGGTAGTTTGCACCTATTTGCTCAATGTGAAAGGCAACATATTCTTGAATTTATTATCTGTTCTTTGCCCAAAGTATATTAGGAAAGTATTACTGCAATTTGATTAGCTTTCATATCGTGAAAAATGTGGCTTCATGTTATATAATTACTGTACACAATGATTTTAGTTTTACAAAGATTATGTAATCACCCAACATATAAAGTTTGGAATTTAAAATGTGTTGTTCCTGCACATTTTTAGATTATACATGGTAAAATTAGAGTAACATATCCACTTTTAAAAAGAGATTTCAGAATCTTGTAAATAAAAATGACATTGTTCTTTTATCAAATTGGCGCCTGTAGAGCCTTTTGTAAAAGGCTCTCAGATCTGCTGTTTGTTCATTTATATGTCTATAATTACAGTATTTAGAGCATCTCATACTGTGTTTGTTTCTACATATTGAATTTACAAATGACAAATGCACCAGTGCCAAAGACAAACCATGTCAAGCGACAGAGGTTTCTGGCTTCCTGAAGTTGACAACAGTTGTGACAACAGTCGCCTAAAAAATTGTTAAAGATGGACTGTTCACAAGTGTACTAAAGATCAGTATGTTTGGGAAAAATCAGTGACCTAGGTCTGGAGCTTAAATTATTTCTCATTTTATTTACCGTACCCTTCTATGCTTCCACATAACACATTCAGTCTTCAAAATTTTAGTAGGAAAAAACTGCCATTTAATAATGTGCTTCTGTAAGTCCCACATCTGCCACAAGGTCTCTTAACTCTTATTTCAAAATTATTTTAACTGTACTATTTCACTCTAGTATGTTACCTCAACTCACCCTTTTATTTATTAGGCATGTTAAAACTTAAATTAAAATTATAAATCATCTTCGTCGGTCCAGAAGTAAATTTATCAGTGGGTGATTAAGGTCCTTCCCATTATGACATTTTAGCTGGAATGTAAAGGATAAGAAAGAAGTAGCCAAGAAAAGAGAAGGGGAAGAATGTTCCAACCAGAAGGTGACAGCTTTGCAATTCCGACATTGGCTAAGTTTTGACTTCACTCTGCTGATGAGGTATTAGGTGGTTTTGGAATAAGTCTTTTCTAAAACATGTAGTGAAAAGAAAGTTTTGGAAGAGCAAATGGCACTGCTTAATAGTTTATTAGCAAATAGAAAATAAATCTTTATCGGTTGAAAATATAGACAATAGTATTTATTGTCTTTAAACACAGAATAATTTATGTTTTACCAGTTTTGTTAAAAATAAACATTGAGGAAACCTTGCATTCCATGGATGAACTTTACTATGTAGCAAGTTGTCTAGAATAAAAAGTATCTAAATTGCTGCACACAGGCACGGCATTGATTTGGGTGTAGGGTAGGATTAAGTTTTTCCTAAAAATTGCTATTTTACAGTCTTTAACAGATTTTGGAAAATTTTATTTGTTTCCGTTTTGCTTTGTTTTGTTTCTGTGTAGGTAGGTGTCTTTGATTGTGTGAACTAAAAGTAGTTGTAGTCTATTTTGGTTCCAGAATACTATATGTGAGGGTTTTATGCATATGTCTATTTATTATCTGTGGCAGGATGTGTCTAGTTTCAAAGCCCATCTCCATAAACATGTGAAATAAATGGTTCTTTACTATGACTGGGCATCCCATCCTAGAAGCTCCTGAATAAAGACCACTGTAATCTGATGTTCTATAGTCATTACTGAAAGTTAGTTTTATACCGATTACCTGCTGAAATGTATTGACATTCATTTGCTTAAAGTATTAATGATTTTTATTTTTATTTTTTTATTTTTTTAAAGATTTTGTTTATTTATTTGACAGAGACAGCCAGCGAGAGAGGGAACACAAGCAGGGGGAGTGGGAGAGGAAGAAGCAGGCTCCTAGCGGAGGAGCCTGATGTGGGGCTCGATCCCAGAACGCTGGGATCACGCCCTGAGCCGAAGGCAGACGCTTAACGACTGCGCCACCTAGGCGCCCCAAAGTATTAATGATTTTTAAAAAGAATCTACGTATTCTTTTGGACAAATATCTTGTAATGCTTATGAGCAGAGACTTTGTGTCAAAAAGACTGGGTGTGGTTGTTGGCTCTGTTCCTCAGCGACCTTGGGCAAATTATCTAAGCTTTTGAGACCAGTATTGTAATATGCAATATGATAAAATCACAGTACCTATATGGAAGGCTTGCCATGAGGATTAAATACAGAATGTGCAATGATTGCCACATGATGGTAGACTAACTTTAGCTAATTAATTAATTTAGTTAATTTAATCTGGGGGGTAGTTTTTGAATGTATTAAATATTTATTGTACAGATCTATGAATATAATACTAGATAGAGTCAATAAATATTACAAAATCATTTGTAATTGCTTCAGACATTTTTTTTTTAAGTTTAAAATTTTAATTCCAGTATAGTTAACATACAGTGTTGGCATGCTTGGGTGGCTCAGTCAGTTAAGCGTCTGCCTTTGGCTCAGGTCATGATCTCAGGATCCTGGGACAGAGTCCTGCATCGGGCTCCTTGCTCAGTGGGGAGCCTGCTTCTCCCTCAGCCTGCTGCTTCCCCAGCTTGTGCTCTCTCTCTCTTTCTCTGACAAATAAATAAATAAAATCTTTTTAAAAAATTAAAAAAACACCCACATACAGTGTTATATTAGTTTCAGATGTACAATATAGTGATTCAGCAGTTCTATACATTACTCAGTGCTCATCATGATAAATTTACTCTTAATCCCCATCACTTCTTTTACCCATTCCACCCACTCACCTCCCCTCTGGTAACCATGAGCTTGTTTTCTACAGTTAAGAGTCTGTTTCTTGGTTTGTCTCTCTCCCTCATTTTTATTCCTTTGTTCATTTGTTCTCTTCCTTAAATTCCACATAAGAGTGAAATCATCTGGTATTGGTCTTTCTCTGGCTGACCTATTTGGCTTAGCATAATACTCTGTCGCTCCATCCATGGTACCACAAGTTGCAAGATTTCATTCTTTTCTATGGCAGAATAATATTCCTGTGTGTGTGTGTTTGTACACACATAGCATTTCTTTTTCCATTCATCTGTTGATGGACACTTGGGCTGCTTCCTTAATTCGGCTATTGTAAATAAAGCTGCAGTAAACATGGGGGTGCATATAGCCTTTCAAATTAGTGTTGTATATTCTTTGGGTAAATACCCAGTAGTGTGATTATTGGATCATAGGGTAGCTCTATTTTTAACTTTTTGAGGAACCTCCATACTGTTCTCTAGAGTGGCTGCACCAGTTTGCATTCCCAGTGCAAGAGGGTTCCTTTTTCTCCACATCCTTGCTAACACTTATTGTTTCTTCTGTTGTTGAGTTTAGCCATTCTGACATGTGTGAGGTGATAGCTCATTGTACTTTTGATTTGCATTTCCTGGATGATAAGTGATGTTGAGCATCTTTTCATGTGTCTCTGGGCCATGTGGATGTCTTCTTTGGAGAAATATCTGTTCATGTCTCAGACATTTATTTTATAATGTAGTTGGGAAGCTGAGATTTACATTTGGAACAATTAGCAAAGATAAGACTGGAATAGTATCTAATTTCCACATAATACACATGTAAATGGTCAAAAAATGAGCTAACGATATAGTTCAAATGTATTTAGACTTAAATGAAGGAAGTAATGCATATGTAATCTATATTAACTTAGAATTTTTTGGTTAATGTGTAACAATGTATATACAATGCTGTATTCTATACAGAAAGATGCTAATATCATTTATTTTAAAAGTATGTAAATGTTAAAAGTATGGCAAAGTTATTAGAACAGTATAAAATAATTTATTTAGTGGAGCCTCTCTTACAATGTAATAGGTATTCAATTACCTCACAAATGTTTCTGGAAAACCACAACATTTGCAAATTAGAGAGCTCGTGGGCATGAGGAATATTTCCAAAAGTGTAAACATTTTTACTTTTAACTTTTCAGCCATATGTGCAGATGGTATAAAGCTTGTTTTCTGAAATATGATGGAAAATATAAAAAGAAATTTGACAATTTTTTTTCAGTTTTGAGTTTGACTATCCAAATAACTGGAAAGCTGGGAAATCAAACAGTGAATATTATTTTAAGTCCCCGAAAATCAGTGCCCAGGATTGTTGGAGGTTCAGCTGAAAATGTTTATAAACTTTTTTCATTTTATTAATGAAAATATTTGAGTGTCTATTAAAAATAGATCACTGTGGTAAGCTCTGATGATTATAAAAACTTTGAACACAGGGTCTCTGTCCTAAAGAGTTTTATAATCCCTAAGAAGGTTGAAAATATTTATAATGTAAATTTTAATATAAGCAACTTTACCTATAATAAAAGCTATGTGATTTCTATGCAAAGAAGGCCCACGCAAAATTAGCAGTTACATATTGCTACAAAAATAATGAAAGTTTGAATTGTAAATGATAGGATCATAAAAATGATGAAGAAAGTTGGTCACTGGAAAACTATATTCTGAAACATATTCTAGGGCCCTCTCAATGGTTCCTAGTGAATTCTTGTTGTTCTATATTCTGGGGCTCAGAAGACCCCTCAGACTCATGTATTAGACCATGACTGGTCCCTGCTTTGCAGCCAGACTGAGTTGGTCAAAGTGACTTTATTTCTCAGTTCCTGTCTGTGATTGGTAAAGTATGTGTATTATTTATTGTCATAATTTCCTAATTCCTGGCCATGAAGACTTAAAGACTCAGGGTAAGTCAGTGAATTTGCAAAGCATTTATTTCTTCCCCTCCTGAAATTTTGAATATTCTTTTCAGTAAAGGGAGAAGGACTTGAACTTTCACTTTTTCTAAGTCTTTCACTTTAGAAAACCTTTTTTTTTTTTTTTTAAAGAATCTCCTCTCACAGTTTACCATGCCATAATTTTCTTATTTCATGTGTTCTCTTCTCTCTACTCCCATCCAACAGGAAGATAGATAGGGTGAGGTAGAAGGAAACTTGCTGATACTAGTGAGAGAAATCACTGGTTCTGATCTCTTCAAATAATAAAAATTAGCAGTAAGAGAAAACATTCATGACTCGTTTATATAAAATTTGTTCTTTCTCACAATACCTTGTGATATTAGGCATAAAAAAGTAAATGCTGCTTTCACTCTGAATATTAAATTTATTATTTAATACATTGACACAAAATACACTTAAATCCAAAAGAAATTAAGGACGATTGAACAATAGTAATTCTAAAATATTTTTCAATAAAGTCTAATTTTCAATTGTTTAGGTAGTGCTGGAAATGTTAAATGAACTTGTGTTTTAATATATAGTTATATTGTAGGTATGTGTTTGGAGAAATTTATCTCATTTTTATAATTGTATTATAGTCAATTTGTATTGCTTTAATAATTTTAATATCAAAAAGGAACATATGTTTCATGTAAATGCAAAAAAATACGTAAAAAAAATTTGTTCCTTGACAATATTGTCTACATGGAACATTATTCCAGCCTCATTTAGAAATGTCAGTACTTGGGGCGCCTGGGTGGCACAGCGGTTAAGCGTCTGCCTTCGGCTCAGGGCGTGATCCTGGCATTATGGGATCGAGCCCCACATCAGACTCCTCTGTTGTGAGCCTGCTTCTTCCTCTCCCACTCCCCCTGCTTGTGTTCCCTCTCTCACTGGCTGTCTCTATCTCTGTCGAATAAATAAATAAAATCTTAAAAAAAAAAAAAAAGAAATGTCCATACTAATATTTACAATAATTCAGTGATATTTAGGTTAGAGAATTTTGCTATGAAGAGAAGTAACTTTGATCATTTAACATGTACATGGGTGTTATTGAAACAGCAGGCATTTATAAGAGGCAATTTCCTAAATAAACTATATTTCAAAGTATATTGTTTATCTCTGACTTCAAAGGAAGCAAATAATATTAAGTATAATTATACTTTCACACAACAATATCACATTAATATTGTAATTTATTAGTCAAAGTATATTTGTAGTTTTTTTTTTAATGCTACAAGTGGTAATATGCCTCATATTCCTTAAGTACTTTACCTTCGGCATTACTGTGTTCTATACTTCAAAAATTTTCTCATTTTACTAAGTTTTCAGTTAGTTGGATTGCTACATACTTTGGTATGGATAGTGGCTAGGTTTTATTAAACATGTATACATTTATAAAATGCTAGAGAGTGTAAGATTATTTCTAATGAAAATATTCCTTGTATTCTTATTACAGTGAGTTTCATGCCAGTTGTTGTTTTTAAGGAATATAGTGTTATAATGAGGTCATTTCAGAATTTAAGTAATATACGACTTCAAACAGAGGGCAATATAGAGCTTGCTATATATGTTTTTTTAATACTTTCAGTATATTTGCAGCTTAACTTTTCGGCGTTGACTATACATCAAGGGCTCACTTTCAAGTTTGACATAAAATAAACTATAGCTTGCAAGTGCTAGATGATTATGTATCTATTACAAACCAATACAGTGTCTATAGCTGTATCTCAGATTATAGTCTGTGCAAAAGAATGTTCTTTAGCAGATGATTTGGCCAATGTGGGGCACCTGGGTGGCTCAGTTGGTTAAGTGTCTGCCTTCAGCTCAGGTCAGGATCTCAGGGTCCCGGGATCGAGCCCCACGTTGGGCTCTCTGCTCAGCGGGGAATCTGCTTCTCCCTCTCTCTCCCCACCCTGCTCATGCCTGCTCGCTCTCTCTCTCTCACGCTCAAATAAATAAATAAATCTTTAAAACAACAACAACAACAACAACACTGGCCAAGGAGAGGTTATACATGGATGTCTGTTGGACATTGAGTACTAGTCAATAGTGATCATTACTGGAGCTGGTATTGAGGAATTTGGTGTATAAGAAGTAGAAACTTCATAGAGCACACTTCTTACCTGTTAATATGTACATGAGCCATCTGGCAGACTCTGATTCAGTGGATCTGGGTGAGACCTAAGACATGGCATTTCTAAAAAGCTCTCACATAATGCTGATGTGGAGAGTTGTTTGGACCTTACATTGAGTAGGAAGATTTTAAACTTGGAATCTGTACTGAGATGCCATAACAGATGTCTTGCTTATTTTAAATTAATCACACTCTGAATGGGGAAAATTGAAAAAATGTGCAAGTGTTATATCAAACTCTTAAAAATATTTTGGGTGCAAATAGAAGGTATGATAATGTACTCTATGATATAGTTTGGGGAAAAACATGCAAAAAGATGTAGATACTGGGCTATAGTTGCATAGTTTTGAACAATTTATATAATTTCTCTAAATTTTAGTTTTGTATTTATAGTATTAGAGAATTGAACTAGATTATCTCTAAAGTCAATTACAGTTTTAAAAGTCTATCATTCTAGTCTCCTAGGCTTTGCAGTCTTAGGACAAAATAGCATCTCTTCCAAACCTCAGTCTTTTTGTTTTGCTCTGTTTTGTTTTTTTAAATCTCTAACAGGATCTTTGGGATAGAGTCTCAAAGGTGTTTCTGAAGTTTAAATAATATTATATATTTAAAGTAGTTAACGAATTGCCTTACCAATAATAAGTGTGCAATTGATATTACTTTTTAGTAATATTATTATGAATTTTAGAAAAATCAAATCCTAGAAAGCAATGTAACCTCTCCAGGACATACGTCTTTCTAGAGATACGCTAAATGATGCTCTAATAACCAAATAGCTATGCAAAGCCAGTCATCATCATTGTGTTCACAAAGGGAGAAATACTGCTTGCCTTTCTCTGTTGTAACTGGTAGGATTCTACCAAAATAAACCTAATCCCAATACCACAATAATCTGGCCTCATGTCTGGTAAGGTGTGTGTGTGTATGCACTCCTTTTTTGTTCTAACAATATAATAAAAATATTGTTTACTGATCTCCAGGTGGTACAGTGTGATGTCAGATTTGTAAAACACAATTTGTTTACTGGCATAAAATTATTTACTGTTTCTTTATTTCAACTTAGAAGTAGAAAAACATATTTCTGTTCCTGAGTAAATAGAAAAAGTTCTAATAAAGTGAGCAAGATTGATCAGTGTCCTCTGTGCCCTTCTTAATAGTAATTGAGTGTGATTTTTACAACATGTGCAACCAGAAATTACTTTTCTATATAGGCATGATAGATGGCTGCCAATAGTCTTGTTTTCCTACCATACATTACACGGCATTTATGCCAATATGGTGAGCCTTTCCATTTAAAACAGTCAGGTCCCTCCTTCCTATAAAATTGACTGACTGGAGACCGTGAAGCATTACTATTAACATATTTTGTACCTTGAATTATCTTCGGGGCTCTGAATGTCAGGAACTGATGACCAGGGGGACGTTAGGACAGGCATCCGTGCTGTAAGTCTAGGCATGTCAGTGTTTAGGGGATGTTGGTGTGGTTTGTTGATGCGGGTTCTGAGGAAGGAAGTTCATGCCGTGCTCTCCCACAGGATTTGATTCCATAGAAATAGTGTTAGAGTGTTGGTTCATTGGTCTGGTTTGGTGGAGTTTTTTGTTGTTGGTTTTGTTTTGTTTTTTTTTAATCAGACAGGGCTTCCCGAGGAACATTAATAATGTCCACGTGTGCTGATTTCCTAAACTTGGGAGCAGGTGGAGGCAGTTGAGAGCCTCACACTTGTTTATCCTTCAGGCCAGCACTTTCATTTAATATCCAGCAATTTGATTTCAACTGTTGGGTGTACATTAATTTACGTGGCTGTGGTCTGCTTGATGTGTCAAAATAGCAGACTCACTGTTCTTGGTGGATTTTTATGGACCCCAGCACAATGAGCTGGTGCAACATTTTAGTACTGTGCTGTGTGATTTCTCATCATGGAACTTACAAGTGATTATGATAGGAAAAACAAATTTTCAAACTTGAAATGGGGAAAATATTAGATACAAGTTCAAGCAACCTGTGCCAATTACCCAGTTATTCATTTGTGTTAGGTATTTCCTAACTTTATTAACCCGGAGCATCCTTTATCAAGTCTTATACCAGCAGAACTAATATACTTCTACGGTCTGCAATATGAATATTACATTTTGATTTGCTGGAGACTTTGTTCTTTTTTTAAGACGAACTAGTAAATAATTGAATATTTTTCAATCATGAAATTGCTCTAAATATATAATTTTAAACATTCTATCAGTTCATAATATATGGTTCTGGAAAAGGTAATACATTATTTAAATACCTACTTAACTGCCTCACAAAGATAGGAATGTTTCATTCATCTTCAAGAGCAGAGTGGGATTTTTTTTCTTAAAATGTTTTTGGCTTTGTTTCAAGTTTTTATTTAAATTCCAGTTAGTTAACATACAATGCAATGTTAGTTTCAGGAGTATAACTTAGTGATTTGTCACTTACATACAATACCCAGTGCTCATCACCAGTGCCTTTTTTAATGCCCATCACACAATTAGTCCATCCACCCACGCACCTCCCTCCAGCAACCCTTAGTTTTTTCTCTTTAGTTCTTTAGTTAAGAGTCTGTTTTATGGTTTGCCTCTCTCTTTTTTCCCCCAATGTCCATCTGTTTCATTTCTTAAATTCCACGTATGAGTAAAGTCTTATGGTATTTGTCTTTCTCTGACTGACCTGTTTCCATTAGCATAATATACTCTAGCTCCTTCCATGTCATTGCAAATGGCAAGATTTCCTTCTTTTGGATGGCTGAGTAATATTCCATTGTGTATATGTACCACAACTTATTTTTCCATTCATCCTTTTTATCTTCTGCTATACATAAAGAAATACTTAGTACTTGGAAGAAGAATGTGAGCCTCTTGCTTACTCTGTACCACTAAAATACTAACTGAAGTAATTTTAAAGTTATTATTAAGAGTCTATGAAAGATAAAAATATATACGATTTTGTTAAAACAAAGATTCAAATTTTACAGAAACACTCATGGAAGAGTTTTTTACCAAAAAAAAAAAAAAAAAGACAATTTTTGTGTACCATAACTTAGTTTGCCAAAAGATAGGACCAAGGATTCTTTTTTTAACATATAATTACAATTTAAATTAATTTTAAATGATATTTAAATTTAAAAGTAATGGGTAAAAAGTGAGGAAAGACCACATTATACCTAAATATATAATTCCTTAAAAGATTGCTAAAAGATTATCTAGTAATTTCTTCATAAACACCGTAGTTAACTATGTTAATAGAGGGGAATCTTCTTTTGCAAATTATGCTTAAATTTTTTTCAGTGAAATTTTATTTTTACGAAATACATTCCTTGCATAGTATAAAGCTAAAGCCTGATATGTAGCGTAATTTAAGAAAAGCATCCTAAGAGAATAAACATTCTCAAGTTTTCAAACTGTAAAACTTTAGCTATAAATTGATGACAAATGTCACATTGTCATTTTAGCATTTTTCTTCTGGGAGTTCTATGAGGAAATAGGTGTGAAATGATATTTTCCAACTTTCTTTACTCTGTGAAAAATATAATGTATTTTGTGCATTGAATTTTGAAATGGTATGGAAGAACTGAGGAATGCAGAAATGTTGGCAGTCCACCTCAGTTTTATTTATTAGGTACGTTCATGTTTCCATCTCAAAGTTTTTTAGTCATTTGATTTTTCCTGTGGATTGTTTTCTTGTTAATATGGAGAGCTTAATTGTTACCATGTAGTTTTCATAAAAGTGCTCTTGTGATGCTGCTATTAACTTTGTAAATAATTAAATAATGAAAGTGGCCATGAGATGAGTGGAGATGTTGAACAGTATGGATGGTGTTGTTCACACCTGTTAAAGAAATTAGGGAAGAGGAGTGAGAAGTACAACCTTTAAACACCCAGATCTTGGATTCCATTTTAAGTTTGGCTAAAGAATAGTGTATCTTATGATGGGCCTTATAACATGTTACTTAGCCAACATTGTGAGGAAATCTGTTGCTTACATAGTTCAAATTTCTTTATAAATAAAACTCACCTTATCAAAGTCACTAATAAAAAAAACTTTAAAAAGTACATTTTTGAGTGACTTACATATCCAATGCCTTCTTAACCCAAATACAGTGTAAAATTATCCTGAGTATATAGGAATGTGACTGTACACATTTATTAAATATACGATTTGATTATTATTTCAGTCACCGAACAGGTCTGTGGAGCTGTTTTTTCAGCACTAAATGGCTTAAGACCACCGTAGTTTGCTATTTCATCGAGTTGATACTGAAATTCTCTTTTGACTATTGTCTTTTAAATTAAAAAAGACTTCTAAACCATTCAGAAGGATTAGGGTAGGTCTTTCTGTATTCGAAGGTGCATTAAACTTCTATTGCAACAAAACTCGACACACTTATTCTTCTGGACTTAAAATTAATTTTCTTTAAAATTCTATGAGTGGCATTTGAGTTTTTCATTCATTTTTATCAACACACATACTTCATCCGGTCTGTCAGTTATTTTTAAAATATTGATTTGCTGTATAAATGTAATGGATTTTGTGTTAGCCCCAGATCCAACTAAGGGACTCTACTAAAGAAGTCTGTGGAATTAGAAATGTTTTTAATGTCCACAAACATCCATTTTCTCATTTGTAATGTAATTGTAATAATGCCCACTTGAGTTTACTGTGAAGAAGAAGGAACGAGATGACATATATTCAAGCACGTAGTGCAGTGAATGGCACGACGTAGGTACGTAATGTCAGTTCTCTTTTCATAATCTTTGTGTAAAATTGACATGTAATTCACAAATGGTTTTAGGGATTTAGCATTCCAATAGGCTCTAGCCCTGGTTGGAATGTCTGCCCAGCTGCAGGGTATCACTCTATCAGATGTAGCACTTTTACGCCTGTCTCCCTACCACTTTTTAATTTGGTTGACTGCCAGCTTTGTCTCAGAGTATACGTAAGTAGATTTAGCTTTTTCTATTGCTGAAGAAAAACCCATTCCAAAAATTCGGTTTGTAGACAACTCACTACAGCAAATGAACTAGAAAAGAGAAAATGAGACATTCCTTGTGATGTCAAAGGATAGATAAAGAAGTAGAGGGTTCTGGTACAGATCCAGGATTGATGGCGGGGACCACTTCCTGTTCAATGACTCAAGACACTGACATGATCTTTCTCTATCATGCGTGCAAAAGGGAATCATATCAAGAAGGAGATTTGGCAAAGGAAAGTGACAACAGTATTGAATTCCTTGACAAATTGTACCAGTATGCTTTTGACTTATTCAGACTTAACTTTCCCTTCCATTCCTCCTCTTCGACTCTCCTTAAAAGTTGTTTCTAAAAAGATCTCTAGTGCCCTCATTTGGCCTTCTAATTATCCACAACTAATACCACCCCCGCCCCACCATGTCATTGTGATCTGGGAAATAATTGGGTAGATAGCGGGACGGAGTGTTTGAAATAGTATTCTCACTTAATGACTCTTACCATTCCTATCAATTAAAATATCCGTTTCCTTGGGTGTTTTAATTTGGGGATGGGAAATCTGAAGGACCAATAGCATCTCCTATTAAGTTTCTCTTGGATAGTTAATAAAAGTTATGATTTCAGTTCTTGGCAGAGGCAAACAATATTTTGTTGCTAAGGAATCTTCATTTAAATCACCTCATGTGGCTTTTTCTTCACATCAATAATAACTGAGAGGAACGGAGAATTGGTACTCCCTTTCTCCTCTCCTTGATGAAGAGAGTCTCCAAGAAAGCAGAACCAAAGAGCATTTTGAAAATCTGCTGTGGTGTTTTCCCTGGTGACTATTGACCTGCAGAGAGTAAAGACTAGAGTCGCCACATTTGGCGATCTCCCTGTCAGGCCTAACTCCCACAGAATTTCCCACCTGTCAGTGCCTACGAGATTCAAGCAGATGAAAAATCTGTCTAGAAATATCTGAATCTATAACCTAACTAGAATTTGAATATAAATTCAAAGTATATGACATAGTTTTAATATGCACTAATTTTCCACATACAACTACTGTGTATGTGGAGGAAAGAAATAGGATCATTAATATGAGTGTTCACCACTTCAGAAAAATCTCAAATAATGCTGCTGGTCATGGGATTTGAATGACAAAACAACACATATATCAGTCTGCATTTGTTGCTGTTCTAGCCATGGTGGCTGTAGGTGTAAGTGAAACATCTGACTGTTATAGTCTTCCAGTGTCCTAGTCCTGGGTGTTTCCATGTTGAAATATATATTGTCAGTATAAATCACTTTCCTTTTTATATTAAAATGATGCATGTATAAATTTCACACATAGGTAGATTGTATTTTAATGACTTGTATTTCAGGTTTATAAAAAGGGAGTTAATAGATATTTATTTTTACAAATGAGGCATTGGACTTGATAAGGTTAAGAACTATTGTTCTAGGTGCCACTGTCATTAGTGTTCACCTTTTATGCAATGGCTTCTTATTTACAGGCTGAGGGACACCATTTGGACCCAGTACTTCTTCAGTTGAAATGGTGTAGCTCTCAATGCAGAAGTCAGTTTGAAATGGAATATAGGGTTACTAGCATATCCTTTCCAAGAGGTGGCTTTCATAGATGTCTTATTTATTTATTTTAAAGATTTATTTATTTATTTATTTTAGAGAGAGTGAGCAAGTGGAGGAAGGAGCAGAGGGAGAGGGACAGAGAGAGAATCCACAAGCAGACCCCCTACTAATGGCAGAGCCTGACGTGGGGCTCCATCCTGGGACCCTGAGATCATAACCTGAGTGGAATCAAGAGTCAGACACTCAACTGACTGAGACACCCAGGCTCCCATTTCCTAGAAGTTTTAAAGGATAGCCATTTGCCCTTTGGCTAGCCACAAACAAGCTAATTTGATTGTGAAACACTGAGAGATACAGTTTTCATTTACTTATAAAGTTAATATTTGTGTATAAGTGTTCTATATTTAAAAACAATTATATCATTAAAAACTTTTGATTCATTTGTGAATTCTTTTAGAATTAGAAAATCATACATTTCAAGAAAACTCAACCTGAATGTTTTTTGGTCACATTACATGGTTTTCTTTCAAGCATTAAAAATAGAGTACTGAGAACCATTCATGAATTTAAATAATCTGATTTTCTCTTTATTTTATAATTTATTAGGCATTATTAAAATTTCACTAATGTTGCATCTTACAGATTCATGTAAGACTTGTGTGTCATTCTACAATGGAAAATTAAAAGTCCATCTAATGTATGACTCAGGGTGAGGTTACAGAAGAATTTTAGCAGACATTGTTAATTGCTTACATTCTCCAAATTAATATTCCTTGATAGTATGGTTCATTGGGAAAGATGATCTCAAAGAGGGCTCATCATTGATTCCCTTGTGGATAGTTCAGATATTAAGTGCTGCCATGTTTTCTGGTATATTTTCTCAGTTCTATACACACTGAATTGACCCTCTATTTCCTCATTATTGACCTACACCTTACAGTGTGGCAACTGACTTTAAGAGTTACCACTCCACTGAATATGTTAGAAACGTTTGTAGTGCAAGTAGCAACATTTAAGACTAGGGCTGCTTCTAGGCTACAGGAAGTCTGTATGAATTAGAAAAAAGTTGACCCTCGCCCTTGACAGATAAAGCCCCCAAAACCAGGGATTGGTGAGCAAAGGGTTCCTTTCAGCCCTCCTCCTTTCTCCCCCTTCTTGCCTTTCTTGCTGTGAAAGGCAATGTCTCTTGGCTTTCACAGCTTTGTGGGCAGTTTGTGAAGTCAGTTTTCTCTAGGGATGCCCCAGCTGAGCACCTTTGTGCAAAGTACAAACTGTCTGCAAATGCATGGGGTCTTAAAGATTTGGGCTATGGGAGAAAAAGAACTAGAAAATAAGTAGGTATTCAATGAAGCAGCAGTTATGAAGGAATGAGGTTTTATTTTTTATTTTTTAGAAGATGTTATTTATTTATTTGTGTGTGAGAGAGAGTACTTGCACAAGCACAAGGGAGGGTAGGGGCAGAGGAAGAGGGAGGGGGTAGAAACAGACTCCCCTCTGACAGTGGAGCCCAAAGCCCACCTCCCCACAAGGGCTCGCTGTGTGGCTCCCCCATCCCAGGACTCTGAGATCATGACCTGAGCTGAAATCAAATGTGGGATGCTTAACCAACTGAGCCACCTCTAGGCACCCCAAATGAAAGAGGTTTTATAAGAAAACAAGAAGGAAATAGATGAAAGGATGAAATTAAATAGTGTAATCTGTCCATAGCCAATCTAATCTCCTTTATGTTTTTAAATTCAAGGGTGTCCCTCTCTATCACTTACAAACAAAAAATAAATATTATGCCATAAATTAAGTGATATATTCTATGTAAACTTTCATTTCATATTATTCTAATTGGGGTTTCTTTTCAAATTCTGTGTGAAATAATAAATCTCTTGGTTTATGGTACTAGATAACCATCCTACCTTGCTGACTGTAGGGAATGATTTTGCCGTTGTATATATTCTTTCAAATTTCTATAGAATGAAAATTGAAAACTTAAGAAAATTTTCTTCAAATTTTACTTCCTTTTTATTATACTATTTTAAAAGTCGTTGAAAATAAAGAACTTAAATTAACTTTCTCCTGAAGTCACAAGTGAGAAAACAGAGATAATGGATTCTACTTTGTTAATGATATGCCTAAAATTAGATATTAAGTTATTAAATTTTTATTTTTTTATGAATGAGGACAAAAACCTCATTTCTAAATCTTGTCACACTTAAATTATGCTGTCTCATTTGAGTTCCCAATGGATTAAGTCCAGTCATATGATGTCGCTCCTATAAACTTATTTTTATCCAATGACATAGCCTCCAGAAATACTTAATTTTAAAACTCTCCTCAAAATGGCTTCTATTATGGCTCAGCCCGCCTATGGAATAAAGGAAATCTATAAGTTTTATTTTCCAATGTTTACAAATATCCAATTTCCTAAAGAAATTGTTGGCCAACTGTATTGTGCTTCCTGAAATCAGTTGTTTAGTACCATTTAAAAAATAAGATTATGATCTTATTTAGAATACCATAGACCTTGGGGCGCCTGGGTGGCACAGCGGTTGGGCTTCTGCCTTCGGCTCAGGGCGTGATCCTGGCGTTACGGGATCGAGTCCCACATCAGGCTCTTCCGCTATGAGCCTGCTTCTTCCTCTCCCACTCCCCCTGCTTGTGTTCCCTCTCTCGCTGGCTGTCTCTCTCTGTCGAATAAATAAATAAAATCTTTAAAAAAAAAAAAAAAAAGAATACCATAGACCTAGATCATAATTAACTTTAAATAGGCAACATTGCATTTTCTGTGTGTCAGGATTTCCCCACACAAGGATTTTTAAAATCACATTAAAATATAAAAAATTAAGTTTTCTTGCTCTCCTTCCTGGTCCCAGGCTTAAATTTGGCGGGGGCTTATGGGTCAGTGGATGAGTGTGTGTGTGTACCCCCGTGCCCACCCCGGCATACTGTAGGTTACTCTGGGTTTCTTTGCTGGCTGAGTGGGCTATTGTTAGGGCCCTTATTAGTCACTGATATTTACGTACTTAGGCTCTATCTTTCTAGAAGTTGGAGTCATACTCTTGTGTTAATTTATTGTAAAAGGAATATAAGTAAAGGTAAAGTATTTATCTCATTTTTATTTTTTTTCTGTCATTTCTTTCTCAATTTTTGTCAGTCCCTTTTAATTTAATACAGGTAATTTTACTTTCCTCACTTTTCCTATTATAAATGTTTTGACTTTTAACTGCAGCAGCGCGAATGGTGAAACTGTCAGGTGTGACCAGAAAGGAAGGGTAAAAGTGTGAATGAGAATCTAAAGGCACAGAGGACATAATGAAAGTGTCCAGGTAACTTTTCAAAGCCTGGAGGTTGGGGGCAGTTGAGGCAGGGCGAGTTGATTGATGAATTTTGTCCATGTAAGTTAGGATTTGTACTGAGAACATATCACAGAAAACCCCCAAACAGTGATCCTACCAAAGAAAGCCACAAGTAGGCATTGCTGACATTGTTTTAGAAACTCAAACTCTGAGATGCTATTGGTCATTTTTCATGGTAAAAGACAGTGACTACAGCTGTAACCTCCATGCCCAAAATCAGAGCAGAAGAAAGAATCAAGAGTGAAGGACAAGAAGCTTCCCAGCAGTCTCCCTTCAGAGCACTCCCCAAAGCCACACCCAGGGACTTCTGTTTACATCTATTTGACCAAGATGGTGTCACATGGCCTCTCTTATTTCCAAAGGAGACTAGAAAATTTTGCATTTCAGCAGGGCACCTTGCTATCCCAAAACCAAATTAGGGTGCTATAGTAAGGAAGAAAAAGAGAACAGATACTGGGCAGGCAACTAGAAATCTTGGCAGCAATATCTAAGAGAAAGGGGAGACATTCTATATTTAGAAAGGAACAGAAGTCTTTATGTGTCCTTGATACGGAATGAGTAGAGAGAAAAAAATTGCCTGTATGCTGGTTTCCCAGTGGAGTTTCACAGAGAAATAAGAATTGTTCCCCTCTGCATGTTAAGCAGCTCTCAAACATGTTGTCCTGCTCACCTAGCAGTGACCATGGTCCCTCAGCAGGACAGTTTTATTTTTAGCAATGGACTTGGAAACACATCTCAGAGGGATGAGGCTCCGAGACTGGTTTCCACTTATGAAAATCAGTGTATGAAGTGTAAGTACCTCACAGGCTCTGCAAAAATAGAGTGCTTTGGTATACTATTTCTTGAATCCAGGTAAACATAAGTCCAACTGTCCAAACAGGGCAAATGAAGCAGATTTTTGCCTTCAGGAGAAGTCATGAGTTTGTATCCACTGCGTTGTTCTTTCAATATGTAGGATAATATTGAATATTTAATATATAATTCTGTTAATGCAGTTTGTTGTTAGATGGCTGTAAAACTGAAAACTAAAAATAAATAAAAATGAAAATAGAATTTAGAACTACTAATCTCTAAATGATGTATTTTACTTTAGGAATATTTCGCATTTAAGAATACTGTTCACCTCAGGATCAGCAGGTTAATGGTGAGCATGATGAAACTATAATCAGTTGAAAGAGATATATTATTTATACCAGAATCTTTTAAGCTTTCTTGTGGTTTCATTTATTTGATTTTTAAAAGGCATTTTAAGAATACTGAAGATTTTAAAGAATTATAGCAATATATTTCTCACTTGGACAGAATTTTCAGATTCTTTTAATTATGCAAATTTTACATGTTATTAAGGACAGACTTCAAGGTTATATTTTAAAACCAGGCATTTAGTAAGAGTCCACTGTTATAAAGTGGGATGAAGTAAGGCCACATAATGTTTAAGTTATACCCTCAACCATCCTCCTGCAATTTCTTGGAGGTGACAAACACACATGTGACTAAATTTGATTTTGATTTTCCTCTGGCCCACTCTGTTAATTAAAATGTGTAGAACTAATCACTATTGATGTACTTTGTTCTTGTTAACAGTTGCTGTTATTTGCCTTGAAGTTTTTAATTGCAAAGGGATTCCTTCTCTTTAGTAGATGTCTCAGCACTTCAGCATATGGCTTTGTCTTTGTAGAAACCCCAAGATCATCCTGATAACATACTGAATAACTAGCTGGACAGCTAATATATTTAAAATCTGGTGAGCTAGAAAGTTTTTAAAGATTCCAACGTTGAAAATGGCACATTTCTGGGGCAAATGTTTTAAACATTCATTAAAATTTAAGCAATTTTTGAAATGTTTTCTGAAGAGAAGGACTAATTCCTCTCTAAGTAGTTTCTAGGTAATTAAATATGATTCAACACCTATTGTATGTATCAAAGGCTTTTTGGTTAGGAGAGGGTTACATGGTCTATACTTCCTTTTCAGAGCAAGTAGTTTTGTTAGCGAATGATTTCTGAAGGATGTAAAATCCTGTCTGATTAATACATAATTTTCCTAGTTGGGCTCTAAGTACTTTGGTTTGTTTCCTGAACAATAAATAAATAAATATACAGCCATTGAATATAGGCTTTTATTTCAGACAAATGACAACCCTGAAATGACCACTTCTGTTTTTCATTTCTCATCAAAATACTGCTGAAGACCCAGTGATTCAAATTGCCAGAAACTTCTACTTTGCTTAAATCCAATTGTTCTCCCTTTTTAAAATACTGTAGTTAAACACTAGAACAATAATGGAGCAGTGTCTCTGGGGATCGAATTATGTTTAATTGGGAAGGAAGCACACTGTCTCTTGTTGTCTTAGTTCATAATACTAAGACTTTCAACTGGTAGATGGTGCAGCCCAAATACAGCCGAGTTGCAGTGCGGCCTGTTAAGAGGAGATGCACTGAAATAAGTAAGAGAATTTTTAAAAGCATGTCTGGTGAGAGGCCATTATAGGTGGGAAGTTGGGTTATGCCTGTCTTTTTAAGCTGTAGCAGCATTACATTAGAAGGTGAAGGACACTCATATGCATAAAATAATGGCTTTGGTAATACAGATGATTAGAGTGGGAAGCCCACCCACTTCCATTTTACCCCAGGTATAGTCCAGGATCACATTTCAATGACTGACCTAGGAACTGTAGGCTCTGTATTCTTTACCAGTCCCTTCAGCCAGCTAGCATCAATGTTTTACCACTGTGCAGACTCAATGAATGTGAGGAAGATTTAGAGTAGACATCCCTTTCTATTCTGTTGGTTTCCATATACAATATACAGTGTATACAATGAATTATGAATATACGGTGGGCATTATAAATATTCCAGTGTCCACTGGAAATCTCATATTCTGTGGAAGAGAATTTTAGTGTCACTCGTTGACACTGAGTTCGCTCATTTTGGGTTCTTTTACTAAAATTGGTCTTTTTATGAAAATTCTTGAAGTATGGACTTTCGATCAGGAAATCTATGTTTTGATGATATCAAAATGGTCGCCTTGAAGTCAGTTTTAGATGTGAGTTGAAAATTCCTAGAAAAATATGCAGTGTAGAATGCTGAGTTATTAGTAAATCGGTGTTGTGTTTTTTACAGATATCAAATTTGCTTACTACAGATTTACTTCTGCAGAGCTCACCTGCTAATGAGCATCACAATAATGTTCTTTTATGCTTCAAATGATGCATTAGCATCCCATCAGTACCTTTGCCAGCCAGTGAATTATTAATAAGGTGATGATCATTGCTAATGAAGCTACTTTATTAGATTTTGATGGATTTTGTGCAAGAGATTGTAGTGAGGCCTTTGAATATAGAGAGTATTTTCTCCCAGGGCAAATCTGGCTTCATTGAAAACTTCTCTGAAAACTCTCCAATTTTGCTTCACTTATTTTCTACTGACATGATAGTCACTTTTACAGAAATGTAACAGTCTGCAAGTCAAATGTTTAATTTGCTGCTGCAAAAGAATTCACTATAGAATTCTCCATGTGGGGTTAATTACATAATAATGAAAGAGTAATCCTATTGGGAAAATGCTCTGAGTAACATTGTTCTGTTTCCTCCTGATAAAGATGTGCATGCTTGTTTCATTTTATATTCTGGGAAATTCAGAGAAAACATTTAAAAGGTATGTGCGCAAATAGCAAAGTTCTTATCTTTTGTCAACATGATGAAAAAAGTGAATGTGTTTAATTATTATATTACAAAAGCAATCATTAATAATTAGTAATGCATAAAATATAACGTTCTATCCCATAAACAGGATAAAATAGTACATTATAAATAATTGATAATGTATTCTGGAGAAATTGCTCTGAAAAAATAATAGGGCAGTCACTCAAAATTGTCTCCGTATTTTGGATTTCCACAAAGACTCCTTTGCCCTCATTTTCTCTGAAGAGTGTTATAAAGCTAGCTATGTTATTGTAGGTTTACTCTATATGTCAAATACTTCATTGAGTACTCTACTTACAGTATCTTATTAAACCTTGCAAAAAGTTTCTGCAATAGGTAGTATGATCCCTATTTTCTTAGCTGAGAAAAACAACATTTAAAGAGCATAAAAATCATTGGTGTGTGATAGGACTCAAATTTAGATCCATTTGTCTCCAAAGGCTTTGTTTTCATTCATTATCCTATACCCTCCTCAGTGTCATTTCATATGTATTGAAGTTTATATTAGAGAGGCTTGAAAGTTCCAAGAAAAACATTGCCCATCTAATTTGCTCATCATCCTGGGTGGACAGTGGCTAATACAATGGCACATTGTTAGATTTACTTTAAAACTATGTTGCTTGGGATGGTAAGGTGTAGGTGAGATGATACACAGCCTGAAACAACAGAATAGAGTCCAGAACTAGACCCACACACATACGTGGTCAATTGAATTTCAACATAGGCACAAGTGTAATACAGTGGGCAAAGGAAAATTCTTTCACCCACTGGACCTAGAAAACTGGACATCTATATTGCAAAAAAAAAAAAAAAAAAAAGCTTGATCCTTACCTCATACCATATACAAACATTCATTTTAGATGGCACCTAAATCAACTATAAAACTGTGAACTCAACAGTTTGTAGAAGAACGTATAGGAAAATGTTTTCTGGACCTTGGGATAGGCAAAGATTTCATGGAAAAGGCCCAAATTGCATTAGCCATAAAAAGAAAACAAAATGATAAATTAGATTTTGTTAAACAAAAAAAAAGCTCTACTTTTCAGAAGAATACAGTAAGAGAATAAAAGAGGTAAGTCATGGATGAAATATTCATATTTCATATACTTGATAAAGGACTTTTATCTGGACTCTGTAAATAACTCCTACAAATCAGTTATGAAAAGACAACACAATTAAGATGAGCGAAAAATGTCGGCGGATTTCAAAGATTAACAACTGGCCAGTAAGCACAAAATAAGTGCTTGATAGCATGTAATCAGTTATTTGTAAATTAAAACAAAGTGAAATATAGCCACACACTAGAATTGCTAATGTTAAAAAGGCTAACAGGACCAACAGTTGTTGATAAGGATGTGGAATAATTAAACTCCCATACTTTGCTGGTGGGAATGAAAAATGATACAAGAATTTCGGATATGTCTTGGGTGTTTGTGTGTGTGTGTGTGTGTGTGTGTGTGTATCAGCAGAGCTGGGGAAAAGGGAAAAGGAAAGTAAAATGGACACATACACATACAAATACACACACACACACACACGTTTTACTTTCCTTTCCCCCAGCTTTATTGATACATAATTGGTATATAACATTGTGTAAGTTTAAGGTGTATAATGTGATGCTTTGATGCATGTATGCATTGATTACCAAAATAAGATTAGTTAACACATCCATCACCTTACATTACTACTATTTTTTTTTTTTTGGCAGTGAGAACATTTAAGATCTACTTTCTTAGCAACTTACAAGTATATAATACAGTATTGTTAACTATATTCACCATGCTCTATATTAGTTCCCCAGAACTTTTTCATCTTATAACTGGAAGTTTGTATTCTTTGACCAATAAGCATACAGTAACCATCTGATGTCAGTTTCTACTTCTAAGTATTTAGTAGAACAAAAACATATATTCACAAAAAAATATATAAAAATATGTTCATAACAACTGTTTTCAGAGCCAGAAATTGGAAATCACCCAAACTTTTATCAACAAGAAAATGGATAATCAAGTCATGCTGTATTGATATAAAATAGTACTATGCAGCATTATATGCAATTACTGATGTGCCCAGCAACAAAAATTAATATCAAATATTATATGAACAAAAGTAGTCAGACATAAAAAATACATTTATATGAAGTTCAAGAAGAGGAAATGCTAATATATAATACTAGGGACCTTAGCTTCAGAGAAAGTGCTGTTCAACTGGAGGAACTCTCGGGGGTACTTGATGTGTGCTACGTCATTTATTTGGCTGATGGTTGCAGGGATGCATATATTTTTCTAAACTCATCTAACTGGATATTTAAGATCTCTAAATTTTACTACTTTTAAAATATACCCAGTAACTTTGATTTTTATGAGAAATAGGAATGAAAAATAGGCCATATTTTTTTCTCAATAAAAATGCCTTAGACTTATTGTTGTCAAACCGTCTATACCAGCTTGGCATTTTTTCACTCTGTCCCTTGAAGGGTTAGGCTCTTGGTTTATTTTAAGTGGATAGTTAGGAAACCTTAAGCTGATCATTGGATTTTACAAGTGGGAAATGACCAAAGGCCTTTTATGTTACTTTGATTTGTTCTTTTTAAGTATGTAAAATATTTAATGACCTGAAATGTCAAAACCATTTGAAAGGTACACAGACAAAACTGAGTTCCATCTATATTCACTCCAGTTTTTTGCCCTAACACATAGAAATAATAATATTTTTAGTTTTTTTATATCCTTCTAATATTAGTTTTTACAAATTTAACTATATATGTGTGTGCATTCCTGTTTCTCTTCCTTTCTGACACAAACATTAGCATACAATATACTCTATTCTGCATATTGTTTTCTAACTTATCCTGGAGATCTTCATATATTTGTGCATAGAGATTTCTGCCTCTTTCTGTTTTACACTTTCAGAGTTCTCCATTTCGTGATTGTTACATAGTCTGTTGAAACAGTTTCAAGAGGTTCTCTTGATTGTGTCTCCCTGTGGTTGTTGTTTTTATGTATAAAAGTTATAGATTTTTATTTATTAACTTTATATATTTATAGATTATTTCTTTTTTTGAAATTTTAGTTCTATCCCTGTATCACCTACAAATAGAGGCAATTCAACTCTTCTTTCCAATTTTTATATTTCTGTTTTTTCCTTGTATAACTGCTTGATCAATACCTCCAATATAATAATTTAATAGTAATGTTGATAGTGGCTGACTTCAGGAAGAAACTCCTGTTACATTTTGGGAACAATCATCTAGAGCTTTCATTTCACTATTATTGTCTAAATTAGATTATTAGCTCAAAGCCTACAGAGGAGTTACTGGGGTATTTCTGCTAAGTTGCACTTTGTGATGAACAAAAATTATCTAATTAAAATATCTTCCTAATTTATCGATACTTGGATCGATCTGTTACTATTCAGTATCTTAAAACTCCCGACTGCTCACTCCCAGGAAATTTCATGAAAAATGCTAAGTCCTACACATCAACATTTCAACATAAAAATATACATTTTATGATTTACTTCCTGACTTTTTCAGTGGCACAACTTCATATGCAATAAATCTGATCAAAACAGAAATACCTTAATCAATTCTTTCTGGTGTAATTAATCTTGGACCTTAGCTTCATATGATTTTTTTGCATTTCACATCCATCTTCATCATCATAACATCGAACTGTATTTTATTCCTATTTCCATTGCATAAATTATGGAAATGTTTAACATCTTTGACTTCCTTTTTCTATTTATTTTAGTGTTGCATTATAAAATTTTTGTAATTTACGATCTTAAAATTTTTACTTTGTTTTCATGACATTGTTAGCAAATATAATAATAATAATAATTAAGTCACAACTGCATATTCTTGCCAGGGCTATGCCAACGTAGGATATAAAGGAATGCCTTTAGTATGGACTCGGATACATACAAGTAAGAGTTTCCCGCATTTTTAGGAAATGTGTTCATGCTTACTAGCTCAGTCTTCTAATTTTGGAATGTCTGACTAGCTTGTTGTTTCTTTGGAGAATGTAGTCAAACTGTAACGAAAGAGGAGACTCTGTAGCACAGCTGTTAAGGAACGGATGGATTAGGTAGCATAAGGTTGATGAAACCAGTAGTGTAGAAATGGTTCTAAACATCTGAGACTATCAGTGCAGAGAAATCTCTATTTCTGTAGCCTCTGATTCAGTCTCTCTCACGTGGAGGGCCTAATGAAGGAAAGAAACTACCGCTTTCTAAATTGTGCAGAACAAATACCCTAAAAGGGAAGTGTCTGGATCTTTATTACTTTGGAGACCAAAAAGACAGTGTACTTTGAAGTTAGTTCCTTATGGTTAGTTTCATTTACTTGATGTGGAAGCATCGTGTGAATTCATTGCCACATGAATAATGCATAGCAGTAATAATCTCTATTATCAGAATGTTTTTATGTATTCATAAAGTATATTTTCTATGGCTAAAGGAAAAGCAGCAAATTATTAAACTCCCGTTTTTTTTTTGTTGTTGTTTTTTTTTTATGATCTGCTCTACCTCTTCAATTTATTCCACCTTTTTCTTTTAAAAATTGCATTGATAAGACATTATTACAAAAGAAGCAATTTGGAAAACACTGATCATTCATTTTCATTTTGCCTCGTTTTACTTTATGTTTTGAGCACAGTATGTCAGTTCATAGGGACTGTGATTGAAAAGGGGCTTATGATCATCCTCAAATAGCTTTGCTCCGAGTTTCCAGTGGATGGTTTGGAGGAAGAATGTGATGATGGCCGAGCTTGTAAAATAATAAAGTACATTTGTTTTTGTGATGTAATATATTGATATAAAATTGGTTTGAAGGGGTTGCTTTCTCTCTCTTATTTTTAATTTTAATTTTTTTTCAGTCTCATGCAAAACTTGCTATACTTAACTCTACAGGAGACATATTTAGATGGCCTGTGTTTCTTTTTATTTATTCAAGGATTGGTTTCATCACATGCACCAGAATAAAGTCTTGATTAAGAATAAACTTCTTATTTTGCAAGAGCACAGGCAAAGATGAGGTGAAACAGCCAATGAAGTCTCTGTTCAAGCTCTTAGGTATTCCTGACACAGTGACAGGGAAGTCAGTATTGACTTTCAGATGACAAAATTCAGATGAATTTTGTCAGTGTTCTTTAGTTAAGTCAGTGTGATCTGTGCTTCCATCAGTGCCCACTTTCTGCCCCTAGAATCTCACTGAGCATTTCGAGAGCATTCCACTGAGCCACAGAGAGGAGACACCTGACTGTGGTGGGCAGTGCTGGCATCCAGCTGACAGCTCAGAGGGGCCATTGGACCCCACCTCATCAATTTGCTGAGCACTACTCCAGTTTTCCCAAAAGCTTTTGGACTGTTCTCTGCACCTGGTAAAAAAGCATCGATGGCCTGAAAGTGCTTGGGAAGAAGGCATTTCTCTCCTCCAGAGCGAACAGAGAAAAATCTTTATTATCTAGAGACAGTTCCCTTTATAACTCTGTGATTGACAGATTAAGGATATTGCAATTGTACATTGTGGTTTTGTCCTCTACTATCATTCATCTTGTTTATAGGGACAAGAACAGATAATATTTGTTAAACATTATTGTGTTCTGGAGACCACATGTAGATTATAAACTCCTTTAAGCCCGCACCAAACCTTTATGGTAAATGTTATTTAGTACTTCCATTTTACAGATGAGAAAACAGGTTTTTAAAGGTTGCAGGATTTGTTAAAGTTGCAGAGCTCCTATGTAGCATGGCTGAGATTTTAATGCACATTTTGCTAATCTTGAAGCCTGGACTCTTTATGCTATGCTTCCTCAGGGTGGGGAAAAATAATATAAATACATTTGTTTTTAAATCATGGATAGTAATCTTATTGCTTAAGCTGTTTAAGTCTAAACTGGCTCCCCAAAACCTCTCCGCAGATGTCCCAAATTACACTGATGTTTCAAGGAAACCAGCACTAGAAAATTTAATTCAACTAAAGAGTAAATTCTAGAAATAAGAGAACCTTTTTATCTCTCATACCATTTTATTCCTGGTAACCAAGAGTGTCCTGGCTACTCTTAGTTACAATAGATATTTGTTGAATTGAAATAAACAGAATTGAATTGAAGTGTTTAGACTTATTTTTGGGGCTTGGACACATTTGCAGAATATGTTCTTGGAAATTTTGCAGTGAGGAATAGAGGTTAAGAAGAAAGGAGACACGAAGTTTAAGTGATTCCATGAAAGGATAGTATTGGGTAGAAACAGAAAATTCCTGTGTTCTTTGTCAGTCATCCTAGAACACAGAAGCTGTCATTTCCTGGGGAAAACTCCTCCTACAACCTTTGGGACAGAACTACAGTCACTGAAAAATCTGTGATTGTCCCTGATGATAATGAACATGCCTTAAATGGGCAGAGATGTTCTAGGTTCTCAAAGCAAAAGTGAGAAGGTCTAAGGGCTACTGCTCTGCTTCTTACGTTTTAGAACCATGCTGAGAACAGGAGAAAGAATGGACAATTTCTGCCTCATTTATTTCCTTTTTTGATAATAGCACATCAGTACATTATACAATACTGCAGATCTATATAATCCACCTTTTGGAATCACAGATAAAAACTAGTGATATACATGTAATGAGAGAAACTACAAACCGAAGTAACCTTGTATTTCACTATTTGGGAAAGAAAGATGAAAAACTTTTTAAAAACTTTCTGTGTGCTAACATTTGTGTAAGATAGAGATCATGGCTTTTAAATTAGTATTATTTATATTCATAAACTTCTTCTTTACTTACCCTTGTAAAATAACATCTGATTGTTAGCCCTGTTATAGCAGTTCTAATCCAATGAGGAAATTTGGCAGAGAGGTTATAAATGACAAAAAGTAAAACTGAGAAGCTAAAACATCAAAGTGTTCTGGCTTGAACATTAACATTTTTAACAGTATGCTGCCTCTAACCAGTGTCTAGGCAAAGGGGTAAAACAATAAAGAAACAAAAAGGGGGCAAGGTGACAGAAATGGAATTTCCAAACATCTATTCCTGGATGTTTTTATTGTTTATATTACTTTTGAGTAATATCTGGGAATCTATATGCCTGCATTCTTCTTCTTATGGAACATTAAAACACTGAAATTTATGTAATAATCAGTGGCAAAGAACTCTATAGTATAGACTTCCTGTTATAATTTGCATTCTTCAGCAATTCTCAAAGTGTTACTTAATACAAAAGGCTGTTTTGAGGGTACTTGTGACAAGGTGGGCAAGTAGAAAAGAGCTTATCCACAGATTTACCTAAACTATTTCTACTTAGGAATTCCTTTCTTATGAAGGTTTATAATTGGTGTTTGGTAGAAGTGATCAAGGGAAGGAACTGCTATAGACCCAGCTCTCCACTGAATGGTTATTGAGAGTACAATTCACTGTCTGCTCCCTTTTACTGCAGTCAATGACCAGTAAGTGCTCTTCCTCCAAATAAAAGTCTGCATGCACACTCCTGTGGTATGTTTGCCACTTTGTAATATTTTTAATGTGGCAGAAGTAGTGGTGAGTAAAAATTACCAAGGCAATAAAACCTATCATTTAATTTCCTCTATTAGTTTGTCTCCAGAGAGACAGATAGAGGCAGAGACAGAAGATACATAGTCAGACGAGCATTTATTGGGTAAATTTCTTAACTCTAAGAAACTTATTAACAGGTAAAGGAGAGGAAAGTAACAAACTATTTAAGTTCTAGCTTTAATTTCACCCTAACTTGGATCTTTGTGAACTATATCTTGTTTGTATGTTTTTTACTTTAGTTTTCATACACTTGTTTTTTAATTCTTACATTAATTCATACTATATGTGATCTTGAACTCCAAGATATTTTTATGTAGTTTTGCAAAGGAAATATTTCCACCGCATCTCTGTTACATTAGACAAAAGTAGTGTTATATTTTAAGAGAGAATTAATATGGTATGTTGGAAATACAGTTAGCCCAGAGTTTAGGATTTGTTTCACCTATATATAGAATCCTAAACACATAATTAAACTTAAGTTTTAGCTTTCCTTTCAGTGAATTAAGAATACTGATGCCTGTCCTGATTATCATAAAGATCTGCTCTGAATATCTAAAAAGGGATCCTTAAGTTTTCTCAAGTTATATAAAATTCGTTAAAATTGGTGAGTCAATATTTAGTTCCAGTTGGACTTTTTGAATATCTCATAGCTATATACCTTGAAAATTGTTCTTCTTTTTAATGTGTGATTTCTCTAACTATAAAATTCAGTGACATTTATCCTATAGTATATATTCTAAGACTTCATTAAACACAAACTAAGAAACAGAATCTTAACTCATAGTCATTTTCTAGTTATATTTTACCCATCTACACATTCCAAGGTAATTTGATCCCAAAGAGATGAATTACTGTTTTTTTCCTTAAAGAAGTTAGAGAAGGTACCACACATGTATGCATACGTGCGCATGTGCGTGTGTGTGTGTGTGTGTGTGTGCGCGTGCTTGTATTTTGAGGTGGTTATTTTTTCGTTACTATGTTATCAGCGCTCTAGTAATAGTTATTTTGTAGAGCTGATTTCACTGGAATATGTTTCAGTAAATCCCTTGGCATGATTAGAAGAACAGATTTCCATTTCCTGAACAGCAACTGAGTGATGCTTGATGAACTCGGAGGCCATCAATAGGTCACTTCTCCATTTCCTTCTCATTTGACTAACGAAGCAGGTCTGTTCCCTGCTTTATTGCACAGTCTTGCACATTGGATTCCTTTTTCATGACTTTGGACACTCTGATTCTTTCTTATGACTCCCAGTTGGTTATTTTTATTTTCCGTCATTATCGTTTTACAGAGTGCATTATAATTTTTAAGTAAATCTCACATTTCTGTAATTGTGCACAAGGATGATTTGTGTTTAGACCTCTTCTTTCTGAAAGTTTTCTGAGGATCATATCTCTCATCTTTTAGTTGGGATCAGTCTTCTTCATGAAGTTATATGGATTTTCATATGGTAAGCAGTGTGTGTATGTGTGTGTGTGTGTGTGAGAAACTCTATTAATTGAAGCCCTATCACACATAAAGAATTACTGTTAGTAATCTACAAAACAGTAATTTTGGCTCTTTGTATATATTCCTATGAACATTTATAGTTTGGAATTAAATATAGTGCCCTTGCAAAACTATGATGTATAATAATTATTGTTAAACTTCCAAACTGTGAAGCAGTACAAAAATCTATTGTGATTTGGGTGAGCTTTTCTTTTTTTAACTTTTCTTTAGTGTCTTGGAAAAGCATAACATATGATTACTAAGATATTTTGCAGAGAATTTGGCAATGTTCAATAAAGCAGAGAATGTACTTTTAGAATAAAATGCTTAATGTTTAATTCATCACAAATACAAAAGAACTGAAGTTTTCTTAATTCAAATCAGTTATGTTAATTTTATTATGAATCACTAATATTCCCAAAAGGTGGCATGCTTGAATCATGAGATATATTTTGCACTAAACAGGCAAAAGAATAGAGGCATATTATTAAAAGACTATTATCAAAACTATCTTTTTCTTTTAAATTTGTGTTTAAGTTTTTATAAAGGTTATAAAAGTTATCAAAGTTCTTTTCTCTTGATTATTAAAGCTAAACATTTCAAGTCAATCCATCAGTCAGTACTTTTAACTGATTAATTGAGGTCATATATCAACAATGTTTAAATTCTCTGGTGGGCTTTCCAGATAATGTAGATATCCCATCTGTCCAATTAAAACCTCTACTTCATAATTGCATAAAAATAAATGTTGGAAATATATGGAATATATAATTAAATAAAATATTAGTTTGAAAGAAATATAGCTTAAAGCAAAAGTTTGCAAGTTGTGATATGCAATAATATTTTTCCTTTAGACTACACAACATCATTTGTGTGAGTCACAATGATAGAGGCCGTATGAAGTCATGATAGTTCCCAATTATGTCGTTATTATACAATAATAATCAATAAATCATTCAACCTTTTCTTCCTGAAGCATCATAGGTATTTGTGTGTGTGTGTGTGTGTGTGTGTGTATGTGTGTGATTTTACAATTAGAAACAATATGTACTTAACAATATTTAAGAGAACATTGACATATTTTCCCTTTCTGGTCAGTTTCTATGTTTCTGACATACTGTATTCCAAAAATTAGTTTATTTGGAAACCTAAATACATTTTTTTTCTTGGAGTCAGCAGTATTAATGACGGGAAAGGTTTCACACTACTTCATGAGCTTACTTAAATCATAATGCAAATAAAATATGCAGTTGAAAAAAATTTTTAAAGTAGACATATACACAGTTGCAAATCAGTTCTTACTGATTATTCATGAGAAAATTTAATAAACTAGTGAATATTTAAACTATTTTCAAAAATTGTTGTGAATTCTAGTGTCCCAACCAAGCACCTTGTATTGTTGAGTGATTTTCTTAAATAAGATCAGAATCGAGGCGGATGTGGAGGGAGGGGGGCGGGTGACTGGAGGAGCAACTCTCTCTGTGGGAGAGAGTGGAGGCTTGGGGAATATCAGGGTGTAACAGCTGGCACCCAAAGGCTCAGAAGGACTAAGGCAGGTAGTTATAGCTCAAATCTGGAACAGGAGCTTTGAAGTGGTGTGGTTGAAAGGAGGGTGCAATCTGAATGCAGTACAAAGAAATATAGGCTTCCCATGAACATGTACTGAGAAAGAATCAGGCACCTTGGGGGTTTCTTCCCAGGCATGGAGCAGGGAGTTTTAGCTGGTAGTGACAACAAGGTGGTCTGGCAGCTGCTCTGTGAATTCAATCACAAGAGAAAGAGCTTTCAAGAACTCTATGACTAGCCAATCCATTGGTTCTTTTCCTGTTCACCTTCCTCAACATACCCCACAACCGAATCTCAAATCCTTAAACCAGTATTTCTGGTAGCTCTAATAGGAATTATTCTTACATTAAACATTTGACATATAAATGATACTAATTTGGCATATAAATGATACTATATATAATTAGTGTATAGTACACATAGTATTATATAGTGATCTAAGTATTACTACTTATAATACTGTAAGCATTATAATGGGTATATGTTGAGGTACTGTAGGAGCATAGACACGTGGATTCAAATAAAATTAGGGGGATTATGAAAGACTTCCATCAAGTAACACTGCTTCAGCTGAAATTTGAAGGAAATAATCTCATTAATGATATTGCAGCTATTGTGTGCTGAGGTATTAATGAGCTGCAGCAATGACTCAGTTGAGAAATAGTGTAGGACTCATCTGTAGCAGAAAGGTCAAAGAGAAGGACACAGATTCGAGAGGTATTTAAAAATGTGGATATGTGTGGTTAAGAAGAGAAAGGAGTTTAGGATGATGCCCAGATATTCCACCGGTACGGTTGTATTTCCCTTTTGGAAATACATGGAATACCAGAGGAGGAGCATGTTTAAGGGGAAGTTCCTGGATTTTTGTTTGGACACAGAGAATTTGAGGTGGTTGTGGATTATCTATGAAGAAAAAGGCAATATGAGGTGGGAAACACATGCTCAGAATTCTCCTCTGGATGGAAGTGCAAATTTGGGACTCTGGACTAAAGGCAGCATTGAGCACGGACACTCTCATTTTTTTTTAAAGATTTTATTTATTTATTCGACAGAGATAGAGACAGCCAGCGAGAGAGGGAACACAAGCAGGGGGAGCGGGAGAGGAAGAAGCAGGCTCCCAGCAGAGGAGCCTGATGTGGGGCTCGATCCCATAACGCCGGGATCACGCCCTGAGCCGAAGGCAGACGCTTAACCGCTGTGCCACCCAGGCGTCCCCCTATTTTTTTTTTCTACATAGTTGAGGCTGATCTTCCCCTCCCCACACCTGTGTGCCCCATCTTTAGCTTCCCAATCCCAGATTGTGACAATTCTATTTTTTCCAACTGTTTGATCCAAGAACTTGACCTCAGCCTTGACTCCTCTGTTCCTTATCTGGTACCCACATTTAATTGGTAAGAAATCCTGTTGACATTACCTAAAAATATACAGAGTGCACACAGTTCCCATTGCATTCATGTCCTCATCCCTCTCCAAGCCATTATTATTTCACACCTCGGTCACTACAATAGCTTCTCAGTGGTTAACTAGCTTCTAGCTTTTTTCAAAGAACTATTCTCAACACTGCAGCCAGAGTTATCTTTTAAGTAAAAGTCAAATTATACCACCCCTCTGCTTAGAATCCTGAAGTAGCTGTCCATTTCATTCATGATAAAAACCAACATATTTTAAGCCGTCCACATTACTTCCTAGCTCACCACCTACTGTTCTGCCCTTCTTCATGTGCCTGGCACGTTTGAGCCTTTGGACCTTTTCCCGGACTGTTTTCTCTCCCTGATATGCACCTCTGAGCACTTTCACTGCTTTTCCGATCTGCTGAAACTTCACTTTCTCAAGAGGACCTGCACTGTTTGAAAATACACCTCATTCAGACCCTTTTTCTCTCTTGTACATTTTCTTTTCCATATAACTTAGCTTCTAACATATATAAATTATTTATGCTTAACATCTTTTTGCTGTCTCTGCCATTAAAATGTAAGCCACATCAAATTAGGGATACTTACCTCTTTCTTCTACATATGTCTAGAATAGTACCTGACACCTAGTAAGTCTGTACATATAATATAGCAAATATGACAAATATTTTTTGTATTATACAATGGAGATTAAATGACACTAAGATTTCTTAAGAAGTTTTTTTTTTTTTTTTCTGGTGGAGTCAGATTTTAATGCAGTCAACAAAAATAATTTTAGAAACACCAATTTTAGGAAAAATATACTATATATAGGTTTAGATAAAATATGAACTGAATGTTTTAAGAGCTACGTAACAAAGCTACCTGACAAGAAACACAATTTGTGAAGACATTAAGGGTTTTTCATATGTGTGGATATTCACTTCTTAACAGGGGAACAGTTTTTTTTTCTTTCCATTATACTTTGCTATAGTGAGTAGTTTTCCATTAAAAAGCTTCCTGATTGATTGTCAGTGGACAAGCTCAAATCCCTCTTATCTTTAAATAACCTGTCTAGGCAAACAATAACTAAAGGAGAGGAAAAAAAAACTATATGGGACAAAACAATATTTTGTAGTATAGTTGGGTAATTATTGCCTTTGGTAGTTTCAGCAAATTCAATTTTCTTCTTTGCTTGAGCCTATTTCTTTGATATTAGTTCTGTAGACGTGCTGGATAGAAATAATATGGTCAGAAGAGGAAAATACCAAAATGAATTACATATAACAAGTATGCATATGAATAGGTAAGATAATAATGAAATATTTTAAATAGCTAAACATTACCCCATTCATCAGTTTAAAAATCTAACTTTAATTATGATCATTATAGGTTCAGTATTTATGTTGCATTAGCTCAAAAGCTATGAGCATATTTTATAAATTCTAACTAGTTTAATATCAGAAATATAAATTGCCCTTTTTTTCTTCTTCATCATGCATCATCGTGAGTTTGGGATTTGGAACTGGCTAAAATTTCTATTAATATATAAGGAAAACAATGTTTTTCCTAAATGCTGTGGAAATAACATATAACGTATATAATTGATAGTTAATATGCCATTATAAAAATAATTAAATGTTTTACATATCTTGAAGAGGATATATTGTGTTGATATTTTGCCAGTAGGTAACAAAGCTAAAATTAACTAAGATTATATTCACCTTGAATGCAGATTTTATTTTATATCATTTGTTCATTAATTGAGCTAAGAATGGCAAACTGGCTCTGCCCTTTTTTCTTTTACCAATTTTTGAAAAAGTGCTCTGAGTTTTTGTATTTTATTAGCTTATGCTTTATAATATTTACTTTGGAAATGTAACAAAGTTACATTTGGAACAAATGGAAATTTTGTTAACTGCTCATGTTTTTATTCTCATTATATCCACCGTCTTTGAATTTCTTACAGTTCATTTCTAGAAATGCCTCTTTTGTTTGTTTAGACAAATGACTCTAAACTGGGAACATTTAGCCATATTTGTGGCCTCCTTTGGTTGTCACAGCTCGGGAGAGGGAGGCTACTGGCATCGGGTGTGTAGAGGCCAGATACTGCTAAGCACCCTATAATGTACAGGCCAGCACAGATGTGGGGGCAGGGTGAAAAGCCACTACAGATTAGTCTTTGAGGAACTGAGGGATAAAAGCTCGGTTTTCAGGTTTCTCAATCAGTCCAATGCATTCTGTAACAGGGCCATTTTGTGAGAGATAATGGGGGTGAGGTGGGCTATTCAACTAGGGATGACATTATCTTTTAATTATCCATCTTAAGATGATAGGCAGAAATACACTATACAAGCCTGCTATCAGAGAAGTACGATCCTCTCTAGTTTTCCTTTATGCTGAAACTCAGTTGCCATTGAACAAGATTCTGCAAAAAAGAGAATCTCAGGGATTATAACTTAAAAAACATTAAGAAAACTTGAGAGACTTTCAGGATGGAATGCAATTATTGGTTAAGTTAGTATTACTAGATTTATATGAATGGGTATGTTGTTAGTCTCTCTTTGATTTTCCTTTTCCAAATGTATGACCTTCACTTAGTTCTAAGTTAGAACTTCTCTATGATTACAATTGATCTTTCTCCCCTTCCTCCTCCCCCCCACTTTCTTTCCCTCCCTGTCTCTCCCTCCCTTCTTTCTTTCTCCTCCTGTGTTTCTCTCTCTCTTCCTTTTTTATTCTTACATTACTGGCAGTAGCCCTGTTGTAGGATTATAGATGCTAACTATTAGCAGCATTGGCTTATGTCCCTAGTGGGAGCGATGGAAAGTGTACAGAAAAGCTAAAAGGGACTCATGGTTCTCCTAATGCAATCTCTCTCACATTCCACATCTACAGTTATTGCTACCCTAGGGGAAATTTGTATATACTGTATATGCAAATATATGCTCTAGAAAAACATATTTAAACGTCTCCCTTCACATTTCAGAATGAAACAAAGTACTAGCTAAGAATTATTTACGAGTTATATAATATATTAGTGCTCATTATCTCCTATAAGTATGGCATATGGGGTGTCAGTAATTGTAAGTGTAGTTTCACATTTGTAAGTATTGAAGACTGTCGTATGTTTTATTGGTAACTGAAATAAAAATCGATAAATCAGTCTCTTCTTTGTACAGGTCATCCTGCCTGTTTGAGGGCTGGATGTATAAGGAAGGAAGATGAAAGAGACAAAGATAATTTCTCTTCAGAGGATTAAGAATACCACAGAAGGGGTTTAGGCCGTCATTTTTATTGGAATACAAATTTACAGAGAATTTAGACATCCTTTGGAAAACCAGACAAAAGGCCTTTGAATTGATCATAAACAGGATGAAAACCAGAGTATCCAATTCCCTGGAAATTAGTAGAACTTCTCCATAGAACTGAACTCTATGTCAGTGTATCTGTGATTCATTTCATCATTCAAATATTTGAAACACCTACTACATGCCAAACGCTCTTTTAGCTGCTAGACATTCAGATAAAGACAATACAGATAAGCTGCTGGCCTTCATGAAACCTACATTCTGATGCGATTGCTTTATTACTATTAGATAATTTATGAAGACATTTGCCATATGTCTGTTCTGGATTAAATTAGTTGGACTGAAAATTTAGACAGAGTATAACTTACCACAGGAAAAGATACCAATTAGGGGAAGGTTTTGTGCTTCTAGCTAGAGCCACAAGTGGCCTCATGCCTTCAGAGGGGGTCAGGGAAGACAAGGGACGTTCTGGAGGTAGCCTGTTTAGTTTGGTTCTGCTTTAGAGAGAGCATTAGCAATCTACTCTGCTCTCCGTCCTTGCTGTGAATTCAGCTGCTTTTACTCCAGCCTCTTCTGCTCAACACGCATCTTGCTTTGTTTCCACTCTGCAGTCCTTTCATGCTGCTTATTCAGGGGTTGTAAATTTTGAATAACCCTAATGTCTATAGCATTTCCCGAATTGTAGATCTGGACAGGATTGAAGGGCAGTGGGGCCTCCCCAAGAGCCTGTTTTGCTTGACTAAGTTCTTTTGCTGTATTGATTTAGTGTAAGAATTTCTGGGATAACATTCAATTTCTTCATGGTTCTTAAAAATCTGAGGCATCAACAAGGGCTTTGTATTCCAGGCAAGAGACACAAAATGAAAAAATAAACAAGAAACAAACTGTTGTCAAATTTTCAAACACACAAATCTCTACAGATTGGAATTTTTTTAGGGTTAGTTCCAGTAATGCCACGTAATTTTCTTCTTTGGGCGTTCACTGCATTTGCCCTTATTACCAAAAAATAACAGTGAAAAGCTAAACTGAACCAGAGCAGCTGTTATGTTATTACTGCTAAAAAATGCGTCAAATCCTTAGTGTTCCTTTCTAGTTCTATTGGTACTGGACTTCTCTTCACATGTCAATACGAAGACATGAAAACAAGCCACTAAATCGAAAGGTTGACTTCCCAGTATCTCCCAATGAAAACAGTTTTTGAACTATTCTGTCTGTAACAGAAGAATGTATATTTATATGTAAGAAAGCCTTTGAACTTTCACTGTCTTGTTTTTCACAGTACTGGGTGTGTTCTCATGCAGTTTCTTTCATATTTATTTTATTCACTTCTACCCCTATACACAGAGGAGTCTATCACGTTATTTCGACCATTTCGTCAATTTTAGAAGCCTACACTTGGAAGTAAGAAGAACCATTGTGTAGAAATTTAGAAATCATCACATTTAATTCCGCTTTACCTGTGAGAGTGGTCTTTCTTTCATTGGTTGTAATCTAGTAGCACTGAATGCCTTTGTGTTGCCTACACTTCATCTGTTTTCATAAGCTACTTGGAACATATTTCCCATTTGCCTGAGCTAACTTGATCAGGATCCCAATCTGTTTAAACCTAAATTTGGGTTTAAAGCTACCCAGCAAGCAATTGGTCTGTGTTAAATGGTATGATTTGAGGGCATCCTTGCTCCCCAAATACAGACTCCAAATTAACAAGTGAATTCACTAGTTAAGAAAAACTGGGAATTTTTATTTTCCTGGCTGAGATAAAGCAGGTGATATGTTTATTTCAGTGTAAACTAAGCTTATGTCAGTTTAATTAGCCTGCTTGTCTCTGATCACCCAGCTAGGGTAGGCTATCTTGGTGACATAGAAGTTTTGAGAGAGAGAGAGGCGTAAGGCTTAGAGGAGTGATTTGGAGGTGGTAATAAAAGCTGTTAGAAGAAAGTATGAGATATGGAGTCAGGGCTCTTCTGGACAGTGTATCATCATGAAGGGCTTTGAATTACCAGTGAGTGGCTTGGGGTGTAGATGATAACTGAAAGTAGAACCCTACAAAGTGATGAGAGCGGTGTGTGTCATGACCAAGAGATAACTGATTTTCATCTGCACTGTGACCACATGTGAAGTAATTCTTCCTTTTGAATGTGGGTTTTAGAGGACTGATCTAGAGGGATCTCTTCCACCATTATTGTTTGCCACCATTCTCTGGAAGGTTCTTGATGTCTTGCAAAGGGTGGTGTTACTATATTTTATTCGGGGTAAGGAAGGACTTCGTCATGGGCTTCTCTATCTTGGGACAGTGTGAAATTCTGGTTCCCTGGCGGTTGGAGTATGGATTGACTGGCAGACCTGTGAGTCTTTTTCCCTTCTCTCCCTTCTTGTCCTTTTATGAGGAAACTTTGTCTTCTCAGCTCCATTTGCCCCTTCCTTCTGAGGCTGGTGTCTCAGTCAAGTGGACCATAAAGCAGAGACTTTTTAAGGAAGTTCTTATGATTGATTTAGAAGGTAGAGAAGGCACCCCATCTCTGGGAGATTTTAGCCATTCACAGACTCATTACATGTGAACAATATAAGAGAAGTAGTAGAAAGAATTAGTTCATGGGCTCTTAATAAGTTTTATCACAATATTAGACATACACTGAGTTGGTATTTTTGCAATTCTGTTGAATGATCATTGAATGTTTAAAATTCCAATGGCAAAGGCTCCAATATAATTAAGATGCCCTGTCAGTCAGGATGGTAGGCTCAACCTAGTGCATTTTCTATTCACAGAACAAATCACAGGATCTAGATAAATTGTAAATGCTGCCTTCTAATTTGTCACTTTTTCACATTTGTGATATATCTGTTTGTTTATTTTGCTTGTTTCTCTGTACTATAACGACAGATAAACCATCCAATTTCTATGTAAATAGTTTACACCAACCATATGGGTTTATTTAAAGACAGTGCTTTAATCCTATAATGTCTTAAGTACTACGCCTCATAATATTTTTAAGCCTACAGGGTTAACAATCTGTTTAAACCTATTTATAGTTTTCAACATCAAAGAAATGCAACTTCAAAAATCAGAAAATATTTTCATTATTTAGTTCACTAAAAGAAGTAGTGATTGAAGCTAATTGACACAAATACCTAAGCATAGCTTCCTATGAATTGTAGACTTACACACCCTTGCTGGAAAAACCTGAACATAAAAAACATCATGTGTTTAGAGAACCATTGAATATCAGAAACTTGTTAACTGAGTAAGAGGTAAATGAAGCCCAGAAGATTGAGGAATTAACCTGGTTAAATAGCCTATCCTCCTGTAGAATTGAATAGACTGCAGTGATATTTTTAAAATTGAGGAAGAAAGGCTTCAGACCTTTCTAAAATTATTATAGGATATAGATGAGTGACTAAGAGGAGAGGAAATATATGAAGAAAATAATCTTTTTGATTTTGGAATAAATGCTTAAGATAAAGAATGTGTCTTTACAGAAACAACACATTGTACAAGTTGTCTCATTTGCTTTTAACCAATGTGAAGTGAGGCTGTGTGTGTGTGTGTGTATATATGTGTGTGTGTGGTACACTTTCTCCCTGCTCCCAAACTATTCACAGTTAAACAGTCTTTTACTCAAACATTGTAACAGTAATTGCCAAAGCACTAAGCTTTGCATGTTGCTGGATATCTTGGCACAAAGAATAAGTAGCAGGAAAAACACCCTCTGGGAAAGTTTAGAGACTTTGTGTAGCTTTTTTACTTTAATAATTACAACAGTGCTAATTCACAGCCTCTTCCACTAGATACTTAGGTTTTAAGTAGCCTAGCAATTACAGATGTTGCCATCAGCTACTAGCAAGTCCTTCTGAATATTTATCAGATGTTCCCTACCTTTCTTTCTGCTTCATACTTTTCTGTTTTCTTCCTTCATTCCTTCTTTTTTTCTTTCCTTTATCTCTTTCTCCCTCCTTCCCTTTTTCTTCCTCTCCTTTTTCTTTATTGTTAAAGCTGTTAAACTTAAAGCTGAAGTGTATGGAGGCTCATGTTCGTTCTCTTTCAAAATAGATTTGCTTTATGGATATGTTTCATTTAAAACTTACTGAAGTTTGCTGATTATTTTCTCAACATTAATGAGTGATTATTTTATTTGCAACATCTTTTTTTTTCTTAGTAAATTAAATTGTTTGCATTTAACATATGGTTGTTGAGGTCTCTCTTCTGTCTTTATTCCTTCTCTGTCCATCAGCGGCCTTCTCTGTGCTAGACATCGTACTAAGAAATAATGATAGTCGTGGCCTCTATTTGTCTAGCCAACTACTAAATTATTTATGTTGGATTTACCATAATAAAATATTCACCACAGTCCTTTGAAATACGTATCATTGTCCTCAGTTTATGTATTAAAGTAAAAACAAAAATAAGGTTCAGAAAAGTTAAATGGTATTGCTAAGGTTAATAACCAATAAATAAAATTGCTGTGATTCAAACCCAGTTCCTCTGAAATACAAACGTTGGTCCCTGAGATGTTTCCTTTGGATTGAATGTAAGAGCAGGTGGGGGAGTACGTTTGTTCCTGGTTTTCTTCACTTCCAACCTGATTACTCACTAAGGACTGAGACTGATTGGCTCCACTTTCCCCAACATTCTATGAATTTCTAAGAACTACTTTGCACTTTTAAGTCAGTAGAAACTCTTTATGACTTCCACTTTCAATTTGAATGTATATGTTTCTCAAAAATTGGCTATCATCAGTAAGTTATTTTAAGCACCTTTTGAGAAGAATGTAATAGAAACAGTGAAATTTCCCAATGCAGCTGTGATGTCAATGATTCATTTTCTTTATTTTAGAATTAATGACACCAAAGTAAACAGAGTAAGGGAATTGGAACTTAGAATACTTGGATTTTTCAGCTCTGCCACCTAAGTCTGTGACCTTTGGGACAAATATCTTTATATTTATTGGCTTCAAATTCCTTATCAATAATATGAAAAAATTGTCTGAGGTTGTATTTAGGGTAAAATGCGGTGCTAATTTTTTACTGTTATCTCTAATAGCAACTCAGTATGTTTTAATTTTTGTTTTTGTGTTCTGCTCTGTTCTCTCAGTCTCAGGCTCAGTTAAATACCATAGAAGGATTGCTGCCTTCTTCCTGAGAGCTTGAATTATAGTTTCCCAGGTGGATATTAGTACTTCATGAAGGATGATTGGAGTTGCTGAATATTTTACAAAGGAAAAGTGTGTGGCTTGAATGATAATTTAGTTATCTTGATGAATTCTTCCTTTTTAGTGGAAGAAAGACAGTTTTGAAACATTAGACTTCAAAGAAAAACAGGAGAGGCATTGAGCATGTCTGTAAATACTTCATAATTGCAATAAAGTGGTTCATAGAAACACTCACCCTAATTAGAGAGAGATAAGCATAAAAATAGTACGCTATCTTTTATTTTGCAAATAATGTCACTATCTTTTTTTTTCTGTATTCAGTGATAATTTACTATGTCAGTTCTGTGAAAAGTTGAAGAAATAAAAATGTAAGAATTACTTCACTAATATACCATATTCCAAAAATTGTGCTTGAACATGGAAAATTTTTGAATTTGGAATACACTTTCTCATAAAATTAGTATTATGAGATCTGTGGTGGTCAGTTTCTCAGACCACAAACGTCTTACAACTTCATAACATAGCTTAAATACAACACATTTATATTAAAACATCAACTAAGCAGTCCTGTTGAGATTATAAGAAAGATCCCCCTCTCAAAAAAAGCTATTTTGAGAGAAAAATAGAAAGAGAGCTATTTTTAATGCTCTGGCTGAGAGGGAAGGTAGGTTTCATGAGAGCACCAGCCAGCCAACTAAGCAGGGTGGAATTTGGCCACACCTATTGTTTACATTTTGTCCTTGGATCTTTCAGCCAATAGCCGCAGAGTTCAGGAGTTGTGATAAAGACCATATAGCCCTTATCACCAAAATATTTACTACTTTCCCCTTTACAGAAAAAAAAAAAATAGCTGGCCTATGAATTAGAAGAGGACTCAGATCTAGAGGGAAACCTTTGGAAATTCTGATGGTGACTTCTGTCCTATGAACTCCAAGAGGCAGTGGCTGTGTCTCCTTGGGCATTCTGTCTCCAGAGTCAAGGCTCGTACCTGACACATAGTAGGTGCTTAATAGATCAGCATTGGTGCAATGTTAGTAAAATTTCAAGGGCTTGACAAATTGATGTCTCTAGTTCTTTCTCATTTGTCATCTCACTTATAAAAAGATCTGAATATTATTTTCAAAGAGTGTAGTTTCTATCTTATCTTCTTTTGGGAATACACTGAGTTTCTCTCTCTCATCTAATGTAGGGTTGACTTTGTATGAGCACTTGAGATTAGAATAAATATTCTGTTTCAGGAGTATGTGCTTAGTTATAATGCTATCCGATAAAACTTAGTAATTACTTGATTCAATCTTCTTTTTCCTCAGATATTTTTGTTTACCAAGCTTATCAAATCAAGAGAAATGTGTTAAAGTTGTTTATCTCAACTTTTTCTTACACTGCTAACAATTATTGCTTTTATAGATGTATCAGTGTGTACAGCCAGCTTTTTACTTAAGATTATCTCTACCAGTAAAAGAAACCCTCTCAATCCCATATAATAAAATGTGTACCGAGTTCTTCTTTGCATAGTATTGATATTGTATTCATTTTTTTTCCTGTTTCTGTTTGCCTAGTTTTATCCAACAGTATCTTCTGATGACCCAGAAAAGAGAAGGGGATTATGTCTCATTTTTATCTCCTTTTTCCCCTCCCCTCATACAACAAGAACAAAACAAATAGAAGGAAAATGTCTTTTCTTGTATTTTCTGTATTTTTCCCTGTTGCACTTACTTTTTTCTCTGCACATTTTCCCTCAAGAGCTATACACTGTATCTTGATTTGAATTATGTGTATTAAATTATGTGTTAAATAAAAAATCATATATTATTAAATGATGTTACTTGATAAAACAGCTTTTTATCATGGTTATTGAAATCTAGATTGTATGTTTAATTGAACCTATACTTTCTTCCAGTTTCATATCATGATTTACCCATTCAGATCTTAAAGAAACACCACCAACAACAACATCTTAGCTCTCTTATAATGTCTTGTTGTTACTTTTCTGTGTGTGTCTGTCATATTTAAAATGGTCTGTCGTTGTCTTCATAAATGAATGATAATTTGACCAAGTAAAGAATTCTGGGGTCACTCTCTTTTCTCTTTCCAAGCTGTATTAGCTTCTGGCACCTAATATTGTAGAAGACAAACCTGAGATAACTTGATTTCTTTTTATATTGAGGGTGGCATGTTTCTTCTATCTGAAGTTTATAGCATTTTTTATTCATAAAATTCAATAACTTTCTCAGAGAATGTTTCCATGTGGTTCACTTTCATTAATTTTATATTATCTACTTTCTAAGAATATATAGTGCATTCAAACGACTTACCTGTAATTTCTAAACCTAATAAATGTCAAAGCTAGCACCAGTCTCTTATATCCTGCTTCTATCGGCTTTCTCCCTCAGTTACTCCACTCGCCCTTAATCTTAAAATGTTTACTGCAGTGTGGAAACAGTATGGAGATTCCTCAAAAAGTTAAAATAGATCTATCCTACAATCCAGCAATTAATGCTACTAGGTATTTACCGAAAGAATACAAAAGTATGAGTCGAAGGGATACACACACCCCTATGTTTATAATAACAGTATTATCTTCAATAGCCAAACTATGGAAACAGTCCAAGTGTCCATTGACTGATGAATGGAAAAAGAAAATGAAGTAAATATGTAGACAATGGAATATTAGTCAGCCATCAAAAAGAATGAAGTCTTGCCATTGGCAATGATGTGGATGGGGCTAGAGAGTATTATGCTAAGCGAAGTAAGTCAGTCAGAGAAAGACAAATACCAGAAGATTTCAGTCATATGTGGAATTTAAGAAACAAAACAAATGATCATAGGGGACAAAAAGAAAGCCAAGAAACAGACTCTTTAAACCATAGAGAACAAACCGAGGGTTGCTGGAGGGGAGGTGGGTGGGGGATGGGTTAAATGGGTGATGGGCATTAAAGAAAACACTTGTTGTGATGACCACTGGGTGTTGTATGCAAGTGATGAATCACTAAATTCTACTCCTGAAACTAATTTTACACTGTATGTTGACTAATTGAAATTTAAATAAAAACAAAACAAAAGAAAACGAAAAACCTTTTACTGCATGTAGCTGTATTTGTTCATATGGGAAAAGTCTTAGGCCTAAGTTGTGTTTCCCTTAGAAATATTTTCTAAAAACTCTTGTCATTTCACTAACAATGTTGAGGGAAAACCACTGAGGATCTTTTCATAAGGGAAAAGTGATTCTGAGAGAGCATATTTGTCACTCAGAAGATGATCCCGTCCAAGTCTGGTAAGTGTGGGAAGAACATAGGAGAACCCTCAAGCATTAGCACCCTTGGTTCAGGCAGCCTCTGCTCTAATGGGAGATGTGGGAGGCAGGCAGCACCCCTGGGGAAGCATAAGTGGGAATAATCCTGTGAGAGCACATGAGGAGGACGCTGGCAACTGTCCCAAAATAGCCAAGAGGATTCTGTTCCACAGCACACAGGTGGGACAGCTTTAGGTAACATGCGTTTTTATGCCACAGAATTGGAGCCTGCAAATACTGTTCTGTAACTCTCTGGGACCCTGTAATCTCTTTTTCCCCCAGTTTGGTATGACCTGGCTTACACAGAACAAGTTCTTTCTGTTTCCCCAACTCTCTCCCTTTCTCTGTTTCTCTCTCTTCATCTTTCTCTCTTCTTTTCTCTGAAAACTTTTCAAGGGGCATCTTTGTGGAAAGGGAATTCAGTCAAAGAGCTTAGAACTCTCTTAGGCAGGCTTACCATGTGCATATGCTATGTCTGCCTAGAACAAAGGATGGATTTTTGTGAAGCATGAAACCCTCTGGTCTGAAAGTGTAATAGTGAGTGCACAGTTGTTTTCCCATAACTCCTCGTGTGTTTCATATTGTTGACGTGCCTGAGCAGAAGAGTTCCTCTGAGTTTTTCATTGTTTAAAAACTCACAATTCCCTTTCCCATACCCTTAATATTTACATATTAAGGTATGGATAAATTAAAATATCTCACAGTGGAATGTAAAGAAAATTTCTACAGTTTATGTATTACAAATGACAAAGGGAAATTATCCCTGAAGAAAAATTCCTACATTGAAATAGGCTTGTAGGAAAAAAAAAAAAGATTCTGAAGGGGGTCTGTGTACTGATTGAAACTTAATTCAGTGTTTCAGTATATTTGTAATTGATTTAAAGTAGATTTGAAATAGTATAGTGAATTTTCCAGTGCAGCATCTTGGGGTTGTTAATGACCGTATACTGTATACCATCTAACCTGGAACTCAAAGTAAACTAGGACTACAAGGAACCTTAGCAGTCACTTAATCTACCTCCTCTATTTTGCAAGTGGGGAAACAGACTCAGGGAAGAAGATGGCCTAAGCACTGAGCTAATTGGTGGCAGAACCTAGCCTCAAAGCCAAATTTAGGGATTCCCCATGCCAAGCTTTTCCCAATTTATCAAGTTTCCTTCTGTGTCCTGCAACCCATTGCTTGAATATGTTAATACCAAGGATACACTTGCAGTCATCTGATTCTAGAGTATTATGTCAAAGTAATATGCCATTCCTGGTGATTCTCCAATATAAGTGATGTAAAATTATTCCCAGCATGAAAGGTAGAATAGTTGAAAAATTGTGCAGTCAGCATACCCACAGCCAACTGAATAATTAAAGTTCATTTATTTTACATCTTACATCACACGAATAGACCACAGTACACCAAACTATTGAGTTATTGGGATTACATCTGTTAGATATCAATTTGGCATCTCAATTTGGTTGTTTCTAGGCCATATGAGTAATGTCATAACTGTATTAGATCAGTGGTTTTCAACTGTGGCTGCACATTAGAGCCATCCAGGTATAACTTAAATCAGAATCTCGGGAGGGAGAGTCTAAGCATTGATATTGAAAGATTTCTGATTTTGTTACATTTATTAAACTGTTTTGCTAATAATGCTGTATCATAATGCTTATGAATTTCTTTAGCACAGATGGTACTTTTAATCACAGTACTTAGAAATGTAGATTGATATTAAATCTATTTGTAATCATAAAATAAAAATTAGAAATACATTAATTTCAGATATAATCTAATTCTCTCCTGCAGTGGAATTTGGACCTCCTTTTTTGACCCATAGTCAATCTATAAAATAAGAATGGTAATACTTATCTCTTAAAATAAGCATGAGAATTAAATTAGCCACATGATACATTAGGCGCATAGCAAGTGCTCCATGATGATGATGATGATGATGATGATGATGGGGTAATCACATTTACTAATAATACTTTAACCTCAAGAAGTTAAATAACTTTGTCATAGTCATACACCTAATTAAGGCTAGAGTGAGGATTCCAATTTGCAACATATTCATCATAATCTAAAATCTTACCACCAGTTTCAACTTATTTAGAGTGAAGTTAAAGATAGTTTGAGGCTAATGGAGCGGCATAGAGAAATGCAAAATGTCAAACAAAGTCTATGTACATACGCAAGGCACTTTTAAATTAAACATGTTTATGTATTTCGACATTACATGGGAAGCATAAGTAAAAAAAGGATAGGGCTGTGGAGGTGATATTTTGCAGGTGTGATCCAGTAAGGGTACTTGAAATTCAGGGTAAAATCATTTGAATTTTAACATTCAGGTGAAATTTTTCACTTGTACTCATATAATGTAATCATTTGAAACCTTATCACACTTCAACTGAAAGTAATTTACAGCTGTTTCTATTGAGAGTTTATCATGTACAACACCCTTTTAGCAATATGAAATACTGTCCAATCACTATGGTTGCCATATCTAATGGCTCTTCTGCCCATGATCCCATAAATTACTTTAATGGAGCAGTAATTTTCTCTCATAAGTTTGAGATTTTGTGGCTAATCTTTCTAGAACATATGTTCACAGACACTAAAGACAGCACTGTGACTTATAGTGCTGGGTAATAACAGAGATATACTTCAAGGGAGCGATTTCCTTACTGACCCTTGGTAAGAACTCAGGAAAATGATGCAAAACCCATGAGCTGGTTTGTTAATTAGGAGACTGATCTTTCATCTTTGCTGACTTTTACATGTGCAGGAAGGGTGCCAGCTATGGCCATCTCTCAAGCTGGGGAGATAAGCGGCATCCTGCACCTGAACTCCTTACTTGTTATGGGCTTTAATCCTCAATGCAAGAGCAAAGATCAGCACTGTCAAATTGCAATTTTATCCTCTTGGAAAGACTGTTGAGATAAGGTAAAGGATGAACAAAGCTTTTCTACGTTGGTGGATTCGTTTATCAGTGTCTGTGCTAATTCTACTAATAACATGGCTCCACCATATTAGGAAACCAGCCAGTGGGTATTTTTTTTTTTCCTACCACTGCTATGGTTGTTTGTTAAAACACGAAGCATCCCAGTGGTTTCAGAATCCTTCAACAGGAGAAGGTGATGTCATGGTTTCAAAATGAGAGTTAGTGGTTTTATCTATCCCGCCTTACAAACATGTTTTATCAATTCATATTTGATTTAAAAAGAACAACATATAAAGCATTTGTTGTAAGCTTTGTGTAAGTGGTAACAAAAAGTAAAGCAGCATTTTTAACACTAGTCTTGAAGTTCAGGAAATATATCACACGTGAATCACAAAGTGATATAACCCACATTCAGATCACTGGAAGTGAAACGTTCAAAAGACATTTGTTTTTTAGTGACAAAAAGACTCATCCCTTCTTTCTCTTTCTTTCTTTTTTTTTTTTTTAAACCTTTTTTTTTTTTTTTAAAGATTTTATTTATTTATTTGACAGAGATAGAGACAGCCAGCGAGAGAGGGAACACAAGCAGGGGGAGTAGGAGAGGAAGAAGCAGGCTCATAGTGGAGGAGCCTGACGTGGGGCTCGATCCCGTAACGCCGGGATCACGCCCTGAGCCGAAGGCAGACGCTTAACCGCTGTGCCACCCAGGCGCCCCCCTTTCTCTTTCTTACGGACATTCCATTTCATTAAGAACATGGAAAATGTCATTTATGTTTATTTAAAAAACATTTTCCAAAACTTAGGCGTCAAAGAAGTAAATGTCCAGTGTGAATTTTACAAGATAGGAAAAGGCACATATAGTAAATGACAAAGTAGAACAAAACACAATTCAAGGGACTTGAATCATCTGAATCTCTCACAGCTACAGAAGTTTGATCAACTTCATTATGTGTGGGTTCTGTGTATATGCCATTCTCTTTGGTCACCAAGAATTTTATTTGGTACATTTCCAGAACAGGATAATCTCCTGCGTCTATTGTCCAAAAGGACCTGTAAAACACTTGTAACTTGAAATTCAGCCTGCCTTAAAATGCTTTTTAGACCCTTTTTACAGTACACTGTTTGCTAAATGACAAGCTCTACCGTCTCTTGGTAAGTTTTTGTCCTAAACCAGAAAAATTTGTAGACCAATTTTTGATTTTCATCAGTAGACTAATGAGCTTTATCTGTGTGGGAATAATAACAAAATTACATTAATGGTCTTAAAATTATTTTCCTTTGAAGTTTATGATACTTAATCCTTAATGGTGCTAAAAATATCCTTGCAAACATTACCAAACGCTGCCTTCTCCCCGGTCAGTGGTTATTATGAGAGGCAGCAAAACGTAGTAGGAAAAGAACCAAACTGAGAGCATCGGAGACCTCAAGTCCGGTCCCAGATCTGCTGCTAGCCACTTCCCCAACCTGGGGTTTCCATTGTAAAATTGTGTACCACAGACATTGAAAAATTTAAGTACAAATCTGTGAATGTTTATGGCAGAACCCTACTCTGCTGCTTTAAAACCAAGATATACAATTATTCTACAAGGAGGAACGTAGCAAAAGTAATTCTCCAACATTCTCATTTTGTCCTTTCTTCTGTAAAATAGATGCGCCAGCATTCCAAGTGTCTCTAGCCTTGGGGAGATAAAACTTCCTTTACTTGTAACAGTATTTATGTATGCAATTGATTCTAGAAACAAGGGATGCATTTTTAAGGATGGCTCGGGTTTTCATTTGAAAAAAAAAAAAAAAGCAAAACGAGACTTTGCACTAAAAGCATTAAATCAGGCGCAGTTTATGTGGCGACGAACCAAGGAACACCAGACAGTAAATAATGCAGAGAATACTGCACATTCGAACACTCAAAAAGAAAATGAGAAGAGAAGAAACTGCACAAGTATTGAACTAACACAGAGGGCATAAACTAAATAGTGAGTGACACGGTCTAAAATTGCTTTCATTCCTTCTTTACACTTTTCACTCACTGGCTTCTCTATAACTTTCAATTAACCCACCCCTTTGGCTTGCAATTTCTCTTTTTTACTGCCAATGATACTTAAAAGAGATACTAAATTATAGATTCAGACATATTTTGAAAAGATACTTGCTATTGTTTTTGGTGTGCTTCAGATTAAAAATTTCAAAGGATGCAGGACTCACCAAACTAAAAACAATACGGTGTCAGAATTCTGGACCGTAACAGCCCAGCGGCAGTGACCTGCTAGCCTAGTAAGTAGTGAGGCACCCAGTGTTCTCCTGACAATAGAGAGCCACCCACGTACATCATCCTGGAGCCTGGCTTTTGCCTATGATATGTGACCAGAATATTCCAGTGTTTGAAAAACATTTGAATTTATCACATTGTTTGTCTTTATATAAAAACTTCAGGTCTGGAAACAAATCCAGTTTTCATCAACATATAGATTCCATTCAGAAATCAAAAGTGGGGCTTTGTTTCTTTTCTTGAATTAAAGAAAAAATATGTTATTTTCCAGTTTTCAAAAATCTATGGTGTTTCTCAAAATAGCAAAAGCTGATTTGAGTGGCCTAAGGCCTAACGACCCCCTTCCTGACCACCTCCTTAATTTGTGGATCCCACCCCACAGAAGGGATCCAGCGTCCATGCCCACCAGCTCCTCTAGACTAGAATTAATTGACCACCTATGCTCTCTTGGTCTTTAGATTTTCATGAAATGCAACTTTTGCTTTTCCAACCTCTAGAACGCTATAAAAACAGGAAGTTTGCATGTAACTATAGAAAGATTACTTATTACTCACTACATTTGAATGCACAGCGAGTAATGAGGTTGATTAGTTAATGGTGATTACTCTTAAAAGTCATTTGACAAAGAATCACCCATTTGTGGTCAAATTAAAAGGAACATTTAGAAATAGCATTTCCCTGGCATTACTCTATGTATTTCTGGAGCAATATGAAATGATTACAGACTCTTACTCAGGTTTATGTTTGTCGTGATAGCAAATACAGCTTCTGGAATGTACATGCTAATAACTGCAGTGAGAGGTAGGAAGAAATGAACGCCAGGCACCACCTGCGTGTTTTGAGTGGACAGATTATTTACAATTTAGAAGGTCCCAAAGGACCATCATGTAAGGTAAGCTTAAGCCTGCAAGGAAAACTAGACTATTGATAGTTTTACAAGGTGCCAGAGGAAGGCTGCTTCAGGAGGGACACACAGAAGAAAATAAGATCGTATGTGTCATGTAAAGGAAATTACAAACAGATAAGATTTATCAGTGGCAAGAAATCTATTGTTATTTAACATTAAATATAAAAGTATGTGTTCACATGGAAAGACATACACCAAGAGTTGGAAGACTTTTTGTGTTGTTGCACCATTATTGGAAATTTCCAAATTTCTTTACTTTGTCCACACCTTGTGTTCCGGAAGACTTTTTAAAAATTTTCTCTTAACAATAGTTTACTTCCACTTTCTCAGTGCCGAAGCTGCAGGATATAATCTCAGGGACACTGAGTAATATTGTTGTATGATAATTTTTACCCGTGAACTTCCTTCATTTCTGCAACCGTCACCTTTCTTTTTTTTGAAAGTGGTCTCCCCTGTTCATTTAAAGAAAACCTCTCTCCTGGAGTGAAATGGAAAGACTTGCATCATTATGGGGTGATGATACTTTCCACTTTTTCTCTCCCTAGTGTAGCTTAGAACAAACTAAGTGTTTCTTATAATAGTGTAAAAGTCAGAATGGTGTAAAATCAGAAAAGAATAGTTTTACTTAAATTCACATTTTTAATTCCTTGTAGCAAATAATATCACAGAAGATAAACCAAAGAAATTATGTATAGGAATTACTACCTTACTACCCATGTCCGTTTGCTCTAATTTAAAATTTGCCAAGTCTTTTAACAAATAAATTCGAAAGCTCTGTAATGACTGAGAGGTAGTTAAACTGACCTTAGAAAGCAGCTATGTAATTGCTGAATTTTTTTTAAATTAAGGTGTGACAATATGATTGGAATTTAAATTCAAGGTGTTAGACTGGGAGCCTTAGTTTTAAAAGTACCTGTAGGTTTTTGTTTTATGATTCTGTTTTTAAATGTACTCACAGCCTATAGATTTAATTACAACCTCACTAATTTGTTTCCAGATATATTAAGCTTAAAGTTTAAGTGTAATGTTAACACAATATTTAATTCTTAACTCATTCTTCAAAATATGCATCTGCTTTGCATTTTTGGAGGAAAAATGACTCATCTAGTCTAAGAGTGTGTTGACTTCGTTCCTTTATAACATTAAACTTGCATACAAACCAAATATTTTTTTAGGCTTTAAAAATATGCCTCCAACTAAAAGTGGGTCTTTGAGATTTTCTGGTATTCCCAAAATGCTCTTACTTCCAATTTGAAAATATATGCCACTTAGGTACAGTTTGGAAATATAAGGAAAAACAATGATGTCTCTGAGGCAGTCTTCCACAAAATGTCAGTTTTTAGATTGGGGATTCAGAAAATGTTGATGGTTTAAATGTTTATGATTGATGTTGTGGCAAATGGATAGATATATGACTTGAACAATTGAGTAATTTAAGAGTGAACAACTTAATTGCTATATTAAAAAATGGGAAGCCTGAGTCCCCAAATTATAGACATATTCTACACTGCCTATCCCCCAGGATTTGTTTAAGTGGGTGTTACAAGAGAAATAGCAGTCTTATTAGCTTTAACATACTTAAATTTGTGTTCCTGACTCACACTGTCTCACTTTTTTACAAGTTCAGCCAACTGTATTAATGCATTCTCTTTATGTTTTTTACCTTAAATTTTACATAAGGTGTATGAGATCTCCACTTAACCTGGGTTCATTCTGGGGAAGAAAACTTACAATATTGCCACATATATATTCCTTTTCCTGGTATTCTAGGTGTGAATCTTCCTCAGTAGAAAAATGAGACTGGTACAGAACATCTTTTATTTTTTTTAAATGAAAGTCTACGTTTATCATGTTATTTTAGACCATTTTCTGGTCCTGTATATGAACTCCAAGGAAGTATTTTGGTGGGGAACTTGTTTAGTGACAACAATTTCATCTGTTTCTTGGCATTTTTTTCAGTAGTACATATTTAAATTCCAGGGTTATATCTATTCCTTCAAAAATTATCTTAATACCTCAAAACATACTATCTTTTCCCAACCTCTACCCTATATTCATTTGCTCATCCAAGTACATCCCCTTTCTTTTATGACCATGCATGTCGATTGCTGCCCAAAAAGGCCTCTTCATTTTCCAGTACTTCATTCTCCAAATTGTAAGTGTGATTTCACGTAATATCCATCTAATCAGCAAGTATATCTTTCGATCCTTCCTTTAAAACATCTCTAGATATGTCTCCTCCCTGTCACTTGTTGGGGACACATAATCCATCAGACTCCAGCAAAAGGGTCGCTGTCTGACTGTGTCTTGAAATATCAGCCTGAATTTTAGTGGAGAGATCCTAGGTAAGTGTTGATCACGGAGGGTCAGTCTTAATCACTGATCCAAAATGTCAGAGACTAAGAGCCAAGAGGCAAATCAGTGGGTTGGGCCACAGGAACGGGCCTGTTACAGGTGGTAGACCAGAAAAGACTGGAGGCAAAGCTTCCCTGGGTAGAGCAGGAGAACAGATGGAGAGAGGAGACACTAAGGAGGAAGTATGGAGACCAAAGATGGGAGGAACTACTACAACTTAAGCAGACATGAAAAGGAAGAACAGTGACCACATAACGTCAATTAAATAATAAGGGCTCTGATTGTATCGGTGTGCAAAACTGAAAGGGAAAAATATCGTTTTGCCCCTTCTTTTTCTGTGTATAAAAGTTTTAGCTCTAATCATTTTACTATTGCACTAAGTATAAATTTTCTATTTGAAAACGATTTACCTCCCACCTAGGGGGTGCCCACCGCAATGCTTTAGGCCAGTTATCAAATTAGAGAAACAGAGGATGCAGAAGAAATTGATGGACTTATGAAAGCTGATGTACAGTAACTATGAGAGTAGAACTCCTCAGACACTGTAATATCACCGATGCGAAGCTTCTCACTGTTGCTTTTTTTCTGAAGGGCAGTGGTCTGGACTTTCTTTATTTCCCTTCCTATGCTTAGAGAAAAGGCCTCCCTTCCACCCACCCACCGTACTCATCCACCCCATAAAGAGTGGCTCAGTGAGGTAAGCTAGCCAAAATGTGTGAGGTTATTCCTCAACAATCCCAGCGGATGGAGTCTGAAAACTAGTCCTAAAGATAGTTCATTTTATGAGTAGCAGCTTTTGGTAGTACCAAGAAGTGGAATCCTTCCAAATCCTTCCACAGTGATTGCTCTCTTCTTTTCCCAGACTAGAGTTATTGTTACTAAAATGTGCATATATGCATTCCCTCTTCTAATCCTTTTGCTTCTGGAGAAGCACAGACTTTGTCACCCTACCAAAGAGTACTATGGCCTCTGAATGGAACTAAAAGAGAAATTGTATACTAAAAAAGGAATAATTAAAAGACTTTTTGTAGGCTGTACAATTTAGTTAAAAAAAAAAAAAATGTTTCCCTAGGAACAAATCCTGAATGGCTGAAACTAAAAGGGAAGTTTCATGATGTTAGTCAGGAGGACTTGTCATCAAATCCATTATTTCTACAATTTGGGGTTTTCCATTTTTTTAGTTGGACCTCATCTAAGACATTCGTTGCTTAGAGGAATATAAATGGTCTCATTATATCAATGACACAGAAAGCACACATGCACAGATAATTTATACTAAATAAAAGGGGAAAAAAAACAGTTTCAGGTTCGGAGGTGAAGCACACAGTCAGCATGCTGTGAGCTTTCTGGGAGAGGAGTGTACCATCAGAGAGCACAGTGGGCAAGGACTGCTGCACATAATGTGAACTTTGGTAGTCACATGAAGCATGTCCGAGTAATCTGAAAATAGTTGGAAGCATCCTCATGTGAAGAAGAAATGTCACATCCAAATAACCCATTCATTCAGTAAACATTTATTGGTACCTGTCAGGTGCTGGTCACTCTGCTGGGAGTTTGAGATGTGTTAGTGTGGTGGAGGCAATGTAGTTGAGAGCCAACTGGATTTTCCAGAATATATTACAGTTGAAAAACAGTAACACAGAAGAAGATCAATAGATCCTGGAAGAGGAAAAATTCAAAATGGAGCAGAAAAGAAAATAGTATTTTTTCCATCCACACTAGTTGTATGAGTGAGTGTGTGTGTATTGATCAGATTTTTATTAAGGAAGAATTGAGAACTGATATCTGATCTCAACTAAATTCTGTTTGGAATAATTTACAGGTATAGTTTTCTTCAATTAATGCTTTGTCAAATATATATAATTCTGTTCCTATTTTTTTGATTGTACATTATTTTACCATCGTTCTAAATCCCAAGGTAAATAAACACACAATGAAATTGGTCGGTTCTCTTGAGAGCAGTTGAAGTGAGGGTGGTGGTGTGGCAGAGAAAAAAAAAATAGACAAGAATAAGGCTTATTTGTGGCTTCCAGTTTTTCTGCATAGGGACTTGGGGCACCAATTCTGGTAGTGGTGGATGAGTTTCTTGTTTGTATAGGAAAAACATTGTCTTCATTTAGACTGTGTGCTTATTTGTGGTTGTTTGGAGAGGTTGCTGGTGGAAATTAGGTGAGGCTTATACCACATCAAATCATGCTTTTGAGCTGCCACAGATAGTTACATATTTACCTGTAAAGACACCACTAATAGCATAATCATTTCTAGCCACCCCACATAACCCATATTATCTGACTTCAGCCAAGGGATTTTTATTTTTTACTGATGGCTAAATTTTATTGGGAATTGTATTTCCTATCAAGGATGAAATTATCCTCTCTCTGAGTGAGATCCTCTGATTGAGTTGCAGAAAATATATTTATGTAGCTCTCATTTTAATGTTAAAAACACAGTGCCTGTGTATCAAGAGCCATAGAAAAATCTCAACGTTGATCCAGTAATTCCATTCCTGACAAGCCTAAGAAAAAAACAAAATATTAAGAAACCTATGCCCTCCAAAAGTTTATTGTTGCATTTTAATTTATGTTGCATATTATTTTTTAAAGAGTTTATTTATTTGAGAGAGAGAGCAAGCATGAACGGGGGCGGAGGGGAGAGGAGAGAGGGAAAAGCAGATTCCCTGCAGGACCCTGGGATCAGCACCTGAGCCAAAGGCAGATGTTTAACAGACTGAGCCACCCAGGCGCCCCTATGTTGCATATTATTTTAAGTATAGATAACTATAATTGCCGAAATATTTAACAGAGTGGAATGACTGTGCAAGTTATGAAAATTCTACTAGATGCAATGTTATGTAGCTCTTAAAATTGCATTAATAAAATGTTTATAGTAATATACAATGAGATTCTAGTATAATGTTTAATATTATATGCAATTTCATGATAAAAATGAAAGCATAGTTTCAAATATATTCATGTCACTTATCAATCTGAGGAGATTCTTTAAGCTAAGTAAAGTATATCTATCAGGAAAAATTTTTGTAAAACTTCGTTTTATGCAGTATTTCATTTACATCTCAGGGGAGAGCTATATTGTCTATCCTAAGATTCTCAGGTCCAGGTACTACCTTAAGGAAAAATTTTGATCAACTCAAAATTTACTACAGTGAATTAGTAAGTCCATCAATACTGTCCTAATGTGACAAAAATGGTCTTTGCTTCTGTTGGCTCCTAACACTACAATTGTCCTTAAATGTAAAATCAGAGAAAAGGTTATGATGTCTATTTATAACAGCTATTCTTGCAATATGCACTAGTATGGATTCTTTGCACATGTTATATCTATAACTAGATACACATTATATCTATTCCAATGTAAATATTCATATGCCCACTTTAGAAACAAGAATCAAAGAGTTACATGACCTGCCCAGGGTCTCAAAGCCAGAAAATTGACAAGTTGTCATCTGTATGTGGTCTTTCCCACAAGTCTTTTGGTACTAGCAGCTTAAAGTGGCCAGATTTCATGTAGTTTTAAAAACTTTCAGATATTTCAATTATATTTATAATTTACATTAAGGATATCAGCTCATAGTTTGTGATTTCACTTTTTTTGCAAATGATTATTGGATGTAACTGTGCCCCACCCCTCAGCAGCCTGACTTTAGTATTTTGATATTATAATTTTCACCATGGAATGAAATGGGCATTGTGCACAATGGTGTATTTTTGAATTGAACAAAGACATAGGAACAGTATATAAAATCATAAAGTCTACCCCTCTAGAAAAAAGTGGACTCTCCAAGAGATGAAATAAAATACTGATGTACTGATAGTAATTTGTCTTTGCAGTGTTCTCCATAACAGGAAACTAGAGCAAAGAGATGATTGGAGACATATGTCAGTAAGATGTAGGCATGAATGCAAGTGTTCATAATTCTCTTTCTCTGATTTTCTCTCTGAATATGAAGACATCTAAAAGCCTGTTCTCTATTCCAGAGACATATTTAGTATTGTTCACTGGCAGCATACATTTCTCCCTACCATCACATTTATTATTGTTTAATCAAATAGTGACAAGTCAAGTGGTTCAGAAAGAAACCAAGTAAATGAATCGCCATCAGTCTTTACATAATTAATGGTATTCCCTGTGGACTGGGCAATTTATTAAATTGCTGAGCAGAAACACTTCAGACAAACATATTTATATATTCTGTGAAAGACTATTCTAGAAACTTTAGAATGTTTGAAACTAAACTCGGTAGATTTTTAGAAGTGTTTAACTATGACAGTGTTTTAGGAGAGTGGAAACTATTAACAGCACCCATTACTGCTTTTTCCATTTCAAGAATCGTTAATGGGTTATGATAGCAATTTTGAAATTAAAATCACTTAGGAAAAAACAATATGAAAAATCAAGATATTAAAAAAGTATATAATGAAGGAAAAGTATTGATGTCTAGGGAAAAGATTAAGTTGCTACACTTCAGACTGTGTACTTTTCTCCCTATAGGTGAAATTACATATGAAATTCACATATGAATGCATCCAACCATACTATATATACAATTAATGATGAAATGTTTAACACAGCAACTTGCATCTTTCAAAATATTTTTTAATGTTTAAGGCTAGTGAAAATATATTTAAAGAGTATCTTTTCTGTTCATTAAGATTAAGGTTTGTACAGGGAGTCCTAGACAGTAGTTTTATTTTTCATATGGCCCAGGAGACCACAGCAATAGTGATTCTGCATGAGGCCACCAACATAGCAAGATAAATCTGGAAAAAGCAGACTACTATTTAGAATCGATTAACAGAGAATTTAGGGACTTTAGGTTCATTTTTGTCTAATATTGGAAATTAGAACTATTTAGAGCAATGTACTAAAAATGTAGTACATATGTTCAAAATGCTACCTAATACTTTATGAATGTATTTATAAGAATAAGATAATATTTACATAACATTACCAATTCTCCCTTGTGCTTAGCTAGAATGCAGAGGATGATGTCTCTGTTTTAGTTGTGGTTCAAAACCTCCTTTTTGTTTTTGATTTTGTTCTAATCCGTATCAGTCCTGTTCTGTATCCTATAATTTCTTTTGGGGGGGGGGAGTTATTTTTTAAAATTTATTATTTAAAAATTTTAATTCCAGTGTATTTAACATACAGTGTTACATTGGTTTCAGGTATGCGATATAGTGAGTCAACAATTCCATATATTACTCAATGGTCATCAAATTAAGTGCACTCTTAATGCCCTTCCCCTATTTCATCCATTCCCCCACTCACCTTCCCTCTGGTAACCATCTATTTGTTCTCTATAGTTAAGATAGCTTGCAATTTTCTTTCTTTCTTTTTTCCCTTTCTTTCTCTCTCTCTCTTTCTTTCTTCCTTCCTTTCTCTTTTTTCTTTCTTTTCCTTCCTCCCTCCCTCCCTTCCTTCCTTCCTTCCTTCCTTCCTTCCTTCCTTCCTTCCTTCCTTCCTTCCCTCTGTGCCCAACATAGGGCTCAAACTCAGGACCCTGAGATCAAGAGTCGCATGCTCTACCAACTGAGCCAGCCAGGCACTGCTAGCCTGTAATTTCTGAGGTTGAAATACCAATGGCAGAATACATTTAGTTTATATAATGATTTAGTAATTATTCTTTAAAATCAAAGCTATCCCTGTTGACTGTACCCTTTACTCCCACTGTCCTTTTTATTTACATTTTTCGTTGTTATTTTACAAATCTGTATAAGCTCGGGAGTTGAATCTCTTTTGCATGAATATGCATCACTTCACCCTTGGAAGGCCAGTGAATGAATGCTGTGTAGTCTTCCATGATTTGTTAAAGTGAAAAGGATGTCTTCTCAGTAGATAGTATTCCTGGAAGATTCTATCACATTATCTAAACATCCTTTCTTCTATGGAGGCTTCTTCTATGGGCGTAGCTTGGCCATTATGGTTCTCTTACTTGGCTGAGTGGGGGCTACATTGTGTGCCTTTGAAGGCAGGAAATGGAATTGGGAAAGGAGGAAATCCTGCTACCATTGTTTGAAGAGCATGATATGACATCTGCTTAGGAAAGAGTTGACTTTTTCTAGTTTTGTGCCCTAATACATGGACTTGTGTTAGTATTCAACAATGTAATGCTTTCTACCAAACAAAACCTACCAGATACTGCATTCTGAAATGAAATTCTCTAGTAGACACTATTTGCTTCTTTTTAATGTTTAATTTGGAGATTGGATACTATCAACTTCTTATTTTATACATTGTCTTTAATATTTCGCTGCTCCATAGGATGCCCACTTTAAAGAAAGGAGGGGGGGAAGAAAAGAAATGAGAAGTGGTCTGGGCAACATTATATAACAGTGGTGTCAGTGCAAAACTAACTGATAATTCTGAGGTAAATGTATGTATTTGTATTTCAGCTGTCTTGGGCTGGTGGTCTACCAGTTAGCCCTAAACCCCCCAGCACACTCTCTACTTGACTTGGCGCCCCAGAAAGTTGGACAGAGATTATACAACTGGGTCCCTTTTCCTCTCATATCCAGCTGTGTTATGTGCATAGAGCACCTTTGAAGAGTCTGGAGGGAGAGAGAAGGCTGAAGTTAAGAATTTGTTCCCCCAGCTTCTTTCCCTGAAGCTGTGTGGGCTGGTGGCACAGTCTTCTCTGAATTGAAGGTCACAATCTTGTCAAGCATCCTTCTTCTCATAGCTCTGTGTCACTCTGGGCTCTGGTAATGGCCCTATCATATTGGAGGGTTGGTAGGAGTGGTACCAGCATCCCTCTTGTGACTAATCCTAGGGTCCTGTTATCCCAGAGGTTTTCCCTTGGAATTCCCTCAAAAATTAGGGTCCTGGTTGATTCATTCAACTTTTATATTTTTGAATTGGAAGGTACATTTTTGATATAAAAGTATCCCAAACCTCCCATTTTAGCTTTATATAAGGATTATGTGTATTTCAGTGCACATAATGCATATCTTTTTTTTATTAAAGATTTTATTTATTTATTTGACAGAGAGAGACAGCAAGAGAGGGAACACAAGCAGGGGGAGTGGGAGAGGAAGAAGCAGGCTCCCAGCAGAGGAACCCGATGTGGGGCTCGATCCCAGGATCCTGGGATCATGACCTGAGCCGAAGGCAGACGCTTAACGGCTGAGCCACCCAGGCGCCCCCCATAATGCATATCTTTGATAATATTTGGATCCAATAGAGTGGCATAAAATAATCTGTGATCACAAAATAATCTAATTCATAATAGGGCTTCAGACTATTAAGTATATTATCTTAATAATATATATTTATTTGGTGATACTTTCCCTAAATTTGTAAGAATTATACTGAGAACAATGACTAGAAGATAAAAACTGAGGGAAATAAAGGATGGCTTATCTTCTCTCCATTAATACTGACTTCTGAAAAGGGACAAAAAGAAATAATGGTAAAATGAAGAAGAAAGAGGAGCTCAATTTATATCTTTTTAACAATTTAGGCTTTATAAAATCTTTAAAAAACCTATCCTCTCATTTAGTTCTTGTAACAGTTCTGGAGATGGGCATTATAGTTGCCTTCATTTAAAACATGTGGATGCTAAAGAGCAAACAGTTTAATCTATTTAAGGCTGTACAGGCGGTAGATAGAAAAACTGAAAATCAGCCTCCAGACCTATTTACTATTTACTATTTAGCTAAATTCTACTTCAGCAGGTTTTAAATATTGACAACACTATTTTTTAAGGACATATTACAAACTAAAATCATTGACCTAGTTAGAAAAAAAAAACTGTGAATCAGATTTGTGTTATGAATGTCAATCATAGCTGTTAAATCTAACATATATTGTTAAAGAAAGAGTGTGTGGAACCATTCTAGCGAAGTTTTTATTGGGAGAGTCCATTTAGTAATTAAGTGGAAATTACAACAACTAACCATTAGCTTTGAATAAGTTCCTAAAGGAAAGCAACACACTACATTGTTAATAAAACCTGTATGTACATGAAATTATTTTCAATTTCTGAAATGTATCATTTCAGATATCATGAGAATTAGTTCTTTCATGATTCTCATATAACATCAAAGCTGTCTTTATGTGCTGTCAGGACAGAGTATTTCTGGGATACTATTAATCAGACTGAAGAAAGTAAAAATAGGTTTATGAAATAGTCTAGACCCAAAACGGAGGGCAGACATTAACTTCTTGCCTGATATATTGGATACATTAATATACAATGCATCTTCAGTACTTGACCTTAAGTGTCAGGAATATAATGCACCATTTCTCTTTTTATAAGCAGTACTTTAAAGAGGTGTTCCTTGTCAACATTTTGTGCTGCAAGGTGAAAACAGTGAAATACATTAAAGCATTAAATATACCTCTTATTAAAAATATAATTAATCAGCTTATACACTGTGTTCCTTTAATGCTAGACCTCACCAATCAAACTTCCAGATTTAAATTAACACTAGCAGGATGCTGTGGCAGCACAAAGTTTTTTTAAATCTAACTTTTAATTTTTTCAGTATCACTGAGTTAATAGCATCTTTGGTCTGTAATCAAAATACATATTTAGATTTTTCCTTTATGCTATATTTGCTTGAATTTTATTCATATAGGCTATGTAGCTTCTCAGCTAATCCCAAGTATTCACTGGTAATGATCTCAAGGTAAATAGCCCAAGAGCGGTTTGACCTCTAATATTCACCTAAAACCTGACCATATGATTGCTGTTTAACCAAGTGGCATAGGCAATGTTAGTCTCAAAATATCAGACCTTTTTGCCCCTTTTCCAGTGGAGGGCCTTAAGGGAGTCACATTATTAATTCTGATTTATCGTAACTTCATGTATTTACACGTGTGATTGGATTTTTAAAGTTTTTAGACCAACTTACAACTAGTATCATAGAAGAATATATTATGTAATATAGTAGGGAAAGTTGGGGTTTGAAATAAGAAAGCTGTTAATTTAAATCCTATCTAAAACCTTATTTAATCTCTTCGAGTCTTGGTTTTCTTATATCTAATTGGGAATTAAAATGCTTCCCATTCAAGGTATCCTGAGTTTAAAAAACATTATCCAAATAGAATTCTTGGTTCATAGTAGGGTTTCCATCAGTTTCAATTGCTTCCTTCTATCTCCTTCCTTTCATTTATTAATTACATCAATGTACCAGACAACAGAAGTTTTTGTTTTACGATTTTTTAACACATGACAGGAAAGCATGTTTTTTATTCCTTTCTATAACGAGCATTTTTTGAGTCATGGTTATCAACAAAGAAAATAAATGAAACAAAACATAAATAGGTAGATATATAGATGTAGATAGATAATTGAGCCTGCTCTTGGTTGGTTGCTGTGTTCAGAGAAATAAGTAGAGATATTTTAACAATAGCGATTAGAATGAAGATCTGGGATATATAGTTCAAATTACTTAAAAATCTCTGATGGAACTCAAAGTCTGAAACAAGTAACTTGAGAGTTGAAAAATGTTTTGAAAAGTTTAGGCAAAAATAAAGCTTAATGTTCCAGTGCAGTCTCTGCCAGATTATTTTCTGTCATAGAGATATTAAAAATGAGTTTAAATAAAAATACAGATCCATATGTGTATCACATTAACTGGGAGGTTATTCATGATAATTTGTCCTATGGATAAATAAGTGGTGATTTTATTAAATTTGGGAAATTCCTTTAGGATAAATATAATGAGGATTTAACAGTGGAAAAGTCAACCAGAAGAATTGTTTGTTCTTCTAAATGAAAAGTAACAGAATGGAGAAGAGATCTATTCATAGAAGATGTATTTTAGTGAGAAAGCATATTTGTATTGTTAACTGATTGTCAGAGTTCTCAAACAAGGGTAATTGAAACCATCAGAACTTCAGAATCAAGAAACAAGTAATTATTTTCAAATTGGAAAGTACCTCAATTTATAATAGTGCATTTATATGTATTTTTATTTGTTTAATGTTTCCATTCCCCATATAAGGGTAGACCATGCTTGCAAGAACCACATGCATCTTGTATAACATGATAAAGTAAATAACACAGCACAGTGCTAGGCACATAGTGGTTGCCAAGTAAATATGGGATGAATGGTTGCATGAATGATAGAAAAAATCTGTTTTAATGTAGGAAAAGTTACCAAAATCCAGAAAGCAAATAAGTAGGACTTTTTATTGTTTCAAAATCTGCTTACTATTACTATTTCTCACTCTAGCAGACTAATTTGGGGCAGAGGGCGGTGGCATGATAGCCTGGGTGTACTAAAAACAAACAAACAAACAAAACCCAAAAAACTGTGCTAGCTGATGACAAAGCAGCTTTGTCAAATTATTAATAAAAACTGTTTGCATAGAAAATTACTTCCTGATTACACATTTTTCAATATTTGAATTATACACTTAATACTAAATATATAAATTTTCATTCAGTGAGAAAAAAATTATAAAGCATAATAAAATGTCTATACTTCACTCTCTTCTCTCAAGAGAAATAAAGACTAATTATTTATAGTTGAAGTTAGACTGATTAGTTAGTGTTGCTTGTTCCTATGACTAATTAATGAGGAAATGGCGTGTCCTTACCCTTTGATTTGTTGCTGATTAATAAATCAATAAAGTATTACTGGAAGGAAAAAAAAGAACAGAAACACACTCATATAATGAGATGATGGTTGCCCTTTTTCACTTCCTGGATACTCAGGGTCTCAGAAAAAATCCACATCATAAATGAAATTAGCTGGGACCATTGCCAAATTTTTGAAGGAGGACTACAGTTGATGGCTCATGAAGATTAAATTATTCATTCACCCCTAGAACATGAAACTCTAGGACAGAGCTGGGACACAGCCATTATGGTTGAAACTTGTCATTGTCCTTGCTACCCTGTGTTCCATTTTTTAATAAACAGGAATTTCAAGCTTCTAGTTTGTTATTTCAGGTCCGTGCTTTAGAGAGTGCCTCAGTCTAGGGTATGTGTTTATAACGCATCTAGGGGCTTCATAATGAACCCCTTGAGCTCTTGTGCCTCTTTCTGGGGGGAATGTTATCACCATTTAAATACCTGGGAATGAGCCATGTAAGGACAGTGCAGACCGAGCTTTAGAACACATATAGAAGAGGCTTCAGCCTTGCCTTGGTCCTTGACAATTCAGAGTCAAACTGGTTTAAGACACATAAACTGCGTCCCCTGAATTCTGCCCCTGCGCAGCCTCCGGATCTCTAGGGTCCCCCTCATCTCTTGCTGGGACTCATGAAACCCTTCCCTCACCTTAGTTAGATCTCACATTGACTTCATCCCTGCTGAATTATCCTGTTCTTAATTAACATCAGCTACACTTCAAACCTAACCAGTCTTGTACCTAAACCTGAATGTTCTGTGCCTACTGGATAATTCAACATTTTAAGACAGAAACACTCTAGGTTTTCAATTGGTCCAACTTGGCAAATGAATTATTGCTTTTAGCATCCTTGGGTTCTTTGGCGAACCCTAAATCTTCCACTATCTATTTAATAAGTCAAATATTTTGTAAAGATCTATTATAGCTTTATTGAAGTATAATCGATAGACAACCCTGCACATATTTAATGTATACAATTTGATGAGTTTGGACACATGTATACACCAGTGATACCATTACCACATCGAAGGGAATAAACATATCCGTCACCTCCAAATGTTTCCAGAGATCTGAGGTATGACATAATACCTGTAGTTAACAATAAGTATTGTACACTTAAAAATTTAAGAGACTAAATCTAATATTAAGTGTTTTTACCACAGAAACAAAAAACAAATTAAAAAAAACCCAAAAGGACAAATATTCATAGAATCTTAATAGTGGCTTCAAAAAATCATGTACTTCCAGCCAGACTCCCAGTAATCAAGTTTTCGTATGATTCACACTATTTATTAATGACAAATTTTAAATCACCAGATCCTTTGATTTTCATCTATACTGTGTGGTCTAATGTTTGAGGATAACTTTTCTATCTGGGTATATTTTTAAGAAAGACACAATTTGTATATTAAGCTATAATATACAAAAATATGTATTATTTATTTGATTTACAAATATGTATTATTTTGATTTTAAAAATTATTTCTTGTTATCAAAATCTTAGTATAGTTGAATGAATATCATGGCATGGCACAGTAGCAAATTCCAGCATATAAACTCTGTATGGTTTTTGCAAGTCTCACAAACAAGAAAAAAATATATAGACAAATCATTGCTATAGACAAATTCATAGTCATTCTATGACTAGTAATTTTAATATGCTTTACTAATAAACTTAAAAATCTAGAAATATGTCTTTATGAACACTCAGTTTAGCACAGTTCTGAACATATACGTTCCTAGTATATAAATATATATGGTATGTCTATCCCTGAAATTTTTCTCAAGAGCAGTTCTGTAACTTTTAAGTATTTACTAATAATTCATGCTATTAGATTTGAATAAATAATCTGTAAATCATAAGTTTTGTTTCTAATTTACAATGTGGCTTTATATTTGACCCACTAATTCTGAAGTAGCTGAGCTGTTCCAACATAGATATTGAAGTTTCTACAATATGTGGTCAAAGAATCCTTGGGAACTGCAATAATTTCAAGGTAATATCACTTAAAATTTTTCTGTAAGACTTAATAGAAATTCATCGAAACATGGACCCTGGGACAAAGCTATTAATATGGACCAGTTACCCCCCCAAAAAAAAAAGAAAAAAGAAAAAAAGAGGGAAAGAGAGAGAGAGAGACAATAATACCTACATAGAAACATTATAAAGCAAAAATGAGAACATAAAAATTACAGCATTACAAGACCAATGTCACCTTCACAAAAAAAGCAAGAACTTACCAAGTTTTGTCTGGTGATGGTCATTGATTTTACATCAAGAAAATGATTGATTTAGAAATTGGTATTTGAAAGGTAGACATTTTTTTCAAGATTTCTACTTGAGCTACAAAATTATATCTCCTTCAGAATTGACTGAGGAAAATTATTATCATCCCAACTTAAACCTGTATTTTTTCAGATGTCTAAAATGAAAATTAGTTTCATGCAGAGTAACTGACTTTTTAATATTTAAGTGACTTTCAATACTTACTGTAAAGTAGATCTTAGTATAATATATCTTACTATAAAGTAGATGTGTGCAGCTTTTATCGTTAGATCAATTAATCAATTTTCTTTTGCATTGCGTGGTAGAAAGGTCCTTGAATTGTTTACTGGTTAAAATTGGTTTGTGTTAGTAAGGCCTCTATCTATACTTTGCTTTCTTTTCCATTCTTTGCTTCCAGAGCAACATTCAGTTCAACTTTGTTTTCTTCCATGAACTGTGTGCCAACTATTGAACCAAAATCTGGAGGGCATGGTTTTACATGAAGATAGTCGATTAGTTCTGGATCATTTAGTCTTCTTACATTGGAACAAAATTTCTTGGAAGTGAGATGACCAGGGTTAGACAAGTGATGTATGACCATGTGAAAAAAAAAAATCGAAGCAAAACAGTCTTGCTTACGTCCCCCCAACCCATTCACAGGTGCAGCGGTGAACTTGGCTGCTTACCGAATGTTCTCTGATAAACATTGGACTTCTGTCAGTCTTCCAGTGGTTAGTGGGGATAATAGCCACGTTTTCTGAAAAGGTTATTGTAAGGATTATTTGAGATGTTGTATAGGTATAGACGAGTGGGGGAAAGGGATGTTAAGGGTAAACTCAGATTTTCCTTAAATGATCAATCTCACTTCCAAGCTCCTCCCTGTCTCCTGGAGATATCAGGTGGGAAAGCCTAAACCTAACCCATCAAGTAATTAATATACATGAGATTAAATCACTTAGCACAGGATACTTTCAGATTTCCCTCTTTTCCCTCTCCTCTCTATGCATGTATGACCTGGTCACAGAGGATCAGAGGCTGTGACCTCAAGTGGAACCTCTTGAGCACTTTGGTCTGACCCATGAATGGGCTGGCTGCTATCAGAGGAAGCACTGTTGGCCTAGTCTCTGATTTTTTGCTGGAATTAGCTAAAGAAGTCTATGACTGTGGCACCCCAGCTGATTTCCTAGTCCTAGACAATGCTTCCAGGAGTGTTGTCTCTCTCCTTGCTACCTGGGCTCTGTCCTTATAGTCAGTGGTATTGCACAGTACTGTGGGTCTCCTCATGACCACATTCAGGTTCAGATGAAAGCTTTCTGCTAGGGTCAGTTTCCCACTTCCTTGCCAGCCCTTTCTGCAGGCTCCCCACTCAGACCCAAATCCAGCTTTTGAGGAAGGCCTTTTTTTCTCCTTCTGAAATCCTAAGGGCATAGAGGAATTCCCGGCCCCTTCACACTATAAACGTGTCTGGGCTGCTCTCTGCTACTTGCTCAGGCTGTCTCTCTTGCTAAAGACATTGACTTGGACTGTCTTCACTGTCTTGCCGCTGTTCTAGCCTCAACCGGCCTGAGAGTAGAGCCTGTGAGGTAACTCTCTCCCTGATACCTAAACAGGAAATGAGGGAATACAGCTCTGCTTTCTATTCTAATTCCCCACCTTTCTCTCTAGCACAGAGAAGAAATACCAAGATACAGTGGTCTCACCACTGGATCTTACATCTGCTTCCCTTCTCCTGAGATCCACCCAGAGGAGAAGGGATAGAATTTCTATTTCTTTTCTACCCCGAGCTATGATCTGATCAGGCAGGCTTATTGTTTGATATGTTAAATTGAATTAAAAGAGTTTAGAAAGTCATTTTCTACAGGCAAGGCCTGGCTTTCAGGACCCTGCTCCTGCTGTTGGTCATGAGCTTTGATGCTCAAAGCCCATCGGTGGCCTCTTTGTTCTAGGTCCTTTCCTCCCCGGGGCAATATGCTTCCTGACTATCCCTTGAAGGTGAAACCCTTAGAGGGGAAAATATTTTAGGGGAAAATAAAAATATGTCATTCTACTCTCTCCCCCGAATGTGTTAAGTGCTTATGTTAAGTGCTAGGTGATAAGAGCTTTCAGGTAATACGTCACTCAAGACTCACAGGGTCTCATGAGGAAGATCATCGTAGTATGTATATGGAAAGACACGTTTGAGGAGGTTAAGTAACATGTTGTAAATGACACTCTTAGTACCTGGCAGAGCAGCTTTTGAATTTAGAGACTGTAATTCCAGAGTGTGTATGTTCCCCAATCTAACAATACCTTTTTGACAGGACATATTTTAAATATCTCTTGAATGGCAAAAATTGACAAGGCAAGAAACAACGATTGTTGGAGAGGATGTGGAGAAAGGGGATCCCTCCTACATTGTTGGTGGGAATGCAAGTTGGTACAGCCACTCTGGAAAACAGTGTGGAGGTCCCTTAAAAAATTAAAAAATTAGCTACCCTATGATCCAGTCATTGCACTACTGGGTATTTACCCCAAAGATACAGACGTAGTGAAGAGAAGGGCCATATGTACGCCAATGTTCATAGCAGCATTGTCCACAATAGCTAAATCGTGGAAGGAGCCAAGATGCCCTTCAACAGATGACTGGATTAAGAAGTTGTGGTCCATATATGTAATGGAATATTACTCAGCTATCAAAAAGAATGATTTCTCAACATTTGCTGCAACATGGACGGCACTGGAGGAGATAATGCTAAGTGAAATAAGTCAAGCAGAGAAAGACAATTGTATGGTTTCTCTCATCTATGGAACATAAGAACTAGGAAGATTGGTAGGAGAAGAAAGGGATAAAGAAAGGGGGTGTAATCAGAAGGGGGAATGAAGCATGAGAGACTATGGACTCTGAGAAACAAACTGAGGGCTTCAGAGGGGAGGGGGGTGGGGGAATGGGATAGGCTGGTGACGGGTGGTAGGGAGAGCATGTATTGCATGGTGCACTGGGTGTTATATGCAACTAATGAATCATCGAACTTTATATCAAAAACCAGGGATGTACTGTATGGTGACTAACATAATATAATAAAAAATATTATTATAATAAAAAAAAATAAAAAATAAAACATGGAATATTAAAAAAAATAAAATATCTCTTGAAAAGTTGAACTGTCTGGGCATTTCAAAACTCTAACAGATTTGATCTAGGGGCATGGAGGAGGAGGTGAGAATAGTATATTTGAGAACAGAACCTTCAGGCATCTTGGGGAGCACATACCAGCCAGGCCACGTAGAGTGAGTTTCCTTCTTTCGCAGTGCTCAACCTGTTGTGGAAGATGCTCCATTCTTCATCCTGGCAGTTCAGGAATTGCATTCAAATCTGTTTTTCCACTGGATTATTTCCGTACATATATTCATGTTTAAAATAATGCTTTAGTTAATGATTTTGTTCATTAAGAGAAACCTGCAGCATAGACAGGAGTTTCGTATTAAAAAAAAAAGGTTGAATTAATGCATGAATTTTATAAATAGGTTTTGTATAAATTTCCCCTTACGGAGAAAATTCTCTTTGTTTTAGGTATAGATGCAAAAGTCCTAGAGTCTGTACCTTTGCATTTGACTTTCATAAAAGATTTCTAATTTAGTCTGTGTATAATGATCCATAAGCATTCTTGTTTAGGGTATAAATGTTAGTCCAGTAAACTCAAAGTTTTATGAAACCTAAAGAATGTGTTAATATCATTTATAAATGTGTGACCCTGAAATCACAGAACTGAGCAATACTATAACAGGTAATCTGCCTGGATACTTCAGAAGTTTTCTGGTTTTGAACATTTAATGTCCAAAGTCATCACTCTGGTTAAAAGACCACCAGAAAGATTTCAGAACTGACCAGAGTACTTTGTCATAATATTATCAAGGGTTTTCTGTGTGTTATATGTTTGCACATGTGTGCATGCATTTGTATAAATAATAAAGTCATAGCAATGCAAGAAAACATCTAATTTTCCCATGCATGGAACAATTGAATTTTAGTATAACTTTGAATGATGGGGTGGTAGTTAAAATAGCTGCGAAGTAAGAGCGTCCTACACTTAAGAAGTACAGACCACCCAACATGTCTCGGACATGGGACCCCATAGGAACAAACAAAATGCTCTTCACAGAGAATTGTTGGTTTCTCCCTAGTACATTGTCTTCTTCTGGGTGATTAGAATTGATTATTTGGTGATGTCTGCTAGTATCTCCTTCTTACTAAGCTGTCTGACACACCTCTGATGGCCAGGGCTGTCTTGTGTTCAACAGTGTTCCTGATTGATTCATTGTAAAAAGATTAGAATCTTCCCAACAGTGTAGCCCTTGCACCACTGGACAGCTATTGTAGAAACGCCCTTGGAAAACACTGAATTTTATCAAAGAGTGGGAAATGAGTGATTAATTTTTAACATACCTGCTTCTGTAAATCTAAATTGCCATTCTCAGACTAATTTCATTTCAGCAGAATTGTTTATATGCATATCAAGGTATCATTTTTTAAAGTGAAATTTCAATACATGTCCAAATCTGTTGCCAAACCTCAAAATTAAAAAGAAATTTTCTTCATGATTTTAAATAATGCTTTCACGGTAGCTTTAAATCTCAGTACACTTTTCTGAGCATAAGCGTTGGCTATTGATCAACATTTTCATCCTCTTTCATGGGGTTAAATATAATGGAAATATTAGTGTTGGAAACTAAATAGAGGGAATTGTAAAACATACTTTACTTAACCCAGAGACACTAGTATTTTCCTTTATCTGCATAATGACACTTGAAATCAATCAACTGTCAGATTACTTTTAGCTACTTTATCAGAATATGTGACATTATTGCATAATGGGCAATCCATGAATTAATTTATCCAAACATGAATGTTGGAAATTAAATAATATGACTAGTATGACTATCCTGTTTGTAGAACACCTTTCACTGGAAAGTACAGAGTTGAACTACTTTAATCCAATGACTTTAGATTCAAATATCCTAGTTCCCAAAGCATGTTCTCTAATTCACAGATGAATTTTAGAACTAAGGACGAACACTTTATAATCTTTGCGTCTTCATCTCTAAAAAGAACCTAATTCCACCCATCAGCCAGTGCCTGAATCAACTACGTTGGCCAACATGGTATCCTCATTCCTGTCCCACAGAGTTTGGAGGATTTCCTTGGTGGGGGCTACAGTGCAAATTGTTCTACCTAATAGTCTGAACTCTGTCAGTTTCCACACAGATGTCATTTTCTTTTATTTTTTTTTTTTTCAAGATTTTATTTATTTATTCGACAGAGATAGAGACAGCCAGTGAGAGAGGGAACACAAGCAGGGGGAGTGGGAGAGGAAGAAGCAGGCTCATAGCAGAGGAGCCTGATGTGGGGCTCGATCCCATAACGCCGGGATCATGCCCTGAGCCGAAGGCAGACGGTTAACCGCTGTGCCACCCAGGCGCCCCGTCATTTTCTTTTAAAATGTACATCAGCTTTTTAGGTCTCAGTTTCTTCATCTGGAAAGTTGGTATAATAATAGAGGTAAGAAAAATATTTATTATGAAGCCAACAAAAATGAAGCTTCAAGGCTGCATTTGCAAGGGCCCATGCAAATTCACCCTCACAGTCTGTAAACTCAGATCTGTTTCTATATATACTCCACAAGGATGCCGCCAGCATTAAATGAGATCATGCTGTGTGCCCAGTGCCATGCGCAGAGTGTGCTAAACTCTTTTCATTATAACATTTATTAAGTGTGAGGTTCTATGGAGTTTGTGAGGCAAAATACTCATTTGATATGGTGACTATCACTATCACAGCACACACACTCTCACGGATCACTATCACAGCATTGTTTGCGTTTACATATCTGGCTTTGTTATTTCCAGAAGGGAAAAATCTGTGTTCATCTTGTTTGCCTTTCAACCCTGGCCACCAACCTGGTTCTTGGCACTAGACACACTAGAAATACCATGGACTAAAGATACAGTAAATATTTATGTGTCTATCAGTGCATATTGAACATGATTTAGCACTTCAGGATAATTTTCAAATTGTGAAATAAAGTAGATTAAGAATCAGAGTTGTTACTTTAAAGATATCATTGTCCCTTAGTTTGTGCAATTACTTATCAAATGTCTTGCATATTTCAATCTATAATAACTTATCAAACAAATTATCTTAATTCCCATGGATTCTATAAAGTTCATATGTATTCCTTCAAGAAACAAGGTATAATGGTTTGTCCTAATAACCCCAGAACAATGACATCAATGTAAATAATATAATTAAATATTCATATAAGTGATTATTGTCTTATAATTGATTTATCTGTGTTAGTGAAACGCACAGTAACATGATAATATTGGACGAACCCTGTGTGATAGCATCTGTTGCTTTCTTGCACTCCTCGTCTGCCACTCAGTCCATACAGACACAGGAACATTCAGCTTAAGGTTATAGAAAATCTGCTCCGTTTGATAATGTCAACCCATCACATTTCAGTTAAGCAAACATCAAATCAAATGATGCATGTCACAGATGCATAAATATTATGTACCTGGAAAGCAAATTTCTAGCCATAAATACGTAGAATCTTCTGGTTTATTAACTTGAACCACATTCTTAAATTTTGGCTGTAAGAAGAAATTGATGTCAAAATAACCCATAGTTCTCAAATAATTCAAGTGCCAATTTACTTGGAAGCAATTTTTACAAAATTTTTTTTTTTTTTTTTGCACTCAAAACTGTCCTCTCCTGGAGTTATTATCCTAATTAAAAAAGCAATCATTCTGCTGAGAGTAAACATTTCCTATGATAGGACATATTGAGCTGTATACACATCATACTCTCTTGTGATTTCTTCAAAAATAAAATTAACCCATCCATGTTCTCAGGGTTAGTTCGAGGTAATTCTAAACCATCATAAGCTGAAAATCATTACACAATTGAACGTCATTACAAGATGAGTGATTCTGACAAAACTGCCACTTTATGGAATTGATCAGGACGAATGTCATTGCACGAAAGAATTTTCCTTGTGAAAATGAAAAATATTCTGTACATTTGTAAGAAACTTTGTAAAATTTGTTGAAGTTCCAGTATGTAATGAATTATCTTATTTAATACTTTTCTAAACTTGTTAAGTATCGAGGAAAAATGTTTTCTACGTAGAAGATACTTGATAAATACCGAGGAAAAAAAATCCTTTCCATGTAGGAGGCACTTGATAAATTCGGTTTGTTGAACTGAATTGAATTCAGACAAGGAAAGCCAGAGGCATTTGTGAGAGGGTGGTTCTCAAATTCTCTCCTTTTGCTCTCCCTTCAGCCAATATCAAGCTTGCTTTTATACAGGATATTTCATTTTCCAATTTGATTTAGTGACTTAGTTTGAGTTCCCCCAGAAGCAGATCCTTGAGGAGGATTCAAGTATGAGTAGTTTACTTGGGAGTTGAAGGAAGACACTGGCAGGGGCATGGGGACGTGAGATAAGGAACAGAGGACAGTCCATAAAGCTGTGTTTTCAAAGCAGCCGCTCCTGAAGCCAACAAGGGCTTAATCCCATGGGAGATACTCCGGAACCAGTGCTCAGAGCTCCCCCAACTGGAGGGTAGTGCTGCTGGGCCATCCGTACATCAGCTCCCAGTAATCTTTGCATGTTTTCCATGAGGGCTGTTCCTAGGAGGGTTAAGTTCCTGGCTCTTGCAGGATGCCATGAAGTGGCAAAGTGGCCTACAGTGATAAGAGAAAGCCCTTGGGAAAGGGGAAGCACAGGTGTTGACTGCCTCTTGGGAGGCGGGCAGTGGTGGGTGAGATGCTAGAGGTATGAGGTGTGTGGGAGCAGCCGTAGCACCTCCTGCAGGGACGTGCACTGCAGAGACTCTGCCAGGACATTTAAATACATATGTGTACGTGTGTATGCACACATACACACACACACATAATATTATAAGACTTCTTTTGGAATAATGACTAGAACGGGTTTTGTCAACCGTGTTTCTATTAGGACAGAACCATGTTGCTGCTAGAGCTAAATGGTTACTCCAGAAGCCTGCCTCCGAACACACCCTGCTGCTTTCCTTCGCACTCCTGGAAGCCCATTTCAGAAGCAACTACCCATGAGCGCGGATCATCCGTGTCTCCCACAGGGCCAGTCCCAGGATGACCTCTTAGAGCCAACGCAGGCTCTGGCCTCTGGGACCCACGCTCAGAATCCCCCGCTTATTGACTCCTAAAATCTGTTTTCCTTTTGCTCAAAGCCAACAAACCAAGGGACTGACTGCCTCCCACTCTGGAGTAAACACATGAAATCATAAGCTACCAGGGACTGTTTTTCCATAAAATAGCAGTTCTATTAAATTGCATTATGTAAAAATGGGATTTGTACTAAGGTTGTTTTATAGGAGGTTGGTTTATGTCATCAACTGTTTCATTGAACATCTGAGCTGTGATGAGTCATCCATAAAACTGGCAGAATAAAACTTGCGGAATGGCGGTTGTGAAGTTCTTCTAAGGCTCATAAAACTGGGTGACGCGCTTCGACAGTTTTGATATTGCTCAAACATTTTATCAAAAGAAACTGAATCATCATCAGTACTAGGGACTTTCTTTTTGAGCTTCCCCTTCTATACTGCTGATCTTTTATTTAAAAGTAGGAGAAGAGGAGACCTATTGTTCCTCTTCACACTGGATCACAGAAAAACCAGATAAATCTTTTGTTATGAATAAGAGGGAGTTTACAGGTCGTTTACAGAATGAGAACCTTGAAACTTCTCTAATTGTATTAAAACAAAAGCTAACATTTGCTGAATAGATGTATTGTTTCAAGCATCACACTGACTTATGACTCCCTTGTTTACATCCATTGCTTCCTTTACGCTTGGTGACAATCATGTGACATAATTACTGCTATTATTTACTTAGAGAACACTGAGGCTTAGAGAAGTTAAATAACTCCTTAAGGTAGGGGTTGAGAAGAAAACCCAAGTTTCTCTAGAAGAAATTATGCTTTTAAGCATTCCACTCTCCTGTTTTATGGAATAACAGGTGTTCATGTGAAAAAGAGAGAGAGAGACTAAATTAATCTATGATGGAAAATAGCACAGTAGTGGTTACCTCTGGGTAGGGGATGGAGATTGGCAAGGGGCCTGGGGGAACTTTCTAGGGTGGCTGAAATATGGTATTGTACTAAGCATGTGGTTATGCAGATTATACGGGGATATGCATGTGTCAAAATACGTCCAATGGTAACACCTAAGAGTAATGCATTGGACTAAAGGCAGGTGATTCAGGCACACCTTTTTAAGGTGATTGCTGCCCGTCTTTCTAGCCATAGCACAGGAATGGAAACGGTCAGTTGATCCCTCATCCTACCTCCCGGCCCGTATAACAGGTCAGGGGTTGTGCCCATGATCCAGTCCAGCCAGTCAGAATCCTTCCCAAGGACTTTCAGAACTGAGACAGGAGGTTTAAAAACTGACGTTTTCTAAGGTGACAAGTTTGTAAGGACCTGAATCCTATTTGCTTGACAATCAGGTCTTTTACTTTGTGGAGAAGGTGGGTCTAGCACTTAAAATGTGACCAATGCAATGGAGTTGCTGAACAACTTAAATTGTATTTAATTTTAATTCATTTAAATTTAAATAGCTATGTATGGCTGGGGGCTAACCTGTTGGACAAAGCAGGTGTAGGAGAATGAGCTGGATATCCACAGAGCATAGAAAACTAGAAAGGGGAAAAGACAGCCTTGGGGGACTTGGAGTGCTCTTTAGGGCTGGCTTCTCCCTGCCCTTGGGGTTTGGAGATGTAAACTAATGAATTACACAGGCCTCTGTCTCTGCAAGCATTCTCCCTCAGATGTCACCCTTTGAGATGACCTTTAGTAAAGTAAGCCACTCTTTTTCCCACTCTTTGTGAAAAGAAGCATAAAATGCCAAGTGTGTGGGTTGGGGTAATTGTTCCCATTTCTCTAAATACCACATGATTAATAAATACAAATTGCTGATTGTTGTAAACCTATACATCTTTATAAGAATGGTATTGGTAACTGCAGGGTGGGAGGAAAGAAGGAGACTTCACAATTTTCCTAGGATTGGCCATGTTAACTTTGAAAAGTCTCCAGTAAACGCAGTGTGCCTGGAGTCGTAACTTTGTGTAATTAATGATGTGATTTTGGGGGGCACTCTTAAATTACTGAAAGAATCTTTCCAAGAATGTTTCAATGTCCTGTGACCAATAATGCCACAGTTAGTGACTTAACATTTGCTAATGAGGCACCTTTGAACTCTGGCTGATCCTGTCACTCTTGTAGACTGATTTAGAATTTTACAGAAGTTATAATGATAAGACTAGTACACTCTAAAGTTTATGGATCACAGAATTCTAGAGACAGAAGGAACTTCAGAGAATATCTAGTCCAGCCTCCTCATTTTACAGATGAAAAAAACACGAAAGCCCAAGAGAGGCAAACTGATTTGTTCAAGGTCACAATACCTAATTATTGGCCAAGCTGGAACTGGACCCCCAGTCTCTTGATCCCCAGAGTGTGCTGTCAGTGAGCCAAAACCAATATATCTTGTTATTCTGACTTCTGCCTCTTTGAATGATATCTTAATTGCCATTTATACTTTATGATTGTGTAAGAACTGACAACTTTGTCAAGACAAAATTTCATATAATCCAGTATTTTTTGTGACTTTTGGCATCGAACAACACATGCATTAAATGTTTATCCTTGATGAAAGTCTTAAAAGATTAAGGATGAAGCCTCAAAACATACTAGCTACTAGTGACATTATGTAGATAAGTCTAAATTCGATTTACACAAAACGGTCTTGAAATAGTTTATATCTGCCATCTCTAACACTTAAGGTAAAATAATTGTGGGAAAGGCACAAGCTTGGAATTGAGTAGAGCAGATTCAAAGTTCAGCCGTAGCACTTCCTTAACTGCTCAAGGCTTAGTTTGTTCTTGAAGTAAAGGGACTAAAAAAGGTACAGAATATATAAAGCATCTAGTACAGTGGTTAGCATATAGAGTGAATAAATACATAGTAAAACTCAATTTATTTGTATACAGTATTTGAGATGTTTCCACACTGGGATCAGTATTTTTATTTACATGTGATTATGTAACTCTATTTGGGTACAAAAAGTATTAATACGACAAATGCTTATTGAGTGCTTGCTATATATTTCAGGAACTATTTCAGATTGGGAGTACATTCATGGACAGAAGAGAAAACAATTGCTGTACTGGTAGACCTTGTATACTAGTTGAGGGTCAGTGGGACGAAGGAGGCGATTAAAAATAAATATATATAAGTTATATGGGCGTATATAAATAAACACAGCAGATAATATTAAATAGGCATTTGGACAATTATTACTTATCTAATTTGTAAAGTTTTTTTTTCCATATAAATTAAAGGATTTAACAAACACTGATGAAAAATACAGTGCTTTGCCTTGAGTTTGATTTACCTTTGAAACAACCATCTTGAGAACAATTGATTTAAAATATATTTTGTAAGTAATTAAGGCCTGTGTGTTAATTATTATTATGAAAACAAAAATAGAGAATTCAGAGATTTCTAATAATTTTTGTTGTATTTGAATGGGATGCATTTACCGCTGTGCACCATGAAAGCCTGTTCAGACTCAGAGCATCTATCTTGATGCATGAGAAGGTCCTATTCCATGCCAAGGTGTTTGGTTGGTAATGTGCCTTAGTTTGTGCAGGGCTGGGGTGACAGCCTCCTTCCTGAGATGCAGTAGCCCAAGATGGCAACGAAGAAATACACGAAGAGGTAGAATGTCAGGACCAGATTACTAAATTCAATGGGCGGTGAGCCTGGCAGAGAGGTGAGCTTGCTCCTGTGTCTGGTATGAGTTCAGGAGTGAGAACGAGAAGGAGGTTTTCAGGCAAAGGTAAGAACCTCTGTTTGGAGTGCACTGAGTTTGATTTTCTTACTGAACAGGGCTCGCAGTCGGACACATAAGAATGTAACTTTGGCAGTCTGAAACTAGACACAAATATAGGTGTTGAGGATGTTTTAACAGGTGTAAGTAGAAATATAGGACAAATAAACCTGTGAGGAATTTGCATTTTCCACTTTTATTTCAGTTATTGTAATGTGTCTACGAAAAATATGCAAAGAGGGGAAATAAAGTAACCTTTGCAATAAAGTATTCCTGTTTTAATAAAGAATAAACACCTACCTCTTATCCTAAAGAGGTTACTACCAAGTGGGGAGAAATAGCTTTAAAGTATATTAAGTACATATAAGCCCTGAATTCTGAGACAGATTTACATAATTTAGCATAACTTGTGGGTAATGATGATGATAAAACCACTAAACATCTGCTAAGCATTTAAAAAGCATTTTCCTTCCATTAGCATCAGTAGCCAGAAAATAACATACTTTGGCACAAATTGTCCTTTGAAAACTCTAGTTTGGGGTCAGTAGAATTTTACTCGAGATTTTATTTGGGGTCCTTGCTTTTTTTTCCTCTCAAAAGGTATATATAACCAGAAGCTTTGACCTGATTGGAAATTCATATTCCATTATGTACACTCATTATTTCGATTATGATGAGGTCAGATTTTCTTGAAATTTCATCAATTTCTTACTGCTGCATAACATCCAATTAGGAGAGACCATGTTCTGGTCAGGAAATGAACAGAGTTTTGGGGCAGGAGGAGAATGAAAGTATGACGTGTTACTTATTATTCTTACAGGGTATTATAATAAACAATTTTATCGTAATACAATAAAAATATCATATATTACTTTAAATCCTAATTTTGTTGTGTTGTAACAGTTAACTTTGTTTTTTTTTTTGTTTTTTGGGTTTTTTAAAGATTTTATTTGTTTGAAAATGAGAGAGAGAGACAGCGAGAGAGGTAACACAAGCAGGGGCAGAGGGAGAAGGAGAAGCAGAATCCCCGCTGAGCAGGGAGCCCAATGCAGGGCTTGCTTCCAGAACCCTGGGATCACGACCTGAGCTGAAGGCAGACACTTAACTAGTGAGCCACGCAGGCGCCCCGGTAACTTTGTTTTTAATCAAGGAATATGTTTGCTTCTCTTTAAAAATTAGGTAACTCATGTGTCCTTTATTTTGGTTTCCGTAGTGTTTCTTCATCAAAAGATGTAAAATAATTTACCAAGTTTGGCTTCAGATTGGCTAGGCCTGTGTAAACTAGCATAAATGTACCTTTGTAGGGATAAGAGCACTTTGTATTCGTGATTGATCACTCAGTTAAATTCTCCATGGAAAGGAAAAGCTGAGGGATCTCATTAATTTTTTTTACAAAAAAAAGTATAAAAATATCAGAAAATTGTGTGGAGAGAAAATTAATAGTAATAGTTTTAAAAAAGGCACTTTGAAACCTGGATATTACTTTAGATGCCTAGTAACACTATTCAAAAAAAAAAAAAAGATACAGAATGCTTTTAAACAAAGTCAACAACAATGAAATAAATTAAGCAAACATAAATAAAAATGCATCTCAAAACAGCTCTGGGTAATAGTTTTTCAATGCAGATCCACCCAATAAACTACACCAAATAATGACAAATAAAAATAATCTAGGCTTTTTAAAGAAGGTTACAGAGAAAAAATAATGAAAATAACATGGCTTCCAGGAAGAATTAAAAAAAACAAAACAAAATTGGGGCGCCTGGGTGGCTCAGTTGTTTAGGGTCTGCCTTCAGCTCAGGGCATGATCCCAGGGTTCTGGGATTGAGTCACACATTGGCTTCCTGCTCCGCTGGGAGCCTGCTTCTTCCTCTCCCACTCCCCCTGCTTGTGTTCCCTCTCTCGCTATCTGTCTCTCTGTCAAATAAATAAATAAAATCTTTAAAAAAACCCAAAAACCAAACAACAACAACAACAACAAAAAACTAATGGGTAGAATTATTTTACTGTATATAAATTCTTTAAGGTAGCAAATGTCCTGTCAGATGGCATTGATTATAAGGGACGGTCAACTGGATTCCAGTTTACAAACTAAATTTCCACTGAGAATCCTGGAACACATAGGTAAATGAGATTCAGCATTTACCTGGGAAAGACTAGGAAACGGAATATGTAAGCCAATGTCCTCAACTGGGAAAAAAGCTCCTGCATACCTACTGTGTGCTGGGATGATGCTGGGCATTGGCAGTGCACAGACATAGCTCAGGGTTTGGCACTGGTGACAGCTTGGTGGGATGCATGTTGCTGAACTTGTTATCCTGCTCTCCTGTCCCCTGTCCTCATCACACAATGTAAGAACCACAGCAGCACACTGGTTTATCTGCCTGAAACCTACCTCTTCCCTTCTAATCTAACCTGCCATGTCCTTGTTAGGCTAGTGTTTCATATAATCTCTCCCAGTTAAAATGCTGCTAACATACTTAGTGCTAACCTAAACTCGGTCTTCTTTGTTTGACTCTTTTGACTATCTAGCTCTTATGATGCAGTCCCATTCTTTCTAGCCAGTCTTAATTTCCACTAGTTCCCACATGTCTCCCGTGATTGGAAGGTTTAGCGCTAATCTCATTTCCCAGAACCATCCTGACCCAAACCAGGAGATGTGTAGACAGTTCCACTTTCCCATGCTGTGGCAACTCAACCCCACTGCACCTGATTCTGCCTCAGTCCTCTTGGGGTCACTCACCTTACCTAACACACAACTTCCTTTTGCTTCTACTGGGCAGGAGTGATGCAAATTAAGTGTAGGGGAAGTACCTTTGGAGAAAGCTTGTGGCATTGGTGTCATTTGTATAGAATGGTGAAATGGGGGGGTGGAAGATGGCAGCATGGGAACGTAACCTCCTCACATTTGTGAAATTTAAAATAGAATCATCCCAGGGGCAAGGTGGATAGTAAGTTGTGAGGGGAGGGTAGAATTAACTGAGATGGGGATGCAAATTGGGCATAATTAGCAGTAATCTAGGTGAGAAGCTGACAGGGCCAGTTCTGTCTAAGGTGTGGTAAAATGGCCCGGGGTGCAGGGGGTCGGAAGTGATTCTTATTTTTTCCCTTTTATTTTGCATTTTCCAAATATTCTACAGTAAGCACACATTCATTTTATTGTTTTAAGAAATGCGACTTTTGAAACAAAATAAAACCCAGTTATATGATTTGACCTCAAAATTCTCTATTCACACAATATGGACAAAAAAATATAGCCAATACAACTATTGTATAAAGCCGTGCTTTTTATACAATGAGCTTGTACGTAGAATGTGGACAGGAGACAGACAGGATGTGGACAGAGAGACAGCGAGGAGAGAAGCTGGAGGGAGATACCCAAAAATGTTACCGTGGTCCACTCTAGTCACTGACATAACACGTGGTTTGTATTTTCTTTCTTATACTTTAATAATTTAGGGAATTTAATGAATGTGTATTTCTTTTTAGTAAGGAGAAAATTAGGTCTACTTAAAGATCATGGTGATGGGTATCTATCAATAAAAATAACCAGAAGAGGGCAGAGAAGTAATGCTAGAAATATCAAAAAGGTCAATTTTTTTTATTGTGGAACGTGCTGGAATTATACAGCGAGGAAGGGAGATTCTGTGATAACTCAGGCTCTTGGCTGAATGGCTGGCACAGCTGGTGATGAAATCAGCAACGTGGGAGAAGCATCAGCAAACGTGACAAGTGGGAATTGTAAGTGGAGAGGAGGTTGGCTGTGGGAGCAGTCGGTCTCAGATGAGAGGAGTACTTATCACTGACACAATTTGGAAATGCCCGCATGTGATGACAGTGAAAAGAAAATAGACTTTATTTGGTTTTATCTGTTTATTTTATACGTCCTGCAATTCGTATATTCCATCATCATCTGCTCCAGAAAGGGCCTGTTCCCACCGCCATCCTCCACCCCCAGCATGACGGAGTGAGGAGAAGAGGAATTCTGTAGGACTCATTTGGAGAGAGACAGCATTCAGGGCGCTTATCGTGTGCTTGTTGCAGATGTCTGGTGAAAATTGAGGACACGTGTCTGATACTGATGGGGAAAAGGAGAGTCTGGAGATAACGGTTCAAAGCAACACTCAGGAGCATGGATGGCTTAAATGAAGCCCCCAGTTTCAGAAGCTCCGAGCTGTGTCTTAATCTTATGGGACCTCTGTGTTCTCATCTGCAACATGGAAATGGAAATGATAGTAGTAGAAACCCCGAAGAGTCATAATAAACGTTTTGTGAATTAATATATGACAAGTACTTAGATCACAGCCTGGCAGATAGTAAATACTATATAAATGTTGGATGGTATTTTATTTTCATTGTATTTTTATTTCCACAAAGCATGCTGTTCATGTATTAGGTTAGTACCAGTCTCGCTAAAAATTAAAATCTATTTTGCATTGTACTATAGAATTCTTTTCCGTATAGAAATATTACCAACATTAATTCCCCTCCTAGATAAACGTGATGCACATTTCATCTCCTTATGTAATTTCCTTATTGTTTTATCATTTTCCTGCCATTTTCCTATTGCTCTATTCTATAAATAATGGATACAGCATTTTAATGATTCTAGTAAATAGAGACCATATTTTTTTTTGCCCATGAAGCACAAGGAAAATTTTTTTTCATAATATTTTATTTCTGTCATTGTACTTGAGATTAACAGCACAATTTTTCATCCACAAAGTTTATTATAGGTTGTAAAAATGAATAGAATCTCTTTTCTGATTGGCTGAGAAAAGGAATTTAATCTTATGTAATTATCTTTCAAATCACGCATGCATCGGTACAATAAAACTCTATCTATTAGATCACTGAACCATTTCACATGATTTTAAAAAGATTAATATTCATATAAAATTTATATATCTCAGTCTATCTCCCCATGATAGACTTTCTTAAAAGAAAAACAAAACAGACTAACAAAACGGAGCACGAGGTAATGAAGTACAATGAAGAATTCAGTGAATAGTCATGGTAACACAGTCGTTTTCCTTCTAAATAAAAAGGCAGGGTACGGAAGCAGAAAAATCGCTATGGGTTTTAAGAGCTGGAATGTTAGAAAAGACTCAAAACATTCTATTTCAATGATGTATAAACTTCTGTTTGTCTTCTTAAACCATGAAACTTTCTCTTCAAACTGATTCTTCTTCGAGGGTCTGGTTCCTACAACAGGTAATTACTGTGGAGGGCAGGTGAGGGGGATGGGGAATGGGAGGGTTGAGAGGTTGGGGGGCTGTGGGGGGAGGAGCATTGTGGGGGCACAACACCAGGATGTGGCTCCTGAAGCCGTTCCTCTGGATTCCTCAACTACAGATAGTGATTTGAGTAACATGTGCTTAATCCAAACCTTGCCTTTTAAGAGACCTTGAGAAACAATGATGTAGCCAGGGTCACAGGGTTGCACATGATAATACCTAGTAAAGGTGTCCTGATGCATTCTGGGCAATGAAAATATTAGTATGTTACATTGTACTTTTGTATACAGTCCCCATTATGGAAACTTCTTAAAGTTGCTTCTGCTTTCCAAAACTGCTCCTGCTACGTAATGTATTCATCTTTCTGTAGTAAACTTCTCCGTGCTTGGAGTTTATTTTTCAGCCTATGGGGATTCTTTTTTTTTTTTTTTTTTAACTTAGAAAAATTCTCAATTTAAAAATAAAAATGAGACAGGGACAGTGAAAATTTTAATTTGTTTGGTTGGTTGTGTTCTTATTCTTAAAAAAAAAAAAAATCTACTTTGGAAAATCATTGCTGCTCCCCTGCAGTCCTCTAACAAGGGAAATAAAACTCAACATTATGAAGCAAGTAAAGGTTAAATATGAATAGTTTGGATATGATTTGCAAACTGTCAAGCAAAAGACATTTCTCAGGCACTCAATAAATATAAGTAAACACAGTGAATGGCAAAAAGAATAACTGGCATTTTTCCAAATGCAGATTTCCACTGGAAAGAGATTAAATGAGACTTCCCCAAAGTGTTACCAAGCATCCTTTTGGGTTTTGATCTAATAAAAACTGGGACAAAACTTGCTGAGTTAGAACTGGTACCCATTTCAAGTCAAAGGACACCCTAATTACAGCTAGGGGCATCCTCTGTCCTAAAACTAATGGAAGTGAAAGTCCAACTCTATCTGGCACCAGATGTTTTGTCCTAACTGGACGTGTCACAAGGATTCTCCTCTACTTGAGAGCAGTCCCCAGCAGGAGCAAGAAAGCATAAATGTCACTGAACAACCTCAGAGGCAAGCACCTTCTTAACAGAAGAGTAACCTGGCATCCATCTAGAAATTCTATCATCTTGCTTTAGAGAATGACAGAAAATATCCCGTTTCATCGCCCTATGATCTTCAGTACTTTATGCTGCAGCTTATAGATAGTAAAGGTGCTTTAAATTTTTCTTGTTTTGGATGGATAAAGAGTGAAGAGTGCAAGTAAATGGAAATGAAAATTTTAAAACTGTGACAGTAATTGGATGTAACTGGTGAGTGAACATAGCAGGACTTGGGAGTGATGCAGCCCTAGATGTGAATGCTGCCTCTGCTAGTTGTCCTCTCTCTATATGTAGACAAGTCATACAAAGTGACTGCCGTCTGGCAATGTAGTTGTGAAGATTAAACAGTTAATATATTTAAAATATTTACTAATTTCATGTAATAACTATATTTTGAAGATCCTGGAAGGATACCTGGAACATTGTGCTCCTCTAAGAATTGGCAGCTGGCTTGTCCTTTCAGCTTTTCAGACTGCAGGAAATACAGATTCCCTAAAGTTGTCTCATGTAAGGAGGAAATTATTTTGAGAATACAGATGAAGGAAACTAGGAATTCTGACCCTGAAGCAGGTTTTTATGGAAACACAGAAACAGGATATGGCTAGATTTCCGCTCAAAGACTATATTCACCGCATCTTCTTAGTAAGCCAGGGGAGTGAACCTGTTTTCTGTTATTATGACTAGTTCTCCTCCACTTCTATCTACCAGTTCTGTTCCTAGCAACGAGTCTCTTCATCCTCTGGTTAACACCTCTCAGTCTTGAACATCTGCTTACTCAGGCATCTGCTGACTTAGAGAAAAGGCAAGGTGCAGATATATGATTGTAGAGAAGTGAGAACAAAATATAACTAAATTATAATTAGCAGAAATTATCCCCCATAATTAGCAGTTTGCAGAAACTATCCCCATGTAGTACTAGCTAAGTGACTTTTTCTTTATATCCTGTTTGAACCCCTCAAGACAAGATCTCATTGGTTTATTAATAAGGAGGAAACCTTTTAAGCAAAGTTGTTCCTCCAGATGACATCACAGGCTGCTGAGGAGGCCTCAATCACTCTGATTCGTGCATCTGGGGATGAAAGGAGGCATGGGGTCAGATGGTACATATCGTGGCCATTTATGCTAAAGGAACTTCCTGGAAAGGGACTGTTCATGAAGCACATATTTTCAGGTTTAGCATCGTTACAGTTTTCTTTTGCATTCATGCAGAATGGGAGAGAACAAATTCACGAAAAGAGCTAGGTTAATGCCGGAACAAGCACATTTATTTAAAATTCTACTTACCTTTTCCAGTGTCCTTCAGGTTAAAGAGTTGTGCTTCTGTTGTGGTTTTTATGCCCATGTTAAGGTTCCAGTAACCATAAAAGAGGCTGACTGGCCATCTCTCAGGGGCTTCCCAAGGGAGATTTTCCACAGCCCTGGATTCGGACTTCAGCCCCACAGATTCAAATCTGAGAGTTTACTCAGACTTAAGGAAGACTGTTTTCCTCTTGACAGGACTCACAGGGCCCAAGTTAAAAAAGAAAAAAAGAAAAAGTCCAAATTACCAGTTTACAAGAAAAAAAAAGAACACTCTCAGTGTCTCTAGTTTTGCATGACCTGTACATTACCTTTACAAAGGTAAATAGAAAATGAAATGAAAACCTGTAAATTAATTGATGAATTTGAGATTGTAATATGTGTGTAGTTCAAATGTTTTGTCTGTCTACCTACAGGGCTTATGGCTAGAAGTTCTTTGAGTCTTTGGGTCAGGACACCTCCTCTTTTGGAGTGAGAGTAGGAATCTCTGATGTTTGCTGTTTAGAATCTATTGTTTCTAGGCTTCTGCTGAACACCTCTCATCCTGTTGAGCACATTTTGCATTATTTATATTACTATTTCAAATCAAGGCATAATCTTGTTTGACAACTATTCTATCTTCCTAATGACTCTGTGTATTTATTAATTCATACATTTGAAAACTTACTTATTCTACAGCAGTTATGTGACTGCACTATAGAAGACGTTAGGGATGCAAGAAGAAATATAGCAAGCATTGACCTTGCCTTTGGTCCTTAGAGTCAAGTATGGGCAGACAGACAAGATAATTAATCACTTTATCCCACATTCTGTTACATAATAATAAAAATATAATCAGTTTTTTTGTGCAGGAGGCCTGGGTGACTCGGTTAAGTGGTTAAGTGTTCGCCTTAGGCTCAGGTCATGGTCCCCTGCTCAGTGGGGAGTCTGCTTCTCTCTTTTCCTCTGCCCCTCCCCCTGCTCATTCTCTCTTGCTCAAATAAATAAAATCTTTTAAAAAGGCAACAATTGTTAGAAACCTATTTACATCAAAAGCAACTTAAATTTCCACATTGTAATTAGACAATGGCTTTTCAATCCAAAGGCAAGCCAGATGTCACCCTGAAACTTAAAGCAATGATTTACTAAATAAGAAAGCGAAGCCTCTTCAAAGCATAATCCGTGACTATATTTAAGTCTGCAGAAATTGAAAACTCACACCTCACTTTATATTGAATATTGTGAAATATCAAATACATACCCACACTGGAAGCCTTACCAAGTACCACTGCCGCAAATGGTAATGTTTTTGCTTAAGAAACTGAGCATTTTAGCACCTGATTTGAGAAGGATTCAGTTGGCCTTCTGCTTTCATATTCAGTGTGTCAGTGAGAAACATTGAAATTGCGTAATAATTTTATTTATTCCTTGGGGAATTGGAGTTGTATACAATAAGAATTTGCAAACACCTGGACTGAAATATGGCCCTCTTTCAGTATGATCTGTTTATAGAGCTGAACAATGATAAACAGGAAGTTAAGTAAAGATAAGGAACATACTCTCACTAAGATACAATGAAATGGCTGTAGATAGAAAGTATGTCTGAAGAGATCAGAGATACACACCTGAAATTAATGTAACACTGTGTGTCAACTATACTTCAACGAGAAAAATAATGCTAAAGAAATCAGAGATCAAAACTATTTTAAAAAGGCAAGAAAAAATGGCCATGGATTAAGATAGTTTCACTTATTCTTCCTTTTTTTTCCCCTTGTTTTTCTTTTAATTCAGGAACATAGGCATTGCATACTGGGCAGGGACTGTCCCAATCTTCTCCTTTACTCTCTGCTTCAGTCCCAGGGAAAGTGGAGATAGTACAGAGAATGTCTCCACTCACTCAATATTTTTTTGACTGACCAGGCTATTTTTCTTTTTTTAACTGTCATCTTCCTTTTGTTCATTAGTGATTTTTTGCCCCAAGATTTTTAAGTGACAACAAATGATGTTAGAACCCTTAGACTGTCCCAAGTGTTCAGAAACACTTAAAGGAATAGCCACTTTCTGTGTAAGAAACTGGTTTGATAGCCATGGTCTTATTGCTAGTTGCTTTAAACAAAAGCCTTTTCTTTAAACCACTACTTAAACTCTTCAAACAAATAAATAAAAACTAAGACTAAAACCACTTAAAAAAAAAAAAAGCAAACACCAAATTTTATATTGACTACCCATAAGGTAGATTATTTTATCACTATGATTGTAAGCTATTAATAAACTAATTGGTCTTCTTCTATATTTTACTATGTGATTTTCTGTTTTCACCTCACAGGAAGTACTGAGTTACCTTGCTTCTGCAAGGAGTTAATAGGTTTTTCATATTTCAGGGATGAACAATTAGGTGTAAGCAAGAGATCAAGATAGCATTTGAGGGTCTTTGTTTCAGTATTTTTAACAATTAAGCTGATTGTTCAAAGAGAAAGTATTAAGGCTGATGCTTTGAGAAAAAGAGAGGAGGACCCAAAACAAGAGGGAGAAAGATGCCCTTGGTGATGGGACCCAGCTAGTTCTAAAATGGTAGCCATGCACATAGCTGGGCAGGAGGCACGGCCGTGGAGGAGGTAGCTCTGTGGCCTACTGGGACTTCAACTCTTTAGCCAAAGACCCCTGTAGTCAGAGCTGATTGGGGGGGGGAGGGGGGAGGTGTTGTCAAACTCACCACTCTAAATGGACGAAAAGTACCTCAGCAGTCAACTATTGACCTGTGGCCTGTCAAGGTTCACATATAAGAAGGCAAAGAGAGCCATGAAGAAAAGAAATGCTGGAATTCTTGCTAATTGCATCGAATGGGTAGTTTGCACTAGTTAATCTGATTTAGAAAAATTAATGGAATCTGATATACTTTGCACCTTGAGTGTTTTGGAGCAATTCTTAAGTTACATGATCTTTATATATGAACTAAGGACATCCACTTAAAAGAGAGATCAAAGAGTAATTACTCTTGCAAACCTAAGAAGTGTCTAGAATAGCATTTTCCAAAGCATGCATTAGAGAGAATTAGGGCCATGAAGTTAGGAGGTGAAGTGCATTTGAGAAATAACAGTATTAGGGCACTTAAAATCCTCTGGTGATTCACAAAACAGGTTAGCATATTAAAGACTCTGAGATAACCCATTCTAACCCATCTATCTTTAACCGAGAATTTCACAAACTTATTTGATCATAAAAATGTATTAACATTTCTGAAGCACAAACATCCTCTGAGAAACTAGATATTTAGGGAAAAATAAAGAGTAATTCTACAAAGCAATAGAAATCAATTATAATTTCAAATCTAAGTGCTGTCTTTGCCCAAAAAAGCAAGATTATGTATATAATTGTTTTTACTTCCTATGTCAGTACACAAAAGGAGAGAAATATAAAATGTACCTACACACTAACATTCCCCCAGGCCCTACTCTGGCCTGATAAAGCCCCAGATAATGTTGCAAAGGAGTCATCGTTATGCATATGGCAAATGTATATCTTCTGCAAGAGATATTTCCAAAAAGCTACTCTTCCTTTCTCTTTTTTTTCCTCAGAGAGGGTGAGGGAGGGAGAGAGTGCGAGCAGGGAGTCAGGGGAATAGGGAAGGGCAGAGGGAGAGAGAGAATCTTAAGGATTTTTTTTTAGAGGAAGAGAGACAGTGTATGGGGGGCAGGGGGGAGGGAGAGAGAGAATCTTAAGTAGGCTCCATGCCCAGTGCAGAGCCCCATGTGGGGCTCAATCTCAGCACTCTGAGATCATGACCTGAGCTGAAATGAAGAGTCAGACGCTTAGCAGACTGAGCCACCCAGGCACCCCCCAAAAGCTGTTCTCAACTGAGAATATAGCATCTCTAGGAAGTCAGAGTGAGGAATGAAGGGTAGTTTTTTAAAATGTGTAATACTTAAGTGGGTTAACAGAACGGTTACCTGAGTGATGAGATAATTATGTCAACACACAGTTTCACAGTCATTAAAATACCTGTTCTAATTTGGTGTCAAAAACTTGAGTGTAATGTGAAGAGTGTGATGACAGAATGACATCTGCAAAAATGCCTGACGGTTGGAAAGGAGGAAACGAAGAGGAAGATTTTAAAATTAGAGGATGGGAGAGAAACCATGGAAAGGCACAATGTTCTACAATTATAGAAAGGGTATTAGCTGACTGGCAATGAGCAATTACTATTTTCCATCGTTGAGAAAAAAAGACAGTATGGTCAGAGGCTACTATAGAAGGAATGCACTTTGAGTTTTAGGAAGAAATGTGAGAGTGTGAAGACAAAGTAGGTAATAGTATCTGGAGGAAAGCCTTTTAGATTTAGAGTAGACACCTGGTTAGAATGACTTAGATACAAAAATCACAAAATTCTGAGTGTAGTAGCAATCATTCGGTTCAAACTAGTAATGATAGAATACAGGTATTTTTAATTCATCATTCTATTCTTTGGTGCCAACAGCTTTTTCTTCCCCTTGGTTTAATTTTTTCTGTAGCAATGGCTTTGAGCAAGTTGAATAGTAGGGATCCTTGATGACCTATTTTCAATTCAAAATTCTTTCTCATTTTCTGTTGATGTCTAACAATTCATGAATAAAATACCAAGTCCCTTGGGGCGCCTGCGTGGCTCAGTCATTAAGCGTCTACCTTCAGCTCAGGGCGTGATCCCAGGACCCTGGGATCCAGCCCCACATCAGGCTCCCTGCTCTGCTGGTAGCCTGCTTCTTCCTCTCCCACTCACCCTGCTTGTGTTCCCTCTCTCTCGCTGGCTGTCTCTATCTCCGTCAAATAAATGAATAAATAAATAAATAAATAAATAAATAAATAAATAAATAAATAAATAAAATCTTTAAAAAATAATTAAATAAAATACCAAGTCCCATTTCACAACAAAATGTCATGATTAAAACAGTAGCTTTGCAAGCAGGATGTCCAGCCATATGACCTTGAAAGAGTCACAGTCAACCCTAAGGCATGGTTTTCCTCTAGTTAAAAATGGAGATGTAGCCAAGGGATAACCTCAGGAATCCTCTTAAGCATCAAACATGTGGACACTGAAGCAATCTACTTGTAACCATCCAACTTCTTTCCAGCCTACCTTTATACCTTGTGATCTTGTTATGAACCAGCTTGGATTCCTCACCTTCATATCCACACTAATAGATGTGACACTTCTGTCTTTTAGTCAAAGTTGATGAGTAGTTCATGAATGAACCTTGCAAATAGCATCAAGTGAGCACTGGAAACCATACCACAAACTAAACCAGGCGATCTTCAAATATTTGCCACAATGAGATGCAACATGTCTCAGGGAAACATTAACTAATCTTTCATGTAAGTTCTCTTAAGTTGGATAAATGGAAATAAATTTTTTAAAAACTAGGATATCATATAAACTCTCATGGAAGTGTCTTCACTGGCTTGTGCTTTAATTTAATTATATTTACAAATGGGCAGTACAAAACACACATCAGAAAGATTTAATACAGCCTATAGAGTAATAATTATGTCACCCAATGGCCTTTATATAAGGATCTGTGTGGTATTGTTATACCTAATTTTTAGTATCAAGAGTCTTGAGATGGAGGAGAATATCTTTCTAGGTTAACTCACTAAATCATTTAGACATTTTTAATAAATGTTTATTGAGTTCCTATTATGTATAACTCTTGATAGTTTTACGTTCTTTTAAACATGGAGACTATCAACTATTGGGTTCTACATTTTCACTTGGCTTCCAGGAAGCGCTGGCCTAAATTTATGCTCAGATACAGAAATTTATTCATCTAGAATATTTACATGAGAGTGCATCTAACTCTATCTTACTGAAAGTAATTTTATTTACATTTTATTTCCTGTTCTGTGTTATAGGCATTTAACATTGTAAGCTACATTAAGCCTTTGAAGGAATAAAGTGGACTGTAAGTCATAAATGAATAAACAAAAGCTGAGTATAATACAGAAAAATTAATTAACTTGAAATAAAGGCTTAATGAGTAATTTTTCAGGGAAGAACTCTTCCTCTAACAAGAAATATTACTCATTATCATAGTCATCAATTAATAATTCATTGAAAATGCCTTATATTTGTATATATTAAAATATGTATATTACCTCATTATCTCATAATAACCTTAGGACACAGACAAAGCAGATATATTTTTTCTTGAATTAAGGATGAGGAAAGGGAAATTCAAGGATTTGAACCAAAAGCATTTAATGCCATATACAGTAGTATGTACTTAATATTTGGGGTTTTAAAACTTATATTTGCTATTCACATATGATTTGAATATGAAGTGAATGTTGAGAGTTAAAGCATTTAAATATGTACATAGACTTTAAAATCTTAATGCTGTATCTTCAATTCACTAAAATGAGGTGTGTTTGAAGAAACAAAAGTTTCATGTAGGCCTGTTCTCTTGTGGAAATAATAATTTATTTTGATAAGGATTAAATTATTCTACTTAGGCTGTCACATAAAAATGAGCTCTGTTTATCCAGACAGCAGTAATTATTGTGTTCAGGAACACACACACACACACACACACACACACACACCAGCATGACTGTTTGTTCAAAAGTAAAATTTTCTTTCCTCCAGTCACCAGATTACCTTGAAAACTGGCTCAACCCTTCCTAGACTAACTTAAAAAGACAGTTCAGGAGACACAATAATTCATTTTATGAGGATGCCTAAAATGTTAGCCTGACATTTTTTAGAAAGATAGCTTTCCACAAACCTATTTCTAAATCTTGGAAGAAATTGAAAATATTATTGATACAAGGTATATAATCACAGCCCATAATTTTTTTCCTTGTATAGTAAGACTTACAACGTTTCCAAGCCATCAGAATTTAATGTCAATCCATAATTCTAAGAATAATTCAGGGACCTCTCTAAAATTTAGAACTGTGACTCAAATAAGAAGGCAATGCCTCCTGGAAGCCTGATGTACAACAAAATGGTTATGTTTCCTTATACTGAAATTAAAACAAATAGGTGTAAAATTTGGTTGAGAAAATTATATAATCTCTTTAGATGTTGGTTTCTTGAGCTAACAAATGGGGACAGTGACAGAACCTAATCTTGTGGGATTGTTGTGAGGATCAAATGTGATAAGGTATGTAAAGGGCTTCCAGCGTCTTTGTAACCATCCAGTAAAAGTTGACTGTTACTCTCCTCAGTTCGAAAACAGAGCACATACTCAAAACATTTGCATGATTGATTGAAGAACGCCTACATGTAAAATATAGGTTCAAATAATTTTCTGTAGCAATGGATTTAATACAGAAACTGAACAGCTGAATTTAAAAAGCTACACATTATGAGGGATAAAATACTTAAGGATCAAGCCACTAGAGGGTAGATGTAACAGTTAATAATATTACACTATAATTTAGGTTTTATGTTGGCACTGTGTTTTGTCCATATTCAGAAGTTATGTATTTTAAAATTTATTTACTTGGGGGGGCAGGGAGGAGCAGGGGGAGAGGGAAAGAGAGAGAGAAACTCAAGCAGACTCTGTGCTCAGCACGGAGCCCCTCGGGGGCTTGATCTCCTGACCCTAAGATCAAACCTGAGCTGAAACCAAGAGTTGGTTGCTTTAATTGACTGCGCCACCCAGGTGCCCCAAATTCAGAAGTTATTTTGAAACAATGTTTGTTGCATTGTACTAATATGAAATGGTCCTTTTCTAAGGAAATTAAATTAATGAGATCCAAAACTAAACATGTGTTTATCACTTGCTACCTGTGAGTGGCTGACCAGGTGATCTTAAGCACTTTACATTTACTATGACATTACTATTTCAGATTTTGATATGCATATTCTGTCTTTCATTTCAAGATACCCTTTCCTTATGAGAAGATTGAGGGATTCTTCTTAATTGCTTTTAAATGTAATAAAGGCTTCCAGTGTGACTAAAAAATTTCAAGAATTGTTTCATGATACTTTTCTCATGATGTTTTCAATCATCATTTTAACATTTGGAAAAAACAAAACAAAACAAAACTTAGGGGCACCTGGGTGGCTTAGTTGGTTGAGCATTGGGCTCTTGGTTTTGCCTTGGGTTGTGATCTCGGGGTTGTGGGATCGAGCCCTGAGTCAGGCTCCAGGCTCAGCAGGAGTCTGCTTGGGATTGTGTCTCTCTCCCTCTGCCCCCCCCAAATAAATAAATCTTTAAAAAAAGAAATCTTAAAGGTCTTCCTCAAAGATAATAAGACAATAATTCTGACATGTATGATTCTATTACCCTTTTCCACCCAGTCTCTACTTTGCTTTCCTATTCTCTGTTGAAATTTTCTCTTTTAATATATGTCTTGTAGGATAAGGGAAGGAGACTATCACTCATGAGTTGATTAAGAAGAGGAGTAGAATATGAGAAATTCCATTCATCCATTTATTTTTCAAAAGGTGTTGACTACCAAGTAGCTTCCTAAGAGTGTGTGATTGTGTGTGTGTGTGTGTGTGTGTTTATTTGAATTACTTACCATCTGAGGAACAAATGTGAGAGAACATTTTCCCTAGAGTGGATGGGCATCTTCTTTGTCTAAGCTCTCCTGTCCGGCATAGTCCTCCCTTTACCACTGAAATTTCGGCATCTGATGATAATATGTGGTCAAGTTATAGTTTTGTAAAAATGCAGTGATTTTTAGTCAGTGGAAAATTTAGGTTATGGTAAATTGCTAACATCAGGTGAAGAAGGTGGCAAAGAAATGATGTGACAAAAATTCAAAAAATGAAATAAGTACTTTTGTAGAATTGTATTTCTTTTTTTTTCTTTTTTAAAGATTTTATTTATTTATTTGACAGAGAGACAGACAGCCAGCGAGAGAGGGAACACAGGCAGGGGGAGTGGGAGAGGAAGAAGCAGGCTCCCAGCGGAGGAGCCTGATGCAGGGCTCGATCCCAGAATGCCGGGATCACGCCCTGAGCCGAAGGCAGACGCTTAACGACTGTGCCACCCAGGCGCCCCTGTAGAATTGTATTTCTATCCATGAAATGAAAAATTCCTCATAACATCCTTAATAGGGCCTTAGTCTCTGATTTAGACTGTAGAAAAGATTTACTACTTACCCTCTTATGATAAACTCAAAACTTTACCACCAAGAACTCTGAGACTTAGAAACCATCTTTTTGATTGATTTACAAAATCACTGGGCAATTTAATTTTCAGTTTTTAATAGTGATTGCTTATTTTAAAAATCTCTTTATAAAGGAAAAGGATTTCCATGTGTACATGTTTCTGATAAAGTGTTCACATATGTAACATAAACAAAAATCATAAAGAACATTAAAATCATTAATTGTCCATCAGTTTTGGATAGACAGTTGTGTTTAAGAGCAGAATGTATGAACTTAGACAAATTTCATTGTTTTTCCTTTGTAAATCTATTCATCTTGTGTCCTATTTAGATTTTTAAGTTACATATTCACATTTATATGAGTTTTTTAAAATGAATTAAGGAGTACAATTTCATATTTGCAGCAATTATGCACTTTGTTATTTGTCTTTTATTTTTGCTCTTTTTGGGTCACCAAATATCTCAATTTTATGCAATAAATTCCTCTCTCTTTATGATTTCTTCCATTTTTATCTTCGTCTTCTTTCACCAGGGGTGTTTAGTAATCTACTTCTATTTTCTTTTGCATTTCAAATTTGTTTAGTTATATTTAACTATTATCTATCAAAAACCTATCAAAATCTATCAAGTCTATCAAAAATCTATGAAAAGTTACTTGCTTCAGTTGTGCAAAGGGTCAAAGTTGCTTTTCAAATAAATAGCTCAATTGTCCTTGTCCCAATTATTGTTAATTTTTACATTTCTTCATTGTTTTGTTACCCCTCCATTATTTATATTAAATCCTTATATTTAATAGGATGTATTTCTGGACTACCCTTTTTGATTTATTGATCTGTGTGTCTAATCTTAAGTCAGTATCAGACTGTTTCAATCATTATATTGTTATATTTCTAGATCGTCTCTTTTGGTCCATACTTAGTGATCCGAAAGGAAATAATGAAAATGTTTTTTTTTAAGTTGGGAGGGATATATGTTGTATGACTTGACTGGTGATATGGTTTGAAAAGAAAAATATCATTTGTGTGTATGGTGCTTGTTTGTCTAAAATATCAGTTGTTAACATTCAAAGGAAATACATTTAATGGATAAAATGATAGAGTAAGGTAGATGTAAATTCAAATTTGAACTTTGTCACATGGCTATTTCATTTTCAGTAAAATTGCTTAAATTCTCTGAGGCTCCTTCCTATCAAATGAAATTACTTTTACCAATGTCAGCAGCTTGGAATGAGTCCTGAGATGATAAAGAGACATTGTTTTGTTTTGATAGTAACTGCTCTGTAAATTCGGTTAGTGCAATTATTAGGAATACTTACTATTGCTGTAGAATATTCTGGAGATCTTTATGTTCTCTAATCTGGAAAATTTTACCTAATTTCATTGCTCAAGATAAATCTCCAAATTACCATTTATCTCCACCATTTATCTCGTAACTGAAATGAGGAAATTTCATTCTTCTTCTTCCCTAAACATGACTCTCAGAACATATTACTTTTTTTTTTTTCCTTTTTATCGAATGTCATCTAGAGCAAATGTATAGAAAGGTCACATCTGAACCCACACATACCTCTCTCCTGGTGGCATGTGCCTCGGCTTGGCCTACATGACCGCAAGTTTCTGTTAATTATTCACAAATCACTTTTAATCCAAATCTCAATCATTGTGTGCTGCTTCAGTATTATTTTCTATTTCTGACTTTGGGCTTGGTCCATTCAGTCCTGCCATGCAATGAGTTGGTTTTCTCATTTCCACATAAGTATTTGAAAACCTGTCAGAGTGCTGTTTTCATTATACACTTTTCATTATTATGCTGTCATCACTGAACAAGTTTATTTCAAAACCTTTTGGGAAAAATGACAAGAAACATAGCATTTTATTTCCTTGTCCCTTCATTAGATTAGAAATGTCAAGAAAGATTTAGATTGTACTCATTTTTATTAAAAGGAATGATAGATCTTTCTTGGCAAAAGAAAAGGGAAAAATAGGAAATTTTAATTTTAAATACAACTGGAGTCGAAGATTTGCGTATGAAGGTGCTCTTTGGTGAAAAGCTTTCGCTACATTACTTGGAAAGATTTATATTTTATTATCAGACTCCAGGCCATCTTCTTCATTTTGAAAATAAAAAATATGGTAGTCATTCTAGACCAGCTACATAAATGAAATCTGTTATATACCTAACACAAACTACACCAAAGTGAATCTAAAACATCGTCAGGGTAACTTAATATCATGCATCATAAATAGCAGCAGCTATTAAGAAAGACAGGTAATGATGATACCTGTGTCCAAGGCATGTTGTGACAATTATGTGAGACAACACACGTGAAGCTTCTAATACTGCACATGAGGTTGGACCCCATCAAGTTCCTAATATGCAAACATTTTTGCCCTGCAAAAGCAACAGTTTGATCTAGTTCAGCCTCAGCGTTCCTCAATAGTCATGAGTTTCCTACTCACCCCTGGAGTTTATACCAGGGAACTGACCTTTAGCAAGAACAGTACTTGTTAATTACAGATTAAATTCCTACAGATAGAGGGCAAGGCAGATTTGATTATGGTGAGCCTCTGTCTTCAGCGTATGCTAGTAGAGTGGTGCCTCAGTTAGTACATGGCTTTTCCTCTCTTACTACTACCAACTTATTGACCATCTGCAACCGTTCCACTTAGCCCATGGCTTCTGCTCACCTGTGGCCGTGGCTTCTATTTATTGCATCACTGTGCTCATTGCCTTTGTTCAGACAGGTAATTCACTAGGCAGGTATCCACTGACCTGCTGTATGTTGGAAGTAGAGCTGGATGTGGGTATGTGTGGGTGGCCATGCTGGTGGGTAGCTTGGTGTTAATTGTATTTAATGGCTTCAAATTTATAAAATTAGGGGATATTGTATTTATTTTAGATTGAGGAGGGTAGCATTTATATGGGATAATAGTATGCCTAACAAGTATGCAAAAAGGTATAAAATTACTATCTTTTAATAACATAACGAGATCATAGGTTAGTGAACTCAAGGTGGTACAAAAACACATATTTTCTTGTAGTAAAAGTCATTTAGTTTATTGTTTGTAACAGTGACGAGTCTTTCTTATCTTTTTACTCTATGTAATCGTTCCATTATATGGCAAAATTTCTGAAAATGTTTATTTTTTCTATAGGAGGAAAAAATAGATGACTTTTAAAAATAGGTATTAATTACAAGATAGTTTTAAGGATTTTTTTTGCCTTCCATATACACAAATATAAATTTATGCTCAATTAATTATAAAACAAACACAGACATAGTGTTGCCTGGAATTTTAAAATGTACTTCTTTTCCTCACATCATTTTATAATAAAAGAATTAAGAAGTAGAAGTTACAAAATAATGAAGAATTTCATTTTGAAGATTGATATTCCTACCTAGTTACATATAACAAAAAAAATTATATAACTTTTACTTCCAACATATAATAGGTGTTAGTTTTAATTAACTTTATTATTTTGGCTGAAAAATGGAATGGGAGGGAAATATAAATCAGAAGATGAAGTAACTAGGAAGTTAAGTCTATAGAGACCACGTGATTCTAACTGGATTAATACTCGATTGTGATTCCCAAAGAGTTTTTCAAAATCCAATGAATGACTCAGAGCTACAGACTTAGCATTGTATATATTTTTTTAAGATTTTATTTATTTATTTTGGGGGGGGGGCTAGAAACAGAAGGAGGGGGACAAGCCAACTCTGAGCTGAGTGTGGAGCCCAACACAGAGCTCAATCCATGACCTGAGGCAAAATCATTGACTGGTTAACTGACTGAGCCACCCAAGTACCCCACCATTACGTATTTTCACATGTCTTTTAATTTTTGGACAACGTAAATGTTCTGGTACTCATCAGGAAATTCAGAGTTGATTTTATGGTGTGATATGGGATTTCAGGTCTTCTCGAGGGACACAGGCATTTTGTATCAGTCAGCTTTTTTGTTGTTGTTGCAATATCATACAGCCCTCGAATCTCAGAGGCAGGTGACGAGAACATTTGTTTCTTGTTCACATGGGGACTGCATGGTGAGTTAGGGTTGGCTGGGCTCTGCTGGGCTCAGTGTCACTTGACTTCATAATTCAGGCCTCAGAGTGACAATGGCTGGGTCGTGCAGTTCTCAGGGCAGAGGACAGAACCGGAGAGAGAGGGTGAGGTGGACCAAGCAATCACATTAGAGATTCTTCTTAATCATAGCAAGTGTCATGGCTGATCGTATCCCTTGGCTAAAGCATGTCGGAGGACCAAGCAGAGAAGTCAGTGAGGACCAGACGCTTACTGCGCCCATGGACGGCACAGGAATTCTCACATGATTGTAGCTGACTTCCCATAATCTTATTGCAGGAACTGAGCAAAATAGTTGGGAACAGTAATCCAGTCTCACACATGCCATATCCAAATCACCAACATAGAATCACAGTCCAATGTGGCTCTTCACAAAGTTCCCAATGAAGATTTTTACTGGAGATAGAGAGCCCTGCACCCTAACAGGTCACTCTTTATTTTCTGTGACTGCATTTCCTCTCCACCCACCACATACATTTGAATTTTCTGTGGCGAGCCCAAGGACAGAAAATGATTTTATTAGTTTTAGATTTTACTTTTAAAATGTGTCTTACTTTTCCATAGCTTTTCTGTCCTTACCACCTGACCCTGAACTTTAGACTTTCTTCATTTGCCCAAACTCTAACCAGCAAAATTTTAACTTGACTGCCTGTTGCAAACCACTCCCATTTTGTTTTGTGGAAAATAACTCTGTTGGCACAAGAGAAGGTTAAAAAAAAATGCGGAGAAAATGAAGACAGCAGAGATGATGGGACCTGAAATCTTACTGTATGTCAGGAGTAGGAAGATAAGGAGGAATCTGGAAACAAGTTGGTAGACCAGGTGCTGCTCAGGACCAGAAGAGAGCATTTTCTCCAAAACATTCACCCTTCCACATGCAGAATGGGGCAGATTAAGTGTTGTGCTTTCCATGGCCCTATCTTTTTAAAAAGAAAGAAAAAGTAAAATAAAATAAAAACATTGAATAGCCAATCACAGAGTCAATGGGATAAAAGAAAGCTGTTCAGACCATAAATATGATTATGTTAATTTCCTACTTCAAATGTATCCATGATGCCTTATTGCTACATGACAATGATGATGGTGATGCAACAAATATGAAAGCAATAACAACTACTCCTGCCAATTATTGTTTGCCTAATAGGTGCCCCACTTTATCCTAGAAATTTTACAGGCAGATCTTATTCCTCACAGTAAAGATGAGAAAATAACTTCACCAAATTCCCATAGTTAATAAAAGTCCTTCCTTTTAACCACCATAGTACTTGGAAAATGTGTAATAATGTACTTTTCATGATTTTGTCCCATCCGGCTTCCCCAACTTGTCTCTTGCCTTCCCCTCTATGATTTATACACTGAAGTACAAACCCACAGAAGTCCTTGCCATTGCCTTGTGCTCCCATTCTATCCCAAGCTCTGTGGCTCTGCATACATGAACTTCTCTGCTTGGAATCTCTTTTCTAGCCACATTGCTTTTCCTCCCACCTGGACGAATTCTGTGTCTCTAGGAGACAGTCCTTAGACCACCAGCTCTAGGAAGGCACAGCTGCCTTCTCTCCTGCATACACTGTCATCACCGAGCACACAGGGTGCTGGGCTTTGAACATCGACCTCTTCCTTGGCTCACCCAAGTCTTCCACCCTTTCCTAGGTGTGAACACCTTAGGGAGCTTGTTTCGTCTGACTTTAGCTTATGTTCCAGTGCATGTTCTAAGAATTACTCAAGTAATTAGAATGGAAATCCCAATATCCAAAATGAGTTTTTGCTGTATATTCTTAATATTTACTTCTAAAAGAGAGTTGGATGGATTCAGTGCAATCATCTGAGATAATCATATATCATAGTTAATACTGTGATAATCATAAAAATTGAATTTTAAGAAATACCTTTATCAGAACCCTTGAAGAAACAAAAACTCCAATGAATCTGAAATATATTCTACCTTCTATAGATACTAATGTATGTAAATATAATATTTTACTGTCTTCATGCACATGTTATTTCTTCTAGGGGCTTTGAAAGCTTGCATACACATTTTATCTTTCCAAAATAAATGTTTAAAAAATCAAGGAATTTAGGTGTTAAATCAAGCATCTGAGCTCTAAAATATATATTGCTCTTATCACAGGAGAGGTAGTCAGGATGAAAACCAGGCATTACAAAAGCATAAATATTTACTATATTGTATTGAGAAAAAGAGTCCAATGATTTTACTTTGTTAGTCTTGTGAAGTAGCTGGCATGATTTTACAGGAAAAAAAATCTGTTATTTGAAATAGTACTACATTTGTGATGGAGATGACAGAATCTAATAGTATCTAAAAGTATCATATTATCAACAGAACCTAAGTAATGTATTTGAAATTTTGTGTCTGAATTGAAAAGAAGTATGAGAAGCTAAACAATTATGTGCTGAGCATTATCAGAATAGGCAGCCATAATGAGTAACTCACGGACCTAAAACTACCCTTTCCCCTCAACATTTTGGGAAGAGATTGACTTATTTGTGTATAATCTGCAAACTTAAATCATTCCAATATTTTTTAGCCATTAATAGTATTTACTTACCTCTTCATGGCTGTGCTTTGTCACAAGATAGAATTCAAATGTAACAAGAAAAAAAAACAAAACAAAACAAAACACACACCAAAACCCAGTTTTCCAAGTAGGGTGGATCATTTTAGAAATAAGCCCATTAGTCTGACATGTTCCTGAATGGCTATTGTCATGGATCTTATTGTCATAAGATGGAGTGGAAATTCTTACTTTTAGATTTACAGAAGAGTTGCAAAGAGTGCAGGGAGTTGCGATATGCTTTTCATCCAGCTTCCCCTAATGTTAATATTGGACATAATCATGGCATATTTATCAAAATTAATAAATTACTATGGGTAATCTACTATTAAATAAACTATAGACTTTATTTGAATTTCACTTTTTTTTTTTTTTTTTTTTTTTTGCTAATACCCTTTTGTTGTTGCTTTTCTAGGATCCACGGTTCATTTAATTACCACATCTTCTTTATCTTCTCCAATTTGTGACAGTCGTCTTTCTTTCTTTTTCATGGCTTTTGAAGAGTACTTTTGTATAACGTCCTTCAATTTGAATCTATGGAATGTTTGCTCATTATCAGACCTCCAGGAGCGAGGAGTGTCAAAGAACTTGTGGATATATGTTAAAATCATTAGAGTAATTAATAAATACTTGGGGGAGAAACTTTGAGACTGTCTAAATATCCTGTTTCTCCTTAAAGTTCTGCTAATTAATTTTATAATTTATCAGTGGATCTTCCTACAGCAATTATTACTATTTTAGTGGCACTTTTCAATTTCTTTCTTTCTTCCTAAGCTTATTATTTGTAATTCTTTATTAAAGAAGATTTGTCCTTTTTGTCCATAATTAATTGATTCAATCAGTATAGACTATGGCTATATATAGATACACACATATATATAGAGACAGAGAAAGAGGGAGAATGACTCTGACTATGTGGGTATTTTATCCTTTGAGTTATAATATAGAATTAATATTTATTTACTTATTCAAATTGTTTCAATTCAGTTGTTCCATTGAAATTTTTTTTAAAAAAATTGGTCCCTATGCCCTTGATGTCTTTTTGACATGCTTCCATCTTTTCTTTCTTTTTCTTTTTCTTTTCTTCAGGTTTGGGGGACTGGAGTGGGCTCACTTTCTTACTTTCTGGGATTACAAGATGTTCCAGGCTCCTCTTGTGTTTTCCCTGCCCAACGATAGAATAGGCATTTCTCTAAGGAGCCTGCTTCCTTTTATTGTGAAGATAATACGTCTTATGTTATATGATAAGGGAATAAGGTAATGCATTTTAATGAAAAATGCTTACAGTACTCCTTGGCATTGAAGTTCTTAATAAACATTGCTTTCCTTTCACCACTGTCCCATTCATACAAGTCCTACACAGGGTAAAAATGATAAAAAATGACAATGAAAGCAGGAAGGAAGGAAACAAATGGAAGAAGTCATTAAGATTTGGCTCTATGACTTCCGAGAGATGCCCTGTCAGATGGGTTCAGATGAGTAATGCTTTATTGGTTAGGGGGGTAGATGGGCAAGGTTATTTTAGGACAAGATGAATGGAACCAGGGTAGTACATGTCAAAATAAGGGAAACAATGCATTGTACCCTTTGTCTGGAGTTTAATTCAATATAGTAGGAATATTTTTGATAAATAATTACAAATATTAGGTGCATGCCAGATGAATCAAGATCTTAAAAATAAGGATCCAGCAAATATTTATGAAGAGAGAAAGAGGTAATCAGAAATGTGAGTTTCAGTAATTTGGCTTTTAGCATTTTCAGGCTATTGCCGAGAAATATAGGAAATATAATGAATAGGCCAAATTTAAGTTTTTCATACTGAAGTTTAGAAATATAGATTAGTATTGCATACTAGGGATCAGCACTGATCATAAGCAGTAGAGAGGCTAATTTGATATCAGGCAAATAGTGAGCTAAGATGTACCTTTCTGTGCTTTTCTTCAGTAGCATATGTTACCTAGGACCTGCCTTAGCATAAGATGTTGGCAGAAACAGGGGCTCCTGGGTGGCTCAGTTGTTAAGCGTCTGCCTTCGGCTCAGGGCGTGATCCCAACGTTCTGGGATCGAGCCCCACGTCAGGCTCTTCCGCTGGGAGCCTGCTTCTTCCTCTCCCACTCCCCCTGCTTGTGTTCCCTCTTTCGCTGGCTGTCTCTATCTCTGTCAAATAAATAAATAAAATCTTAAAGAAAAAAAAAGATGTTGGCAGAAACAGATGAATAGAACATGCGAAGAGTTAAGAAAAAGTCATAAGATAGAAAGGAAGGAAGGAAGGAAGAAAAGAAAAGAGAAAAAGAAAAAGGCATAAAGGCATCTGGGGCATTTGGAGTAAATGGTTCAAAGCAGGCTTCATGAATGCAAAGCTGGGTAGTGAGTAATTGGAGCCCAGTGCCGACTCCATTCAGAGATGGTACAATGCAAAGCGGGGACAGTGCGCCTTTGTGAGTTACGGTGGGTTTGGGCTGTGAGAGGCGTAGCATGATATGGCTGGAAAATATAAGATCAAGGTTCCAGATGTGGCACTGGAGCAACCCATCATGAGGACGAGATCCTGGATTTGAGAGTGAAGCTTTTATACAGGAAGAAAAGTAAAAACAAGAAGGATGAACCCACTTCAGTGGGACTTATATTTTTACTTCTTTAGTTTTGCGTATGTGGAAATCTTATTGCCAAAGAAAAGATCATTACTAATTGTATTAGTTGGGGATGAAAAGAGAAATATTAGCTTATTTTATTGGAGAAAATTCAGCAGCCAAGATGTATTGAAATAGTCAATAAGAAGGAATTCATGCATGCATAAACTGTGTTGGGGGCAAACCCCATTGGAAGCCTGTTTGGGTCATAGGTCTTTCTGGCCTTTTCATTCCTGCATCTTCAGCAGATCAGCATAACTTTCTAATTCTAAATCCTGAAAATTGCCTATGAGCTAAATTCCTATTTGATTAAAAGTGCAAGAGAGACTTCTACAGTCACTTCAGCTCTGATTGAACGCATCGATTGAACACATGATAAAATGTAATGCAATTTGAGCATTTTATTTCATGATTGTAGTCCTTAAATCTAAGGTCCATTGTATAGAATTTTTAAAAATTAGAGAGAAAGGGTTTTTTTAATATTTTATTTGCCGTTATTGGTATGTGAAATAATAATGCATGTGGTATTCAGGCTTTCTATGAAAAAATATTTCTAGTCAAGATACTAAAGAAAAATAATAAACACTAAATACACAAAAGAATAATATTTTGGAATAATAATAATTCAAACACAGCAACCACCAAAGTTGCTGCCTTTGTTTTAGTAGCAATCAAATACCAATTAAAGAAAATGTAATATAAAAATATTATAATAAAACCTCTTAAGAGATATCTTCAGGAAATTTCATTCACATACAAAATCCTATTACCACAATGCTGCAGTATTTTTTTCAACCTGCAGTGGGAAAACTGAGATAGAGAGTTAAGTAAAATGTCTAAAGTCAAATAAGAAATAAATGACAAATTAAGTTTGAGGGTTTTTTTCCTGCTACCTCCAGAAATACCCAAGGCATCAAGGGATTCGTTTAAACTAGAACAACCAGAATGTGTTCTAGAAATGGCATCCATAGGATAGTTTAATAGTTAATGGTAAAACATTTGTCTACAGTGCTTTCAAGTATATCTTCACTTTGCTTTTAGCATTTTACCTGTGTTTGAAAAGTTTCATTTAAATAACCTCATCTACCAATTACTTGCAAATCCATTTGGCCTTATTCAACAGTTCATTGCTCTTATTTTCCTTTAAATAAACAACTAACCAACTGCTATTTTTTTAAAAGATTTTATTTATTTATTTGGGATACTGAGAGAAAGAGAGATCACAAGAGTGAGAGCACAAGCTGGGGGAGGGGGGATGAGGGGCAGAGGGAGAGGGAGAAGCAGACTCCCCAGTGAGCAGGGAGCCTGATGCAGGGCTGGATCCCAGGACCTGAGATCATGACCTGAGCTGAAGGCAGACGCTTAACCGACTGAGCCACCCAGGAACCTCTAACCAACTGCTATTGTGCACACATTTTGTATTGGAATTATTTTGCTGTAAGAGAGAGAAATTATCTAACTGACGGATATAACATGTGGAATATAACGTGTACAGAGATATCACACCAAACTCAAGAACAAAAAATATGGCCAGAAATTACATATGGCCAAACAGACCACAAGCAAAATATGGGAACAAGAGTGGTTACTTAATCATTTCTGTCTCTCTTTTCTCATCTGCTCTATTTTCCTACCTTTGTCCATAAACCAACACCCTCTATTGTCCACAAGACCCTAAAATGTCTGTTCTAGTTATACTAAGTATACCTGATTTCCCAACTTCAACAATGATGTCCAGCTAATGGATTTCCAGTCTTGAGGTCTCTTAGATTAAGTCCTAGAGGGAGAGAATATGATTGGTCCAGGTGTCCTGTTGGATGGTATTCCATTCTGTGAGTAGGAAGGGGCAGGATAACAGAGGATAAGCATGGAAGCAGGGGACCAACACGTTAGCCTAGACTAATGTTTTTCAAACTTTAGACAGCATCAGAATAATGGGAGGCTGTATTCATGCACAGGTTTCTAACGAATGTTTAGATGATGCTAATATTGCTGGTCCAGGGACCTTACTCATAGAAGTGCTAGTTATGCTATAGAGCCATAACATTATCAGCAAGAGGAAACAGGTAAAATAGTTCAGTTTTTTGTGCAGTTGAATTGCTTTGATTATCCAGCTTTTTAAAATTCATTCATTGAACATTATTGAGAAGTTATTACTATATAAGCAAATAAAAATGTATATATACATAAAAATTAGTTCCTTCATAAATGTAGTCCACTTATCTGCCTGAATGCTAAGCCTATAGTAATTATTTAATTAATGTATATTTTTGAACACACAAAGAAAATATCTAAAACAAATCTACTTTTTATTGAATTATCTAACTACAGAATAATCATAATTTTCAAAAGTGCAGCAGTATATATTTTGTACTTCATTTATTTTTCCAAATATTCATATTTACTAAATGTGCAATATTGAAAGAAAAAAACACAACCGAAGTGGTTGCAGTGTTGGTGCTTTTGAGATTTATTTACTATAATTTTCTTTATGAAAAAATATCATGGGGCGCCTGGATGGCTGTCAGTTAGGTGTCTGACTCTTGATTTTGATTCAGGTCATGACGTCAGGGTCCTGAGATTGAACCTGGCATCTGGCACTGTGCTCAGCAGAGAGTCTGCTTGAGATTCTCTGTCTCCCTCTCTCTCTGTCTTTCCCCCACCCCGCTCGCACACTCTCTTTCTCAAATAAAAAAGTAAATAATACATCTTTTAAAAATACTATATGTCCACATAGTCTTGGGATCAGGTATAAATTTTACTTATTACTACTATTTTCAAGAGTCAGAATACTTTGAGGGCGAGTAACCTCTTTAAACTACTTCTCTTTAAACCTAGTCCCACAGTAACATAGTTTCCTTACGTGAGTGCAAAGGCATCAGAGATCAGATACTTTGTTAATAATTGCTACTTTCTTCTGAAGTGATCTTTCCCTATTTGCATGATCTCTGATAATGTTTTATTGCATAAATTATACTGTAATTATCACAAGCATATAGTGAAAAATAACATTTTTTTTCTTCATTATTTTAAAAATACTTAGGAGCGCCTGGGTGGTGCAGTCGTTGGGCATCTGCCTTCGGCTCAGCGCGTGATCCTGGTGCTTTGGGATATAGCCCCACATCAGGCTCCTCTTCTAGGAGCCTGCTTCCTCTCCCACTCACCCTGCCTGTGTTCCCTCCTCACTGGCTGTCTCTCTCTGTCAAATAAATAAATAACATCTTTTAAAATAAATAAATAAATAAAATACTTAGTTACTGAGATTATGACTAGTCAGTAAGTCACTAACAACATCATTTTGTAACTAAGAGTCACAATATTACTTCCCCCCAATTTTATGTGTGTTATTCATTTCGAATTGGCCTCCTCAGCTGTGCCATTCTCATCTAAGTCATTCTATTTCTCAACTCCCCAGGCTACCTCGTGTACAAGTGCAATTGTGATAACGAATGTAGAATTTACTAATGAGGTTTTGTGAAGGGATGAAAGTGCGTGGGTACACCAGAGATTATGCAGTTACACTTTCTGAATGTCCTCATATGTGGTCATTTTCAAAATTTCCTTCTCTAAGCCGCTACCAGATCACCGTACTCACAATATCTGGCAGACACTTCTAGAATATCTGCTTCTTTTTCTCCCCAGTACAGAATCTCAAAATCCAGATAAGTTTCATACCATACTCTGCAGGACTTCAAGCTAGCTGAACAGTGTCTGGAAAACAGGAGTTCAGCCCGCAGTTCAAAACGCTTCTGCTCAAACCTAACCTGAGTCTAACTCCACCCTCTTACAAATAAAATCAATATTATGTCTCACTTTGAAATGAAGTCCCAGTCTACAGCCATACCACCCTGAATGCACCTGATCTCGTCTGAAATGAAGTCCCATTATTTATCTGGGCTTTTTTTTTTTTTTTTTAGAAGTTTCTGAGTGGATTCTATGCTTGAATGACATTTAGAAACCGTGATTCTATGGATAGAAAAACATAAATTTGGACTGATCAATAAGCAAATACCTCTGAAAGACTGCAAGAAGAATTCTAAAATATTCTGCCACATCAGTTGTTAGAAAAACTCTTTGACATGTGTGCTGCTGCTGTGTTTATTGTGCTGTTTGGGAAGTGTGAGAGACGCAGGAAGGTGGGAACTTCCCACAGCGGGCTTCACCGGTCCTTTCCCTCAGGTGTTCTGTTCCACCCCTTTTGCAGGACTTTAGCCATTAGCTCTTATCCCACCCATCTTGATAAGTCCAGACTGCCCATGAAACAGCTGCTAACCACAAGAATGATTCCTGCCTTTTCCAGACACCATTTTGACCAGCCATTCTGGAAACTATCTGAACTTCAACTGACCTCTCTTGCTGACCTGTAAAATGCTTGCCCCCTCCATTTCAAGTTACAACACTGCTTTAAAGTCTTTGCTTACCTTTATTTTCAATAAACCTCTGTTAGCAGTGCTCTGGATGACTGTCTTCCCCTAGAACATTCCATGAAATCCTGATGAGCAAAGTGCTAGCTCTGTGTGCATTTCAAGATACAGAAAGGAAAGATGATTTTGTCTTTTCCAGCGTATGTAATCATTTTCCAATGTATGCAATATCAAGATTCTTATTGATAATTTTTTTAAAGTAAGAAACAAGCAAGGAAACATGACTTTAGCAATTAGTGTTTATGATGCATTTTGGCAAACAACAGGGAGTAGATTTTCTGATGGTAACTACTGTTGAACAAACTTCATAATAAATAGAAGCTTAGTAACAGCATGAAAATGGGGGAACGTTAAGGTTAAAGATTATGTCTTCATTTTGGTACCTGTGATAAAAATAATAGACATCTGATTTTGGACATTGTTTAAGAAACGTGATTTCAGTTTTAGAAATACTGTGATTAAGGTAAGAGTAAGTTATGCACTTATGAAATGTGGGAAAGAGTTGGAAGTATATGTAGGAATCACCTTAACTCTCTGATTCTTAACATCTTATTACTAATTGCTCAAATTCCTACCTCACTCTTTGTTGGAAAGGTTACTGAACTCCCGTAGATTTTCTGCAAACCTCCAGGGGATTTTTACTCTGACATTCGTCTCTGCCACAGACTTCTCATCTTGGTAAATAAGGTCAGCCCCAGCACTTTGGTCCACAGGCTGCCCGTGTTCCTCAAGTGTTGAACTAGAAGTGGAAAGCAGTTCTTTTTTTTTTTTTTAAAACTTCCACAGAATCCCCCTCAAACAAGACAACTGTAGGTTTGGGGAGAGAGGTAAATGTATATTACTATGTAAACAACTTAAAATTAAATACTAATTTTAAAACTTATATTTAAAATTATTCTCTCTTCTGACTTGGAAATGCTCCCTTGTCTCCTCACTCTAACCCTCATTTCCTGTTCATTTCTTCTCTTCTCCAGCCCTAACCTCTCAGGAAAAAAAAAAAAAAAACCAAAAGAAAAGTGATGGAAAAATATAACCTCAGGTTTTTGTATCAGAGCAATTCAGCTTTTCTAACCTTACAGGCAGATCAGAACTTATATTTTTCTAAAAGATATTGAAATTATCATCTGTTAAGTCCTGCCTAATCAAATATTTAGATAAAAATGCACTTCTTGTGCCATCCTGGGGGTGCAAACAAAAAAAGATATGGTTCCATTTTTCTTACTTATATAGAGAACAGAAGATCAAGAATGATTCAAGGATAAAGTTTGTGGTCAGGAGTCATCTATGAAATAATATTTGAGAAGCAAACTAGAGAATTAAAGACAGATCTCTAAAAGAAAATATAGAAAGAAAACAGGAAAGTTTCAATGTTCACTTATGTTTAAAAAGTAGGGTAATGAATTAAAGACAGTGAAATTCCCTGAAAAATCATTACAGTAGCTGTGTGGGTTAGATGCAGTTATTTTAATTTATTGTTAAGCAAAGTAAGGCATGGAAGTGAACATATTTGCCTGTAGTTACAGAGCTGACATGCAAGAGGGAGGATTCTTCCCCAGCTTCTTTGACTGAAAGATTGTCCCCTTTTTAGGACATTAGGACCTCCCTACTGAATTCATTGTCCTCTGAAGAGTCAGAATTGAGAATAAGAGAGTGAGAAAGTTTTACTTTGGAATACTCCAATGCAAAGGAAACAATAAAAGCTATTAAAAAAGCTTGTATATGAAACAATTTTCATAAATAATTTTTATATAAAACAATTGGCTGTGAGTCAATAAGAGAAGAATAAAATAATTGGTATAGGGTCTATCCAGTAAAATTGAGTGACTGAATATCTTTTTATGGCTTATCCATCAAAATCCATTAGTTTGATGTTTGGTACAGATGAGAGTGGGAGTAACCTGAACTTTGACATTGATATGAGAGACCTGAGGAAATAGATAAGGCATAAGGGACTACCTGATGCTGGGAGGGAAACCTGAAATGATACAGCACAAAGTGCCAGTGAAGCAAGGAAGCCACAAAGAGGAGTCAAGAGCAGTTGATAGTTTGAAGGAGTCCATTTCTGGTAACTTTGACTGTGAGAGAAGCAGAGGGTTGTGGAAGTCACAAAAAGAGAGTGGTGACATTGATTCGAAGCAGACAGGGAGATTACAAAATATGGTGCTCCAAATGTGATTGCCAGATGACTTACCTTCTAGAAATACTATTCTTGTCATTATATCACAAATATAGTGAAGACCAATTATTCATTACTTTCAAGGGGAGACTAAGTGAGTAGCCATATTCATAGTGAGGTCAAATAAAAGATTGTGACTATCTTTTTTTTAAAATATTTTTTTATTATATTATGTTAGTCACCATACAGTACATCCCTGGTTTTTGATGTAAAGTTCCATGATTCATTAGTTGCATATAACACCGAGTGCACCATGCAATACGTGCCCTCCTTACTACCCATCACCAGTCTATCCCATTCCCCACCCCTCTCCCCTCTGAGGAGTTTGTTTCTCAGTTTGTTTCTCAGAGTCCATAGTCTCTCATGTTTCATTCCCCCTTCTGATTACACCCCCTTTCTTTATCCCTTTCTTCTCCTACCGATCTTCCTAGTTCTTATGTTCCATAGATGAGGGAAACCGTATGATAATGCTTTCTCTGCTTGACTTATTTCACTTAGCATTATCTCCTCCAGTGCCGTCCATGATGCAGCAAATGTTGAGAAATCGTTCTTTTTGATAGCTGAGTAATAATCCATTGTATATATGGACCACAACTATTGTGACTATCTTAACACACAGAGGAAGGGCTGCAAGGAGGAAAACACCAAAGTTTATAAAATCATTTTGGCTTTATTGAATGTGAACATAGTGTGACTCTGGGAATGATATATTTTATATATATATATATATAAAATATCATTTTGTACATAATCATTACATTTTATTAGTATTATATTATACATAAATATTTCATTCTATTATATTATAAAACTGCTATATATAATACCATTATATATGGTAATGTATTGTTGAGACATGTTTCTAAACTTTTTAAAAACACCATCATTTGGGTATGTTTTCAAATCTAGAATACTGAGTTTGATGTAATTTAATCAAATGCAATTTGGAAATTTCTACATTATATTATTGTAATGGGACATTTGGTGTTATCATTATTGTTTTGTTTTGCTGCTTCACAAGAATTGATTGAGCCTCTTTCTTATGTTTGGAGATCTCTTACTGATGGGTCTTGGAAGTAGAAGACCATATAAGCCTAAAAGGGCAAATATACCCTGTCCCATCTTCCCTGGAAAGTAATTATAAGAGTTCTATGGGTCATATGCAAATTATATTAATTTATTGATGAGGAAAGTGAGGACATAAGCATATGACCTCAGCTTGGCCAGTCTCAAGCATCAGTCTGAAAACTGTGGAGGCAAGAAGACAAGACTAGCATAGGTCCCTTCAGGTCCTGGCAGTGCACAGAGAGTTCTGATATTTCAGAGCCCGAGATGGTACAAGCTAAAGTGTCTCGTGCTGATAAATGGTGCTAACAGTGTCTTCATTGGACACTTATGTGGAGTGATTTTTGACTCTGATTCTTGCTGTCTAGAATTCATGGTTTCTTCTTGTTTTTCTGAGCTGGTGTTTTAAAGCACCTAGCAGGTTTTAGAAGCTAACAAAATTAGTCTCAGAAAATTCCTTTTCTGTTCAAATCCTTCAGAGTTAGTTTCTGTTGCCTTCAACTAAAAACTTTGACAAGTCGAGTAGATAAGGCATAGTTTGGGACTATAACTTGATTTTTCATTTTTGGAATGAAATTTAACTTGTGGAGAGACTGATGTTCTCTATCTCTTCAAAAATTGTTTTTGTTATAAGCTCTATTCATAAGTGAGTTGTAATGTTAAAGAGAAAAAAAGGATTTTAAATTGCTTCCTGCAGCAAGATGTGAGGCAGTAAGAAGTACAAACTGCTAAGCGGAGAAAACAAGACAATAGAAAGAAAAAACTGCTCTAAAGAGCAACTGACAAGATTGGTGTGAAAAAATATACGGTCTAGGTTTAAACTGCATATGTGACATGAAAGATGTTGTGACAGGGAGAAAAATGTTTGTTTACTCAAAAGCCCACCGTATCTCGACTTCAAACATCTGCACACACACATACACACTCTTCTGAGGAAGGTTCCATGTTGCTGGATTGCTTTTTCCAGTTGGGTTCAAAGTTATCTTCAACATAATAGCTTTTCATATACTTGGATACAATGTAAGGTGATAGGTGTCTAGTTATTTAAAACAAAATTATAAAAGCCTGGGCCAGTGCAAATAGTGTTGCATAAAGAAGGGGGGATTGGGGAGTAGAGATAGGTAGGAGAGAGGACCAGGAAAGAAAGGAAGATGAGGATTTTCTCAGAGGGAAATTCTTAGTACTGCTTAATATAACACTCCCTCCATTGCTCATCAGATGGCCATCAGTCTCCTCTGGTCAGAGTGGTTTGTGAGATATACTTGAATAGCAGGTGATGCTCTAAAGCACTAAGTTACGCAAAAAGTGGAGAGATATAATGAATTGGAGGCCAATTACGTCTGGGCCATGTATTATTTCCATATTTATGTGGTCTTCTCTTTGTGGCTTGGACCTGCCGAAGGTCCTAACTGAATGAAAGCTTTCAAACCCAGATACTATAGTAAAAATAGCAAATATGAGAGATGTATAAATCCTCTACCACATATATTCCATAGATATCACAATAAAAGAATGAAAATGCAAAGAGTCATAATGTCCTACCTATAATGTATTTTATTCATGTGATTAATGAACATATGTGCCAAGACGTAGGAGGAGGAACATGAGAAAACCAAAGTCCCTGCCCTCATGGAGATGTTTGAGGCAAGAGAAGTTAGAATTTCTAAAGGTGTTGTGGTTATAAATTCACCTCATATTACTCCAGTGAAAGACACTGCATTATTTCTTTGTCCTTAACCATAATAATATTATATCTTATTTAGAGCTCCAGCTAAATATAACAGCAAGACATTCAGACTTAATCAAGTCTGGGAGTACTTTCATCTCTGCCTAGTGTTGAATAAATATCCAGGAAGCTCATGCAGTACCGAGAAAGCAGGAGAGGTCTAACCCTTCACAGAGTAAGGTAAAACTTCAGAGTCACCTTTGCTCTTGGGGCTACTAGTGTTGCTGAATCTGGTCCTCCTTCTTATATTGAAGCCCTCATTCCCCAGGTAGTACTCCTCTTGACCCCAGAACTTCCCAGGTCCATCTTTTGAGGTCATCCTACAGCCAGTTAACTACCTAGTCAGTCAAATAGATCTTCACTATGAACAGGATTGATGGATTGATTGATTCTTTTGAAGAACAAAGTTGTTTATATTACACTATCAGTTTCTAAGCTTTACTGTAAGTCTGTAATAATTAAGATAGTTTTGTATTAGCATAAGAATAGACAAAGAGAACAGTGTGACAGAATAACAGTCCAGAAAATACTTCAAAACATTTCAAATACATGTCTCTTTCTTTCTCTCTCTATTCCTACTCAGTTAAGTGGGAAAGATTGTTCTTTTCACTATGGAAATAAATGAACCTTGACCACTACTTCACAACATGCAAAAAATTAATTTGAAAAGGACATCAAACTAAATGTAAAAAGCAAATCAGTAACATTTCTACAAGAAAACAGAATAATATCTTCATGACTTTGGGCATGTGTGATACCGTGATTTTTATTTAGAAATATGCCTTTGGTCTTTGTGTTTCTGCTACAGAGCTCCTAAAACTCTTAGAATTTCCTAAGTGTTGAAAGAAATAAAAGCATTTTTTTTATATATCAGTGTGTTGACTTTTGGGAAGCACCCAACAATGGGGGTTGGTTGCTAGGAGAATGAACCATTTGACTGGAGGATTGGATCTTTTAGTCCCATCCCCCTGACCTCAGGAGAAGGGAGAGGGCCTGGAGGATGAATCAGTTGTCAGTGGCCAATGATTTAAACAGTCGTACCTGTGTAATGAGGCCTGTGTAAATATCCAAAAGGACTGGGTTTGAAGAGTTTCTGGGTTGGTCAACACTTGGCGATCTGAAAGAGTGGTGTGCCTGGAGAGAGTGTGGAAGCTCTGTGTCCCTTTCCCACTTACCTTGCCCTGTGCATCTCTTCCAGCTGGTTCTTCCTGAGTTATGTCCTTTGATAGGAAAGCAGAGATTTAGTAAAATGCTTTTTCTGAGTTCTGTGAGCTGTTTTAGCAAATTAAACAAGCCCAAGGAGGGGAGAATTAGTTATTGGGAACCTCTGATTTATAGCCAGTAGGCAGAAGTACAGGCGACTACCTGGGCTTGTGACTGACTTCTGAAGTATATGTGGGGGGTGAGGTGGAGGCAGGAGGCTCAGTCTGTGGACTGACCCCTTAACCTATGGAATCTAATGCCATCTTCAGGAAGATAGTGTCAGAATTGAGTTGAGTTAGACACCCAGCTGGTGCCCAGAGAATTCTTGTTGGTAATGTGGCAGGAAAACCTGTACCCACACATCGGAATTTGGTCCCAGGACACTATTAGCATGCAGAGATTTTTTTTAAACAAGATACAAAAAGCACTAGCTATGAAATTAAAGTTTGATGAATTGTACTTACTTAAAAGTAAGAATTTTATTCCTCAAAAAGCACTTTGAGAGAGAGAAGAGGAAACCACAGAGTATTCGTGCTGTACAGGATATATGAAGAATTCCTATATTTCTTCTTAGAAAAATATAGATAAATCTTTTCTTTTATGAAGTCACAAAGATCTGTGGAATAAATGAACCCTGATAACATCTCAAGAATCTCTAGTGATGCCTAATTTTCATTCCTGGTTATTGGTAATTTTTATTTTTCCATTTTTTCCCACCATGAACAGGATTTAAAAACAAATAACAACAAAAACCCAGGGCCTGACTGGCTTGGGGAGATATGACTCCTTTTACCCTTTGGTTGAATAACTTCTCCTCTTCCAACTCTCTCCTTTCAAAGTTCTCTTGCTTACCTTTATCTGGATCTATTTCTCCACATCCATCTCCAAAATTGCTCCTGGGGCAGAAGACCTTGTACCCAGAGGAACACAGAGGAGAGGACAGCTCATTTAGTTCTTTTCTTGGAATAGAATTAAGGGAGAAAAATAGCTCATGTTCTTTCAAGATGGAGCAAAAGACAAATTAATATTTCACCAGAGTGTCCAGAGCACATGCAAAATCTACGTGAATTGTCTAATTTGATTGATTGGTCAAAAGATTCACAAGAAGATAGTTCAACAACTACCTCTGTACTTTCGGTGAAACGTAGCTGAAACACTACTAGGATGAATTGGTTGGAAATCTATAAAGCAATGAGAGAGAATAGCATAATTTAAAGACATCCTGTTTTCCCAGCAATCAAAGTCTTCAACCTTTAATAGAGACTCTTCATAGAAGCTGGCAAAAGGGTGCCATACCAGAGAACATAGCTTGAGTATGGCACAGAATAATCAGGAAGGGATCATTATCCTACAGAAAGATAAGGGAAATTTTATGTACGTGGCATAGGTATGATAACTAATACATTCCAGGAAGGGTTACCAAATTGAATTTTTTACAAATCTGAAATTTTATTCCGAATTATTGCTAATTTTGTTATGGGGGAAGTAATCCAAGATTTATATTACTTAATTCATCGTTGAAGAAAAAAATGTTATATGTCAAATATACATTTTAAAAACAAGAAAGAAAAACATAGCATAATAATATTTTATTTTACTTTTGAGGTCTTTGTGTTGGGATTAAGTATTAGTAATGGGAGAAGAAAATCACTCTTAAAAAACAACCAAAAGGGTATACAAATTTAAACAATTACTTGAACAAATGTAAACATAATTAATTCTGACCACCTCTGTACATGCATTCCAATGGCTGTGGTTGCTTGTTCAGATAGTTACCATTTGTTGTTTTGTCTGAAGATGAGAGACAACCTTGACTGGCAGACTATACCGACAGCTCCATATCCTCCTGACCTTCCTCTGGGAAGTCCACTTTTGCCTTTTGTTCTCTCCAGTTTCAAACATTGTAATATCTTTTATATGTTTCTGCCATTGTAAAAGACAAGCGACTCAAAACATGTCATCTCTTCTGGAATTCGTATCTCTCTTCTCTTCCAGTGTTTATGACTACTGTCTCATTTCCGGCTCTCATTTCACCCTTCCTTGGGCCATCTCAAGAGTCTTATAGCTGGCCTTTCTCACACTACTCTGCCTGTTACCCACTTCATCCTCCACACTGTCGCTGTAATGATCATCTTTAAATTACAAATCTAATCATATTATTCTTCTGCCTGATTGCCTATAGCATAAACTACTGAGTCTTTTCTATTACGTACAAGACCCTCCATATTCGTAATCTGTGACTCTGGTCCCTAGCACTTAGCACAAGTACCTGGCACATCGTAGACTCTTAGTAGATGAATGTATATGGGGTAAAATGTATGTGGGGTATGTATCAGTGATTAAGTGTTCCTTCCACCAAATAATGACCCGTTCTCTAGCAGTAAATGAATTTTGCTTGTTTTTAGCAGTTGCTTAAAAAATTTCAGTCTGGAATCTCTTAATTAGAAGAATTAGAATTTCTTAATGATGAAGAACTTCATCAGTTGTTCTGATTAATCCATCTCATTTTACTCAATTGCTATGGTGGTCATCAATAATTAGTAGTATTAATAACTGTAATATAGAAGGAAAGAATACAATTTAATTTCAGACAGTTTTTCACATTTCAAAAATCTGTTGTTGTTTTAGAATCAATTATGTCATGAGAACATACTCACTGAAGCAGAATTCCAGGGCCAAAGACCATATAACATCTTAATCCTTAAGATACATGTTGTAACATGGTTCTGTAAAAACAAATCAGTTCAGACTCAGATGTTTAATGTTATAATCAAATTACTACATTTAATTGTCATAAAGAAAAGTATATTGTTTCATACATAGTACAAATTTAAAATTTGTTAGCTTAAAAAGTATGAAGTCTCAATGATCACAAAACAAAGATTCATTCAGTAAGAATTTCTTGAACACCTAGTATGTATAAGACACCATCCTAGATAAATAAATAAATAGAAATGTAAAGACTACAGTTAATGGAAAAGATGATTATGTAAACAACCAAAGTGCATAAATTAATTTGGAGTTGAATAAAAATAATTGTTCTTTATAAATATTCAGCATTACTCTTTAGTGGCACTTGCTGAATATTTTTTTCTCAGAATGTGTTAACTTGTGATTTGCTTCAGATATCACAGGTTCACAAAAGGAGTCTAACACCTTTTCTTACAAGACATTTTTAAGCCATATTTAGTCATCGTGACCAAATTTATCAAACCTAGCCCTAAAACCATGTAATTTCTATGTATTTTAGTTATATTTTAGTTTCTACTTACATCTCAACAGTGTCAGATGACCCCAATGGTCTCAAGTAGTTTATACAAAAACACTGTAAGGATATTGCTTTGCTCTATCTAATCTTAGACTATTTAATTAACAATATAATTTAAAAATTCTACTTCTTTTTTTTTTAAAGATTTTATTTATTTATTTAACAGAGATAGAGACAGCCAGCGAGAGAGGGAACACAAGCAGGGGGAGTGGGAGAGGAAGAAGCAGGCTCCCAGTGGAGGAGCCTGATGTGGGGCTCGATCCCAGAACACTGGGATCACGACCTGGGCCGAAGGCAGATGCTTAACGACTGAGCCACCCAGGCGCCCCAAGAATTCTACTTCTTTAAATTGAATTAACTCTTTAGCTTCAAAGGACCCCAAAAAGAATGAGAAATAATGAAAAGTATTTTAATGAGCTTTTAACTTTTTATAAAATATTTGCTTTTATTCAGTCACATACTAAAAAGAATTTGTGAAAACAAGCTTCATAAATGTTATGTTAAAATTGTTCTATTTTAGGTTTGATTTTTTTGTGGTATGTTTTGTTTATTTTATTCAAGGACAAATATTAAATGAAATATACCCATTAGTTTTTATAATTTCTAAAAATTTCTTTTAGAATCCTAATATTTTTATTGTCAAAATATTTACAAATCTGTAACATTTGAAGTTATTTCTTGATATTTTAGTATATTATGTTTATTCAGATTTCATGCCCATCTTTATATCAGTTAAATTATTGCTTAAATTGGGTTTAAGCAAAAAATATTTTATTATTACTTAAAAATAATGGCTTATTTTAAAAGTGTTTTGCATTAGAAAAGATGAAAATTTTCAAAACGATTATATGGGAATTGGATCTTTACCTGCCAATAAATCTCTAAAAATATGTAAAATTTTATGAGTAATCAGAGAAAACAAAATTAGTAGAACATTGCAAAACTATTGCTTTTCTTTATCCAATTGGCTAAGTTTTCAAAAATGATAATATCCCACTGTCAGCAATGACCTGGAAGTTACTCTTGCTCACTTTTGTTAGAAGTATAAGCACAGCTTTTCCAGAGGGCTTAAAATGTTATATACCCTTTAATCCAGTAATTCCACTATTATGAATTAATCCTGAAAAAGTAGAGGCCTGAATCCTGAAAAGTAGAGGTTACAAGAAGTGTGTGTATGTGTGTGTGAATATGTGTCTGAATGTATGTGTGTTTGTGGGTATGCACACACACATGTAAGTGCCCACGTGGGTTGCAGTATGCAAAAAGAGCCAACAGCAATGAATTGGGGAGTAAATGGGAGCAAAGAGTGATTTTAGACAAGTCTTCCAGAAGTTCAACAGGAAAGAAAGGAGAGAGAACAGATTGGTAGCTACAAGGAGAGATAAGACTGAGGAATATTACTTATGTTGGGGGAGATTTAAATCTGTTTAACCATTAATGAGAAAGAAAAAATAGGTGAAAAGTGGAGTAGACAGAAGGAGCATTGATGGAGGAAGTCACTGAGATACATGAGGCCCAACATCTACTGTGTAGACCGGAGGATTCCTGTGACAGGGAGCTGAGAAGCAGTTAGCCATAGATGGGTGTGTATGTAAGAGGCTAGGGGAGCTGAGCAGAGGGGCAGAGGATTTATCCAGAGGCAGAACCACAAATGCTCTCCTGGGAAATGAATTTTTAATAACAAATGCCTCACATGCAAAATACTTCAGAACTCATTTGATTTGTATTGTGAAGACTGACACTATTCTCAGCTTACCTAGCAATTAAAAAAAAAGTTTATTCACAATCATACCTAAGCCAAATATGAGAATAGAAGAGAATTCCTTTATGATCTAGAACAGTAATTGGTAATTTTTTTCTGTAAAGGGCTAGATAGTATTGTAGACTTTGCAAGCTATACAATTTATGGCACAACTGCATAAGTGCAACATTGTAGTTATAGCACAAAATCAGACATAGATAAATCCTAAACAGAGGTGGTTGTGTTCCAGTAAAACTTTATTTACAAAAACAGGTAGCAGGTCAAATTTGGTGAATGGGCCATAGTTTACTGACTCCTGGTCTAAAACACAAACCAGTGAAGGAATTCACAGTCATAAGCTCAAGCCTTGGTCTCTCATGGTGTTTTAAGCTCATGCTTGAATTGGCACTGTATATCTTATATGCTGAGATTTTCTTCTATTCATAACAGAACATGGGAAAGAGCCTCTGTCTTGTGGTGAGTCTGGATTTTAGGTAAAGCCCTCCCACTTCTAGAGAGTTACTTAAAACTTTGTAAAATAGAATTCCTGCTTTAGTCCCTGCCTTTGTAAAATGGGGCAATGACCTTGTCTTTCATCTTCATAGATCATAATGAAAATAACATGCACATATATAAACATTCTAAAGTACCATACCATTCACGCATAAGGAAATCATTATCACTTGCTACAAAATCTAAAAAAGTTAGTTCAGTGCCCATATGTAAGACCTTGGCATGTTGTATGTAGTCCTGACCTCGTAATGGTGTAGGCTTTAAATGAGTTAAGAAGTATGTGCTTAGCCTCAGTGCCTGAGATACAGTGTATGCCCAATAATTGTCACACGGTGTTATTACATTTTTAAAGGTCCATCAACATTGTCCAGTGATTCTGACACAGCACCTGAAAAGACAAAGCCAAGTTATTCCGGGGATTATCATCCACAGGCTGGCATTTACAGCAAAACCATTTCTATTAGCCTCCCAGGCCCGCTTTGCAAATGGTGTAAAAAAATGGGTATTGACAGTTGCTGTGGAGGCCAGTGCCTCTGAATCTGAGTTTTCCGATGGATATCAGGGGAGCGTTTTCATTCTTCTGTGATTTGGAAGCCACAGTCCCAGAATAAAAAGAAGGACTCTGTCTGATTCTATGGTAACACAAACATAAAGAGGCCAGATGAGACAGCATGGCTACCCCGGGGCAGCTTTAAATTAAACCGCAAATGTACTCATCAGCCCTTCGGAGAAACATTTGCCCCTATTTGTTCAGTATGTGCGGTTTGTTCACCGGACCAGGGAATGCTTGGTTATTATGTGATTCCACCCCATTAAAGTTCTCCAGGCCACACAGGAGGGGCAGGGTAAGCATCAGTCCGTTTTCCATGGATGAAGAAGGATTTAATGAGGGAGAAATGTGCAGCACAGGTGCAATTCTGCCTGGCTTCTGAGTGAGCGTATGGGAAGCCTTGCTGGTCAGGTGTGATTCATCAGAAGGAAAAGCATTCCCTACAAGAGTCAACCTACCTTTTCAGGAGAGGGTGGGCTTTTTCTTTTTCTTTTTCTCTCCTTTTTTAAATTAATTCTTTGGAAGCTGTGGCTCTTCCATTGAAATCCATGGGAATTATCACTGATGCAGTCTTATGCAGCGCTCTCAAAACATGGACCTTCACCTGGACGCTTATTATTGGCAACAGTGATGATTAGGCCTTCAGCATTTAATAAGCCATTTGTCTTTGTAATTTTGAATCCCTGGCTTCCGTGTAGATTTATTTTTGACGTAATGCATTTATAAAGCCTGAAGGGAGAGGCTATCCCTGCTGTGCGTCAGAAGTTGGGTCAAATACTGGATACACCTGTCCACTTAGCGTAAATTCTCTCTCCTGTCCAGGATCAAAGCAATGTAATTCTTCATGCTGTCCTTCTGTCATGCTCATGATAGGCAGCTTGAACATCGTGACACTTACAGTGTAGAAGGTTTTGTTTTTATTTTCCGATGACAGAGTTGTTAAATGACGCTAAAAATAGTGACTTCACATTACAGCACGCAAACTGAGAATTGAAGCACAGGTCTTCTGACTCCAGATACCACATTGGTTTGTTTTGAAAAAAAAAAAAAAAAAATCTAACTTAATTTTTTAACTCAGAAAGACAAACGTATTATGTTAAAAACATTGAAACTAGAAGGCTGTTGGATATAAGAGTGGTATTTTGTATGTTCTGCAAGGAGTTTGCTTCAGTCTGCATTTCTGTAATAGTTCTTTCTAACGCTGAAAATCGGTAAATTCCCACGTGTGTGCTCACACGCACACTTCACACACTCTTAAAGTAAAATGCCTAAAGTATGCTGTGTTTCACATCCCTTTCTTCTAGTTGGGTGCAAAAGGTCCCATAAGTCTCAAGAGGCTGTTCTATCAATCAAGCAACGGGGGCCATTGAGCCAAATTCTTTTGGGACACGGGCTGTATTAAGTTCCACTGTCCCATTTCTGACAAATTGGCTGTGGATAAGCGAAGTCAGTCACTAGGGTCCTATAGGTTGGTTTATATGAGCCTCTGTATCCTCCAACCTAAGGACACATACCCATTTGCAACCCAAAGAATGTAGTGGGTAGCACGCAATGAGTCTGTGTAAGGCCACCCCAAGACTCTTGTTTACATAACTGAAGGTTTTGGGTTTCCCATTCCTACCTAATTCAGTCCTTCAGTTTGCCAGAATCACTCTCAGGGCAGTGGTTTTCACCTGGGAGCAGTTTTGCTCCTCAGGGTATGTCTAGCCAAATCTGGGGATATTTTTGTTTGCTACGAGAAGTGGGGGGTGCTACTGGCATCTGGCGGGTCAAGGTCATGATGCTCCCAAATATCCCATAACCTGCATGATAGCCAAGAATCATCCTGCCTAAATGTCAGTGGCAGAGATGGAGATGTGGGGGATGCATGGACACTTGCTAACCACATTCACAGGAACTAATCTCTCTCTCTCTCTCTCTCTCTCTCTATATATATATATATATATCAGAATGTCTTGTTATTAATTTGCAATGATGACTGCACCTATCAAGAGGACCAAGATAATGATACCTACTAATGAAGATATTTCCTCCCCTTAGAAAATCTTCATGAGGAGCCAAATTAGAATCAGAGATTTATTTGTTAAGCAAAACATTACTTCTACAGGAGATAATTAGATAATCCTCATAGAATGTTTCACAGGTTGGGGACTTCCTGAGTGTGTTTGTTTATCCCTACAGGAGACTTCCTATTATTTCCTAAGGTTTCCTAAAGTTTCAGCATTTCACGAAGAAATATGAGTAGAAAATTGCAAGAGAAAGCGGTGAGCGCTTTAGCAGAAAACAAATACAGCATGCTAAGGGAATACCTAAGAGGGACTCTTGGTCCAGCCTGAAATTTCAAGGAAAGTTTTGTGGATGAAATTATTAAGTTATCCCAGACGTATTTTGAAAGTTGAGTAGGTACTTTCCAATTGACTAATAAGAGATGAAACGACAGGACAGGAAAAACAAAACAAACAAACAAAAACCTAAAGCAGAGAGACAAGCAGTCATTTGGTTTATCATACTATCTAACAGCGTCAGGCTGTGACCACGTGAGGGAGATAGAGAAGCAAAGGGCACTGAAATATCACAGTCTTGGAATACTTTCCTCTGCAGACTGTTTTAGGCTCCAGGATAAATAGCCTCTTTAGACAATTGATGGGACTGTAGCTTTAGATAGGCTTGTGTAGTTCACTTTTATGAGATTATTTCAAAGTTATTAACTCAATATATTTGAAATTCTTCCCTTAGTTGTCCCTTGTGCAGACATCATTTACTCTACTTCTTTCCTGATTTTTAAGACAGAGCATACATTGGAAATTCTGGATGTCTTAAAAGATAGGAAGACAAAGCTGTTTATTCTTTTCCTCTGCAATTTGAGTTAATGCCCTCTATGTGGCATTAGTGTGAAGACCACTCATTAGATTAGAAATTAAAAAAAAAGAAAGAAAGAAAGAAAAGAAAAAGGAAAACAAAATTAAGAAAAAATTATTTAAAAGAATCTAAGGAAATAGAGATTACTTCATTTTTAATCCCTTTTAATTTCACCAATTCTATTTAGTTTCTTTGCACACAATTTATTATGTTTCTACTCCGTGCCAATCACTGTGTCAGCTCCTTAGTATGAAAAGATGGCTAAGAGAGCATGTTCAGCCATACATAAATTATAATTTGGTGTGTTTTGAAGGTGTCATTTTGCCTGACAGTATGAGCAAAAAGCAGGAAATGGTGATTGATTAATCTTATTTTCTGGTGATGCAGAAATCTAATAAACTCAAAATGTGAAGTGAAATGAAGATAAGGAAATTGAAGTAATCAATATTTCTGGTTGGTGCTCACTTTCATTACAGTGCTAAGAGTCATCATGGAAATAAGAAAGGATAGATGAATGCCCTCTTGCTCAGGTCCAGCATTAAGATGGGTTTAGACCACTGTGTCAGGGATGGGAAAGTCACAAAGCTGGTAGGCTTAACATATGTGATGGTTAAAGGTAAATCATTTTAAATAACTTCGAAACTCTTACCTCAAAGGTTCCAAGTCCCACAAGAAAGGAAAAAAGAATGTAGGAGTATGTGGTTTCTTCACACATCTCAAAAACTATAATTTTCTAAACCTTCTAAAGAATATTGTGAAATGGATAGAAACCTCTTGAGAAACTCCTGTTGTCATTGTATTTTGAAAGCTGTCGTAAATCACTTTTTACCCTTACTCTAAATAATGAGAACTGCTCTTTTTTGTTGTTCTTAAGATATATGGTAAAAATTGCAATTGTACAAATTATAATACTATAGTGTATCGTTAAAGTAAAAACTGCATCCCATTACAACAGTTATGCATTAGTTTTTGAAAAACCGATATGTAATAATATAAATGTATAGAAACTGATTAGGAGAAAATCATTCATCTTTGTCATAAAAGTTTTTGTTCATAAAAGAAGTACACTTGGAGAAAAACACACATATACATATAAATAAAAAATAAAAAACACACAGATACATATAAATAAAGGTCATATTGTTAACTCTCAAACTGTATTAAGGTGTGTATAGGTACCTCAGTTTATTTAAAATTTTATAATTAAAACTATAATTTTATATTATTTTCAACTTATTTTAAACCTTGTATATTTTCATGAATTTATTTTAGAAATTGTCTAACGTCCTGCTTATATATTTATGATTATTGATTGATAACATTTTAGAGATGCTTATTAGTTTTTTGGAAGAATGTAAAATAGTTCTGCTGAGTGAGAAAATTTATCTTTATATCTAAATTAGCATTTCTTTGATTAATACTATAGTGGAAATTTCTTCTGTATCTTAGCAACTTTTATTTCTTGTTTTGCAATTTATTATTTTTATTTCTTTCCATGTGTAAATTGTGAGCAAATTATTTTCCTCATCAATTTGAATAATACTGCTTTTTAAAATAATATTGCTTTTTTAATTTGGAAATCTCTAATAAAATTTCACAGTCCTATGGAAATATGGATATGAGTAGGAGACTGCAAAGTTATCTGTTTAGACCTATTGATTACAGCATTACATTAGTTATGATAAATCGTAAACAGTGTATGTGTTCATCAGTTGGGGATTGGTCAAATATATTCTGCAATAACTTACTGTCAGGAAAAATGAATTAGATGTTTAAAGACTAAAAAGACTAGATAAAAAACATGAATTAGAAAAACAAGAGAAATAGTATTTTTATAACAATACACAAATCTGGAGGAATGTATACATACATATATATGCATATATATTTGGTAATATATAAGCTAATCCCTGCTGATGAGCTAGGAGGGCTTTTAATTTCTAAATTACATGTTTCTGTGATATTTTGAGCATTCATTTTACAACCAAGAAAGATACCAAATACTTTTTAAATGCCTTTTTTGTAGCATTTCCTGTATTTTCTCATTTTCTTTCTTTTTTTATTTAGGTCTTTTTGATACTTGGATATTTGATAAGGCTCATTTCTTGTCTAGATGTGTCATTTTATTCCTTCTCCTGTCTACTCTTCCATGAATACTACACTGTTAGATACTGTGTGTTTGAAATGTATTAAATATTGTGCAGAAATAATTCTGCCTTCTGAGTTTTATGTGTGAAAGTTGTTTTAGCTAGACTTATCCATATATTCTTTCAGGAAGTTTTTTGATTAATATGGTGAAATTCTATACACGCATGTAAAGCTCAGTGAGCTTTTGATGGACAGTGAAGCAAACATATGCTTAAACGTGATTTGGTATTTTTTACAATACTAAAACTTGAACTGTATCTCAATTTATGCATGCCATCTTGTTCATGGAAATAATTGTCTTTGTCAGATAATTTTTAATTAGACAAAAGCCTGAAACTCCCAAATGCAACCAAAATATGACATATGCAAATGACAATAGATGAGAAAGTATTTTTTTTTAAAATGCTTTGTGTAAATGTTTATAATAATAGTTATTATTATTACTATAACTATAATTATATAAGTTAAATTATATACATAGTAATAGTTACTACTATTATTAAGAATGGCCCTGAAGTGAAATAGGAAATAGAAACTTTTACTTTTTTTTTTTAAAGATTTTATTTATTATTTATTTATTTATTTATTTGACAGAGAGAAAGACAGCCAGTGAGAGAGGGAATACAAGCAGGGGGAGTGGGAGAGGAAGAAGCAGGCTCCCACTGGAAAAGCCTGATGCGAGGCTCGATACCAGAACCCCAAAGGCAGACGCTTAAGGACAGCTACCCAGGCGCCCCGGAAATGGAAACTTTTATATTCTCTCCTCCCTTCCTTTTTTCCATAGTTCTTCCTCCCTGTCTCTGGATGCCTGCCTTTTTTTTCATCTCAAGAAATCTAGTCCCCATCTCAGTTCTTCCTTGACATCAATCCTTGCCCTTTGACATTAATAAGCCTTGATACAGTGTCCATGTCTCTCCTTCCCTCCACTCCACCTTCCACTCCTCTTGCAGCCACATGGAATGACCTCCATTCCAGAGTCTGAATCAGAGTCATTCAAAACTCTGGCTGCACATTAACATCATTAGGGGAGGGGTTTGTTTGGTTTTGGTTTTGGTTTTTTGGGTTTTTTTTTACAAATATGACCATCAGTTGTTCACTGTATGCATTTCCTCACCTCCCCACCCCTGGATTCTAATTTCACTTGTGTGGTCCAGGCATGGGTGTTTTCAAAGTTCCTGGGGTTGTTGGAGACCCATCCAGTTTTGCTAACTTCTGGTCTAATCCTGTGAATATAATCCTATTGCCTTTGTCAGAGTTCTGTCTTCAGGATGGGGGACTGTAAGTGAGTGACCAGCCTCAGCGCTAGCCAGGAAATTCTTTGAGCCAATGAGACAGTATCACATATTTGCTGAGGGCTTCTGAGGGCGAGGGAAAAGCTTCCTTTCTCTTTGAGAGAGTTTTCTGCAGTGACTGTCACTCTTTCTGAAAAGCATGGCCATCCTGCGCTCGCTCTTGGGGATGAAGGTTACTGAGGGGGAAGGACTGATCTACAAGAATTATAGAGAGGAATCCAAGTTCTACATGAGCCATGCCTGGTCACATCTCTAAGCCTGGATGTTTTAAGTTGTTTGAACCGAAATATTATGTGTTGTTTGTGTCATCTCAAGTTTAATTTTCTGCCGGTGTGAGAACATTCTAATGAATGCAGCTTTCCTTGACACTGAGGTCTAAGACATTGATATGGCTTAATATGATCCTATAAACCAGTAGCATTTTTCATTTTAATAAAGGTTGAGTAGCTTTCTACTAAAGAATAAATCTTCTACGGCAGAATTTTAAGCATCAGCAAGAAGGTGAGGTAGAGATGGTACCTTCTTGGTATTCCTGTCATGATTTTTATCTAATTGAACATTTAACAAAACACATTGAAATAAGACACTAATATGTATCGTTGTACTAGCTTTTCACTTACTACCTGTATGATTTCATTTAAATTACCTAATTTCTTCAGGTTCTCTTACCTGTAAAAAGGTACATATATCATAGGATTATAGTAAGGATAAAATGAAATAATGCAGGTAAAATTTCTTAACACATCAGCTGGCCTGTTAGTAAAGATAGGCCTTTCTATATTATATAAAGGATCCCTTACAATATGTGTATATGCTTTGTTTCTCTCAGTTACAAAGATCTAAAAGCCCTAACACCTAAACATATAGAAATGGAGAAAGAAAAGTTTATGTTAACTCTGCTGTTTGAGATATGGGTACAAGTGTTTACCTGATTAACCACTTTTTTTGGCTTGATAATTTGTAGATCTATGAATAGAAGCCGGTTCTGTAGAGGCTCATGGGAGGGCTTCTACACCTGAGTGGTCCTATTCTTGATCTTAAGCCTGTGCTTTATACCTTTTGCTTCCCAAATGGCAGTTGTTGAAATGCAAGGGAAAAACGTGTCATAACTCCAAAGTGTTTAGGGCTTCTGATGCTTAAAGACACTGACTACAGACCATTCCTCCACTCACTGTATCTTCTACCTTGTTTGTCTCCCCTTCTGATGTGAATGATTGGATGGAATCCCAGCGCACGTCGCCTGCCTTTGGAATACACTATACAACTTCAGTAGTCTCTCTGATGCCTGTCAAAGCAGTTTATTGTATAGGTAAAGTCCAAATCCAGACTCACAGGGCACAGAAACATGATTCAGGAAGGTACATTTATACTATTTCACCTGACATTAATGGGATTTAAAAAATATATATATTATTGGGTGCCTGGGTGGCTCAGTTGGTTAAGTGTCTGCCTTTGGCTCAGGTCATGATCCCAGGGTCCTGGAATTGAGTCCCACATCAGGCTCCTTACTCAACAGGGAGCCTGTTTCTCCCTCTCCCTCAGACGGTCCCCCCTTGCCTCCCTCTCTCTCTCTCTCTCAAAAATAAATAAAATCTTTTTAAAAATGTAAAAGAATAAAAAACCAATATTATGACTTAGAGTACTATTGGTCTATCGTCAGGAATAAAAGACCAATTTCTAAGGGACTCGGGATAGGTTCCTGAGAACCAGGTATTGTCAGCCAGAGAAACCTCTCACTGTCAGCCAACAGTAGGCTATAATTTTTAAATGAACTATATTCAGGATTCAGAAGTAGCAGGCCATGTTCTCAAAACAAAATATGGTCTGATAATAGGTCAGAACATTTTGAAGTTTTGAAACTCTCTAGAAAAGCGTGACCCACACACAGCTGAAGTTAGGGCTTCTCTTGCTATGTGGCCAAATTTGGTGCATGGATCCAGTGAACAATTTTATTATTAAAGCTTTAATTTTTTGAGCAATACTTGCATACAAGTATTGCATCTGAAACTGGAATATTAAATCCTCAAATATTTATAGGATGCTTATGTGCTAGATACTATCAATTATTATGAAACTCTGCCTATGATTTTACAAATAAACCAGAAAAACCTATATGCCTCATCACATATTGCTTGACATTTGATTTTTGTGTCCTCTTTAGTGTAAGCTAACACAAATTTCCAACTATGTTACTATTTAAAATAAATCTCACCTCAGTGAATACTTCATAAATTCAAAATCATATTTTATTATTTGGTAATATTGTGAAAATTCAAAACATCAAATGTATCTGAAAAATTTTGGTGATGTTTGTCTCATAAAGAGGTATGCAGTGGATCAGGAAATTTTAAGTCTTAAATTCATCTTCTTTTTATAATACTAAAATTCTTAGTTATAAAAATGGAGTAAAAATAATCATGTGAGAAAAATAAGTGGCTCTGGATATTTTTGAAGAAATTAAAGTGTATGTCTTTATTTTATTAGCAATTACTAGACTTACCCGGGTGAGTGTTCTCCATAGTAAAGGTGTTAGCAGTACATGAGTATGGGATATGAGACATGGGAAGAAAAATTTAGATCTACTTTTGTTTATTTTTATCTAAAAAATAGAAGTAAAGCTTTGCCCACAATTTACAGTGAGGTCTGCACTTGTCCTTATGTCATTTCATCATATTTTACCTTTGGGGCCAATATTTCCTTAGCAGAAGAGAAGATAGGATGACAACAGACATTGTATTTATCTGTTAACTCTCCTAAAATGGAAAGTAGCTAAGGAAGGTTCTTACAAGGAAATTTCATCATGAATGTTACACTAAAAATTCAAGCACAAACAGCCACAAAACGGAAAAGTGATATTTATACTCCCTTCCTTGGCCACATTATGTTGTCAAAAAATCAATAATGATTTAATCAGATCTGATAAGAAATTGGCCAAGGAGACCAAATATTATCCCAAAAATAATTTGAAATGTGGATAAATCTGGTATCATTATTAGTAAGCCTGACTTTGTGTATATTATTGATGACAAACTAGTAATAATTGTTCATATACTTTATTTTTTAAAATACACATTTTGAGAGTGTGAAACCGCAAAATTATTTTGTTGACAGGGTTACACAATCTAAAAATAAAGTGACTGATGTAGAGGAAAAGTACATGATACTCCAGTTATTTCACCTGCTTTCTATAATAAAACCAAAAGCATTTATATACCTTTTGTAATGTATCATTCTCTTTTCCAATATATTGTATGTTAACTTACATAAAGGCCTTACAAGGTTGATGCTTTTTCCCCGTTTTATGAAATCAAGGTTTTGAAAGATCAAGTTGTCCAGGGGTGTAATTAATAAATGCAGTCGTGATCCCCTATCTTATGATTTCAAATTCTTTGTTCTTCCAGTTTTAGTTGCAGACAATCTGCTTAGATAAAATTGAATTCAGTTAACTGGCACCCAAGGTGCCAAAACAAAGTCCCTGTATTATCTGATGTTCTCCGTTTTTACTTTTAAAAAAGGTGTCAATATTGTATCGACAGTAAATTCACCAGCCATTCATGAGATTAACCTTCCTAAAGGATGGTCCAATAGAGGCAGCCTGATGGGCTTTGACAACTCAATTTATCACTGAACAGGGTGCAGGTAGGTGAGGGATAACACTGCTTGTCTTCTAAGCAGACACTCATTTGTGCCATCTGGACTAGCAAGTGATTTCCCTTCCATTCTCCATACCCCACCTCCCAACAGGCTCTGAAGATGTCTCCTGCAGCTGATGGCTCACTGCTGAGTTGTGTTAGCAACTACTTGACACTTGGCTTCTGAATGATGTTCATGCAGTTTTTCTCTAAGGTTCAAATCCCTGCAGCACTTCTCACAGCCGTTCAAGGCCTGTAGACATCTCTTGGAAATTGATAGAATGAGAAGTATTCGACTCATTTCCCTATAATAGATAATGTAGGTTAAGCTCACAAAAAGAGATGATGTTACCAAATTTAAAAATTATCTCCCCTTTAAGCAAAATAGCTTTAAATAAAGTAGCTAAGTGTTCACCCTGCAGATATTGACTTGATATAGACATGAATATTAGTATGTAAAACAACGATCTCAAGTGAGTTTTGAAAGCAGGTATAATGTAAATTCCTAATTAATTTTGAGTATCACGAGCACATCCCCATTTCCACTTTCTCATGTTTCATGACGTGGAAAACTACTCACTCTGTATTTATCATACAGAAACATCTAAATTAGGTACAATCTGGTTAACATCGATCTTCTGTGCTAGTGAAAATTGTAAAATTTGTACACCGAAGAGAAAATGTGTAGATTTTTTATTAGGAAGTCAGCCATTTTTATACAAAATGTGATTCCTTGAGAAGAAAATGTTATATTTCCCTTTGTCATGTTAGGGTCAATAACAGACAAGAGTTTCCCTTACGCTGACTATATTAGAGCTTTTTCACAGAAAGTCTAAAATGAGTCCATGAATAATTAACCTCCCATATACTCTAAGGAGCTGGGGCTTCCTAAGCATTTGGTGTATCAGGAGACTATCTAGTCCATGGGCAATGGCATTTCTCAAGAGGCGCCCCATGCTGAGCTAAAAATAACATGGTCTTTGGAATCATACAGAGAATTTGACTCTCACTTTAACCCCTAATTTTGTCACTTGGGAAAACTGCTTTATCTGAGCCTTAGTTTCCTCATCTGTGAAATGGTAACAATAATAGCTGCCTTGTTTCGTTTTGGTTTTGTTTTTTTAGTTTTGAGATTTCAGTGATTTTGCATAAAACCTCTAGCATAAGAACAGAGTCCAATCAACTTTGTTTTTGAGCCACTAAAATCTTTTCAGTAGAAATTTCTTCAGGGACAGACTAGTCTACCCTGATTTTTTTTTTTTTCTGTCTCTTCAGGCAGTTTCCCAAATCATTAAGAATTTTGCTTTTCTCCACACTCAGCCATTCTTCATACTCAGCCAGAATGAGCTTTTCAAATAAAAATGTGATTGTGTCGCTCCCTGCTAAAAGCCCTTGAATGACTTCCTATTGTTCTGGGATAAGAGCCCAAATCCTTAGGTAACTTCAAGGACCTGGGTAGTCTGACCCTGTCCACCTGGGCAGAACAGAGCAGTAATTCACGATGTGCTGCTGTCCCCCACCCCCACTGTAGTTAGTGACCTTCCTTCAGTCATAACCCGATGCATGTCTGTAAGCCTGTATGTAATCATCAGAACATCTGGTAATAGGACAGATGACGCCATTAAAAACACACAGGTGATTAGAACATCCATCTGAAACAAACAGGAAAATCTCAATAGGAATGGCAAGTATTGCTTAGAGTCACATAAAGGCAAATGCAACGTTAATGTGAATTTAAAGAAAAAAAAACAAGTGAGACAGAAGGGAGCATTTCAGTTGTTGCCGCCTTTTCCTAAAGAATAAATTGCTTTCAAATTATTCTTTCTGCCTTTGAAAAAAATAATAAAATTTGCCTGTCCCAAGGGAGGATGACTCACACTGCTGAAACTCACATAAGATCAATTTGTGGGCCATCCGATCAATTTAATAATTTACATTGGGAACTATCTCTTCAAAGTAGGTGTCTCCACTGGGACGTTGAATTAGCATTAGAAGGCTCGGTTGGCAAACAGGGAGGCTGATGTCTGCAGGTGCCGAGAGGCAGATAAGCCTGCTAAACTTAACAGGTGGCCTGTCAGGGCACCTTCTCCCCAGTCTCCTGCAGCTTTATTATTATTTTTTTCTCTACAGTCCTCGTTTGCAAAGATAGGAGCTTATTTTCCAACTCATTCTTACCTCCGAGTTGACCTCAGAAATAAACTGAATGCCACGGGGGAAGAGCTTCCAGCAGACACTAATCTTTTTTTAGGGCTTATGACTTCTGATCTTGTGCTTCTATCCAGACACACGTATTTACCCAAATACTGCCGTAGATGGGGAGATTTCATATACATTTGTTTGACCATATAGAGGTAATATGACAAGAATCTCAAACTGAGCTATTTTGAAGTTTGCCACAGTTTTGCTGCTTAGATAAGAGGTTTTGGTAATGTAAACAGGACAAAAAAAAATTCCAGATTTGAAACTTAAAATTATAAACACATGTGAAAAGTTACTATTCTCTTACCTGTAAAAAGATATCGATACATTTTTAATGTTACAGCTACTTAAGGAGAAGTACAAAAATTGTTGTGTCTAAATATTTAAATGAATATTAAATTCCCCTCCCATTCTTAGAATTTGAAAAATGATTCCGGTGTACATAATTATGTGATAAAGGGTTTATATTTCCTTGGCTCAACCACGAGGGTGCACATTAGGTTGAAAGATATGGGGAAATTAATTATTTTTTTACTGATTTTAGAATGTGTACTTGAAAAATTAGATGAGTCTTAAGGATATTAAGATTTGTTGACTGCCTGAATGAATACAGCTTCTTAACAGAGAAACTTAATAAAATACTGTATGTTCATAAAATCAGGAAATTGTAAGTGCTACTATACTTTGTACAATTGTGGATAATTTAACCAGTCTTCTGACCTGCCTACAGTATAAAGACAAATAATAGAGTGAAGTTAATGCATTTTGTGCTATAGACCTAACCACTCACTCAGACAAATGGGAATTGATGTGGTGTAAGGAGAAAAGGGTGCTCATTTCCATTCACCTTGGTACAGATTTTCACCCCTCTTCTTACAGAAAAGAGCAAACTTCAAAGAACAAAGACAGGCATATTTTTATGTTTATAAATTACTTAGCACTTAATTAGTGGTACAACATATTAATTTGATTGGAAAAAGAAATATAATCGAAAGGTGGGAGGTAGAGAGTTGCATTCAGGCATATGACATGTTATGCATCCATGGATTTTAAAGAAACAATGAAAATGCTGACTATTTAATTTCCTTTGTGCATTGATTCATTATTTTATTTTAAAATCTTGTTTGAAATTATAAAAAGAGTACATCTGTCCTTAGTCATTTTCGGTATTCACCAGAGTGGTATAAAATCAACAAGTTCGAATCAGATTAAGCCCTGCTCCCTGCCTAGTTACTCAATGTTATGTATGAGTGATTTGGACCTTCAGAAAGAGAGCATTTATATTCCAAGTCATAGTTAAAATTTGTCTTTATTTTCTTTAACTCTTTTAATAGGAAAAGGCAAACTTCACACCCACGATCTGTTTTATTAAAAAAGAAATTTTATTATAGGAAATTATCTCATTTTGTATTCCAGAGCAGAACCATGAAGGCGAGGTGAATCCTTAGTACAAAATACATTTCTGTGGCAAATATTCTAACACAAAGATTGCCAATTTCATTATTTCAGTATTTCTAATACTTACTTTTTTGTTTGCCAATAAAACATGGAACTGTTCATTTTTTTTCTCTTGTGCTAATTTGTTATTACAATTTTAACAAGTGGATACTTTTTTATTCCATAAAGTCAAAGATGACTGGCAGAATAGGATAAGACAAATAAGACAAATAATAATTTTACCTTAAAATATGTAAGCTTATAGCAACTAGTAATTACGTGTATAACCTAATTTATATGTTTAAGGAGAGGAGAAAAGTGTGTATGTGTGGGGAGGGAGGGTCTTTCTTTATGGCTGCACTTACAGAAGAGTAACACGGCAGTGAACCGCAGACATCACCTTGTTCAGTTCTCCAGCTTGAACATGGAGACTGTTTTAAGCCCAAGTTTAAATGCATCCCCTAACTTCAGGCCTGAGAGAGCAAATCAGTCTGGTGCTTGCATGTTGATAGGACTAAGAAATACCCAGGACCCTCCTGCATTTGTTTAAACTGGTTCTGTGGAAAGCTTATCTGCTAACACACAGTTCTCAAGCAGCTCGGAGCTGTTTCTGTATTGGTGTTAATTATTTATTAATGCAGTGAAAACACTTTAAATTCCAATTAAATTGTCACTAATTACTTGTGAACTAGAAGCTAAGATGCTTAGTTTCCTACTTCCTTCTGAGAAAATATGAGTGTACCCCCCCCATCCTTGGAGTCAGTGCATAGGAGAAAGAGCATTTATATTGGAATCAGAAAAGAAAACAAAAACAAAAAACAAACCTGGGTTTGAAACTACCTGTGTGCTCGTGGACAAGCTTATTAAACACTCCCAGCCTCAGATTTCTGCGTGTATTACATCAGCTTAGACGACTGATCTGAGTTTAATGGCTCATTTAAATTAAAACATATAGCATCTGTATGTATCCCCTAGTACATTCAAATATCTTAATGGCAGAGTCAGTGCCAAGAATGTTGCCAGTGTATAGCAAAGCATTGCTCAAATGAGCTGAGATTTGTTTTATTGATACGTAGTGGTTGTCTTAGTTTTGGAAACTGTTTTTCTTATTCTGCCATGCTCCTTTTTCAAATAGAGACAGCAGAAATTACAGAAATTACAGTAGAGTTCCCTTGCCAGCTACAAAATGTTCCATTTTATTCTCCCCCCCCCCCATTCTCTAAAATCCGTTACATCAGTTTGGAGCCAAGTATACTAAGATGGCAAATGATGAAAATCTTTCCATGAAATAAAAACTCGATGATAAATCCTTAAAAATTTTGTAAGAGAGAGGTCTATGAGACTTGAGAGGATAGGGAAATGTTTTATCAAAATATCAATCATATAAGAAAATTTTTTTTAAATACTGTGAACCGAAGGTCAGCAAACTATAGCTCAAAGGCTAAATTCACTGAGGTTCTGTTTTCATATAGCCTGTAGCTAAAACTTTTAAAAATCATTTTAGAAAATAAAAGGAACATAACATTTTATGACACATGAAAACTCTATGAAATTCATGTTTTGATGTACATAAAGTTTTATTGGAATGCAGCCACACCTATTTATGTATTGTATACACTGCTTTTAGAAAGTTTAGTGACTGCCATAGAGACCATGTGTGGCCAGTGGAGCCTAAAATATTTGCTGCTTGGATGTTTACAGAAGTTTGCTAACCCCTCCCAATAAAGAGTTGAAGGCAGGGATAGTATTAAACCTTAGCGCCTGGCTACGTGTTTGGCATATAGGTGTGCTCATAAATATGTAAAGGCAGAAAGAACATGTAAACACATTGAGATTATGTTCTCATTATAAAAATGGACAAATACAATTTTTAAAAAGTCAATGAAATTGTCTTTAATTGAAACAATAAAAATAATATATAAATGACCAGCACAGTCACTGCTTTTTAAAATTTGTAATACCATGAACAAAGGAGTTTACACGAGAAAGTTTGAGGCTTATGAGACTATAATTAGTGAAAATTGCCAGGTTGGTCTCCCTCCCTCCCTCTTTCTTTTTTTGGGGAATTTTTCAGTTTTAGACCTGACTGAATTCTTTCATTTATTTTAACAAAAATGGAAATGAAAATCATTCTATGTAATTATTCAACCTAGGCATCTATGATTGTTTACTTATTAGTTCAAGTCCAGAGATGGCTAATAATACCATGGAAATACCTGTAATACTAAGTATCTGATGGCAAATCTCTTCATAATGGAGGTTTATTCCTGGAAACAATGTGTTATAATTACATATCAACATTTAGTAACTAAATACACTAGTACATTTTATTTCACATTATGAATTTTTCCTTAGGAGGAAGTAATTTTGAATCCATCCCATCTATCTTCAGAATTTTGTCAAATATAGGGGCGCCTGGGTGGCACAACGGTTAAGCGTCTGCCTTCGGCTCAGGGCGTGATCCCGGCGTTACGGGATCGAGCCCCATATCAGGCTCCTCTGCTATGAGCGTGCTTCTTCCTCTCCCACTCCCCCTGCTTGTGTTCCCTCTGTCGCTGGCTGTCTCTCTCTCTGTCAACTAAATAAAAATAAAATCTTTAAAAAAAAAAAAAAAAAGAATTTTGTCAAATATAGACATATGAACTTTCATGCTGTCATTTTATTTTGTATTCTTTTATGTTTGGTTTGGTTTGTGTTTGCTGTTTTTTATTCTTCTTCTGATTTCTCTAATTTGAAAAAAAATTGCTGCTAAATATATACTCTCAAATACTAAAGGAAAAATAATATATAGTTTGAAAGGAATTAAAAAGGCAAAAAAAAAAAAAAAACCCAAAACAAAAAACAAAAACAACCCAGCAGTGTGATGAACTTTAAAAGTATAAGGGTTATTTTATTTAACAACTCTATTTAAAGAGTCTTCTTCTCCCTCCTTTTTCTTCTCTCCCTTTCTCTCTCCCTTCCGCTCTCTAATTATTGCTCTCTCCCTCTCTCTCTCTCTCTTCCTCTCTCTCTCTCTGTATGTGTGTATATACACACACACACACATTCACATTTCAAAATTTCTATATATAACAACTACAAAGTTGTGCTAGGGAGGTCACTAATCCTGTCACTAGAAAGATTTTCATAACTTATTTGATGAGAAGGAGAGAAATCTGCCCCGTCAGAGACTGGTCTTCACTTCTGTTCTTTGTGGACTGGACTTTCCTTCTGGCCAGTGATTAGTGTTCACTAACAATTCAACAAAATGACAAAGTGGAGAAGCTTTAAAAAAAGTGGGTTAATGGTTTTGTAAATCCAGTACCCTAAGCAAAATTAAATTGAACATTTAGTCATTCATCACAAGCATCCTTAACAATTCAGAGCTTCCCAGTATGCCCAGAAACAAGGAATTCAAATAACTTTTACTGACAGCCAACTTGGGCCAGACCATGCTAACGACTACTGCATTGAGAGGGTACCTGGATTCTGCCCTCCAGGAAATCTGGCTGGAGAAGGAGAGCTCACTAAGAGACTAACCATTCCTTCATAGGGGTGGATCCTATCCTAGGACAATGCCATGTGGTCTGTCTCCAGCTTCATGCTTATGGAAACCCTGTGTGTGTGAACTCCTGCCAAAATGTTAGTCTCAGATACTCGTCACATCCTACAAATGCAGTCTCTCCCAGTACTTTCCTTATATATTGAGATAATTAATTTTACTTGTCTTTGGCTTAATTTATGATTGACAAAACTTACCTCACTTTTACCATTTGAGATTTTTATCTTTACATTAACATCCAGGAACAAATCCTGAACCATACAGAATTAAGCTGGTTAAAGTATTCACATTTAATACTTTATATATTTTTTCATGTTTTGAATTAATTCCAGAATGTTATCAATCATATTGAGATATGATACAATAATTTTGCTTTTAGGTGCAATTGTAGGACTCAGTTATTAAAATAGTAGTTTAGGAGTACCTGGCTGGCTCAGTTTACAGAACATGTGACTCTTGATCTCGGGGTCCTGAGTTTGAGCCCCATGTTAGGTGTAGGGATCAATAAAATAAATAAAATAAAATAAAATAAAATAAAATAAAATAAAGAATAGTAGCTTAATTTTTGTTTGCTGAACGAAAACTCTGCCTAACTTCAGTTAGGAAGTTAGTAGTTATTTGCTACTTTTAGCTATTAACCAATCAAACTATAAGGTGTTAGAAATTCCAATATTTTTCTTTCATTTTTTTTACCCACATATACTAAATTATCATCAAGATGAAAATAATTGGTCTTATTACATTTTTAGTTAAATAACTCCAAATTTAAATATCAGACACTGGAAGTCATGTTTTATATCTGAAAATTAACAAAATAGTCATAGCCCTTCCATTTCAGCCAACAAATACTTAAGAGCATTTGCTATGGACCAGTCACTACGCTGACGATAACAAGATGAATTTGACAACGTGGTACGAAGTTCAGTACCATTATTTGTACTGCCATCCTCAGGGAGGAATAAGGAAGAATAGGTGTGTGGGCTCAAGATTGCAAACAAAAATATTTTTCCCCAAAAGCATGGGGGGATGGGACTTTTACCCTTCTGGTTTTCCAGGCTGGTTAATCTTTTAACAATGTCCATAAAGACGTATTTTCATAAATAAGCACCATGTCTCAAACTCAAGTTGAGAATTATTCTCATTGAGTTTTCAAGTTTTTAGACATGTAATAACCTAAAAAAATAGATAATAATGTAAGTAGATATTATCCCCCCTTTCACCCATTAAAATACTTTTTTCTACAAATGTGAGCAAAATTGTTTTCTGTAGATTTTTTCACCCCTCAATAATAAAGACAATAAAATTTTCCCTAATTTTTTTTTTTTCAAATACCAGATGAGTCTTATAGTCCTACGTTAATTGTTCTCAATCTAGAAAGCTTGGAATTGTTCTCCTGAAAATAGAAACAAAATTTTCATGAAAATGTGAAAAATCATCTTAGGTGAACTATCTCATTTTACCTTATTTAACTTGTGTTTGTTGGAGAATGTCTAATAGAGCAAAGCAGAATTTTTCTCTTGAGGACATACTATGCTCTCAGACTGTTTTGATTTTGGAAAGGAGATTTCAGAAGGTGGCGTTTCTAATCTGCTGTAATAATGTTAAGGGAATATGCTGCCTGATAAATTAGGATATTGCATGACAGTCCCACATCCCATTATACCACATATTGTTGCTTCGCCCTGGTAATTAAGCCAGTGTCCATTAACAACACAAACAATACAAATTAATGTGGCCACATATTTTAGAGCAGATAATACAGCTGCAAATAATGGCCTGTTTATCATCCTGTCACCTAAATCTATAGTACCAAGATCCTGCTGAAACCAAGAGGTACACAGTTGAAGTTGCAAAAATTGCATATATGTGTGTTTAAAGTTCAGTTTTTCAAAGCATGAAAGTTCTAAGTATTTATAGAAAATAGATCAGTAAAGTATTGAGTTCTTATAGATAAAGAGTAAGCCAGATGTTAGCACCTATACCATTTCTTTCTATATATTCCTAGAATGTTATTCTAATAGTGATAGAAACAACAGAAATAATATTTCCTCTGTATTACTTTTTAAAATATAGCAAAATCCCAGAAGTAAAAGTTTATCAGTTACCAGGCTGTTACTCCATTTGTTCTTTCTTGAATGAACATATCCTATTTACATCACATGTTCAATGTAATACTTCTCAATACTCATATGTAATAGTATATATACAGAGAGAGAAAAAAAATTTTAAATGAGGGATCATTGGTCTATCAGTGTGATCTCTTAATGTAGCTATATTCAGGTTTTATACGTGCTGACATTTTATAAAGAAAAGGATATCTTTTGATATTTAAAAATTAATATCAATGACATAAAATTTTATTGAACTAATCATCTTCAGTGTTAGGTATATACTTTAATTTCATTTTATAGCCATTTTGGGAAACTAGAAACAGGAAGAGAAAATAGAGAAAAATAGATGGATGACCAAAATTATAGACTCATAAAGGCCTAGGAAACAAACATGAGAAAGGTATGGGCCAATGGGGAAAACGGGGAGATGAGCACAGAGGAGAAGAGAGATAGAGGCAGAGCCAGTGCTGGGAGAAGGAGAAGATAGTGGGTGGATGATACGGAAACTCATGTGAAAGGTTCAGTAGAGATTACCTGGTTGCCATTTAGGGAGTAACCATCAGAGAGTTAGGACTTTGATAGGCTTCTCTTTGAAATGTTTATTACACAATATTGATAACTTTTAGGTTTTTCTATTGAAGTTATTTGCAGCTCTGCACTTGTAAGCATAACTAGAATAAACACCTTCTTTGTGCAATGGGCCTGATGAAAGCTGTACCTGGTATCCCTAAAAAATGTTCCCATAAGCGTATGCACACACACACGCACACATAGCACATAAATAAGCAATGAGAAGTGTATTATATTCACTGCTAATACAAAGAAGTATATTTTGTTTGAGGAAATACCATGCTCAGCCTCTTGCCACTTGATATAAAAGAGGAGATGCTGTGGACAAGGGAGCGGCCATCAACATACCAAAGGAAGCTATATGCTCCTTCCGTGCAATCAGGACGGGAAACTGTTGGTTTTGCTGCTAAAAGAGTAAAATGGGGGGAGAGAAGAGGAGGGAAAGATGGAGCCTGGGGCTTTGTGAGGAGCCAGTCTTGGCCAGTCTCATGTGTTCGTCTTGCTGTTGCCAAGTCTTGCTCCGTGTCTCTTCACTAATCTTCAAAGGGTCTGCACCGTTCACAAATGCTCGCAGTTGGGGATTTTCTTATGGAAGGCGAGACAAGCATAGAAAGAGCATATGCAGCAGTTTCACTCAGGAAACAGAAGACATTATTAGCAAGTAAATTATCCCACTGCCCATCCCCTTCAAAAATTCTGGGGAGGTTCTGGGAGGACTTGACATCTATAATCTGTGGAATTGGGGGTGATGATGGGGTCTCAAGTCCGTTTTACCTAAATTTCTGAGGGGTTGGGTGCTGTAGGATGACAGATTTTTCTCCAGATCTAGGATTATCAAGTTATTTAGAGTTTACTTTTGATTTGCTTTTCCTTATTTTATCCATGTATTTTTCACAAAATCTGCCTGGATGTTTGATCCACAGTAGATGTGATAAATGCATATTTTTAAATGCATGTTTCACACTGAAGGCAGTAGGTTGGGCTTTTCACCTCAGACAGATCTGTTCCAGCCTTTCAGGTGGAGGGGATGAGAGGGAGGGTGCTGTGCCGTCTTAAAGAAGAGTGGTGTGTGGGCCACTGGGTGGCTCAGTGCATTAAGCATCTGCCTTCAGCTCAGGTTATTATCCCAGAGTCCTGGGATTAAGTCCTGCATCGGGCTCCCTGCTCATTGGGGAGTCTGCTTCTCCCTCTGCCCCGCCCCCCCCCAGCTTGTTCTCTCTCTCTCTTTTTCTCTCTCTCTTGCAAAAATAAATAAATAAAAGTACTTAAAAAAAAAAGAAGAAGAAGAAGAGTGGTGTGTTAACCACTTTGAAGGTAAGATCATGGCCTTGACTGTCAGCCCTCCATGAGTTTGCATCTCAACTCTTCCGTTTGAGCTCAGGCAGCTTTCTTGGACTTCGAAATTTTAGTATGACTGTTAAGAGGAACAGTGCACACCGTGTGCTTTAGCACCGTCGTTGGTGCGCAACTGTATCGTAGCATTATTATCAATAGTGTTGTTAAATGATAAAAAAAAAAAAAGTCTCAAAACCAATGGGGATTTTGAATCCAGTGTATTTCCCAAGTATGGAGGGAGTAAAATTTAAATTAAGCTTTAATGAATGTATGGATTTTATGTAGATAGAAGGAAGTAGGAATCTTAGTTCAGATATGAGGAAAAGTCTATGCAACTGTAGGTGTTAACATGGCATATGTGGGGACTGGGGGTGCTACCTGCTGAGAATTCAAGGTAGATGTAGGTTTTTGATGGCAGGAAATGAGATTAGCTATGAAGAATGGGTCTAGGATATGACAGAGCTTGACTTTTGGAGGAATTTTAGCTCAATATCGTGGTTTAATAGGAGCCAGTGTGTGTGTGTGTGTGTGTGTGTGTGTGTGTGTGTGTGTGTAATGTATTTTGGAGCATGGAAGTATTATAAGCTGGTCTTGGGAAGTTTAATTAATTGCATTATATTAGTCAGAGACTCTTCAAAAACATGACTGGAAGGTTCTGCAATTGTCAGGGAATAAGGTGAGGGGAACTTGGGGTGATTTTGGGTGAAAGTAAAATAAGCTTTTATATAAATCTATAAGTCTGTAAGCAAAGAATCCTTATGTACAAAATAAACAATAAGAATGCTATAAGTAAAAGAGTAGTGGGAAAAAAAGCATTATGGTTCATCCATAAACTTGACTCAAGTATCCTTAATTTATTACTGAATGATCTAAAGATTAATAAATAAATATTGCATCCATCTTCTGTTGTGGAATGAAAGCAATCTTCATAAGTTTAGCCAATGGGAAATTGGTCCTGCTGGATAAATAATAAGACCTGTGCTTGAAGCATTACGAGAGAGAACATTAAACTAAATAGATATAATTTTGAAAGTTCCACTACATTAAAACTTCAGAGCATCTTTCTAAAAACAGACCAACTTGAGGGTCCCATATTGTATAAAAATGTTATCTTTTTAAATATTGGAAATGGTATGGCTGGTTGATTTTTATGGTGAAAAATAACCAGAGTCCTTTTACGCTGGCCATACAGTTTCAAGTTATCCAGTTATCAAAAAAAAAACAATGGATTTACTTATTTAAAATTATACTTGCCTGCTTCAAGACAGAGTGAAGAAAACTAGAAGTTGCACGTAGAGATAGCAGTATAAGATATTAAGGAAAAATCAAAGTAGGCACTATTGAAGGGCAGCAGAGAAGGTACCTATCATTAGGACCCATGAGGAGTTTGTTATTGCATGCTGGGGTTGTTCTGAGTTTCCCGACAGCCAAGACAAAAAGGGAAATATATTGTATAATGGATTGTATAATGTTTATCAAAATCTTTGAAATTAATCTACAGAAACTTTTTGTTTCTATCCAAATCCAAAGCATTTATTGCTCACCATGACAGATAATTATCTTTAACTTGAATTTTACAGATGTGCTATTTAAGACAATTACATTCATTTTTTTTTACATTCATTTTTTTTTAATAAAGACTAAGAGGCTGCACTTCAGTGGTAACATTTCCTTAAGACAATAGAAGACCCCAACATTTTAACAAAATCAAAATTAATATTATATAAAATTAATGCAATTAAAAGGTAGATGTAGTATATTTTAATGACATTTCTGAAATCTGTTGGACTCTATACAACTTAATTGAAAGACAGTAAAATTCACTCAGGATTAATTTGGGAAGGGGAGAAAAAAGTACTGTCTTCCATATGCCCTTTTATGAATTGTTGTCTCCTTTCCTTTCAGAAGATCTACCAGGTGACACATAAATAGCACTAATTGAAGGGTACCTGGGTGGCTCAGTGGGTTGAACGTTGGACTCTTGATGTCTGCTCAGGACATGATCTCAGGGTTGTGGGATTGGCCCTACATCAGGCTCCATGGTCAGCAGGGCAGTCTGCTTGAGGATTTCTCTCTCTCTGTCTCTGCCCCTCTGCCCTCTCCCTCCCTCTCTCTCTTTTTCTCTCTTTCTCTCAAATTAATTAATTAAAAAAATAAGCAACACTGATTGAATGTCTACAAATAGCTGAAGTTCTATGGGTGATCTCCAAATGGATACACATGTATATTCACAAAGTGCTAAGAACTTTCTGGAAGGAACAAACACAAGCCCGGGAGGGTAGAGCCTGTGTGTTGTGGGAGAAGTAGCCAAGACCATGGATGTAGTCGTAATGTGAAGACTGTGGTAAACCTCTTCTCAACAGAATGATTGTGGTTGAGTTGTGAGTCCCATCTACATTTTTATGCCCAGCAGGTTCTTTTTTGGGCAAGCACTCAGGGCTTGGCAGAAGGACAGCTCTTCTTTCTGCTCTTTCTGGGAAACTAATGGAAGCCTATTTTCCACAAGCATAGAGAAGCATAGTTCCAGGTAGTTATGAAGTGGTTATAGTGGTAATTGGATAATTTCTAGAGTACAGGAAAAGGTGCAATTAATGATAAAATGACTGGACAGATGTTTTCAGCAAAGCAAAAAATGTTAAGGTGTAATGAAGAGTTTTCCTTCATGACAAAAGGATTTAAATAAAAACTACCTAATCCCTTTTCAATTTTAGGTAAAGATGTTTTAAAGCATTTTGACAGTCTCAACTTCCATATCCATCTGATTTATGTATGTGTTCATTTGTCCAACTTATTCACTTCTTTAAAAAATTTTGTGTGCTTACTATATGACAGATATGTTAGTAGCTCACACGTATAAATATATCATATTCCAGAGACACTATTAAGTATCATACATATATTAATTCATTCCATCCTCTCATGGAACCTTTGAGGTAGATGATTCTTCAAAATTTACGGAAGGGGAAGATGAGGCACAAAGAAGCTACATAAATTGTCTCAATATTGCATCACTAGTAAGTGTTGGAGGGGGCACTTGAAAAGGCAGTTTGGTATTGGACTCAAAACTCTTAAATCATATGACATGCTGTCTCTTGAGTTCCAACTGATGGGCTGAGTATAAAACATGGGTCAAACCATACAGTTGCTGCCATGGATAAAGAGTTCTTTATCACCATCATTGTCTTATTACTATTATTCATTATTATTACTGTTGGTAATACTTTGCTGTGATAGCCCTGTGCTCTATTTCTGTTACCAGAAATTCATCTCTAGAGACCTGCTTCATTTTTAAACAAAAAATGTTTCTGTTTCCTCTCCCCAATGTATATATGAACTTTGTCATAAATTTATTATTTAACCAAAGTTATCAATTTTCTGCAGTATAGCAGACACCGTTGGTATTGTGGACTGGTCTTGCCCTCAAGAGTTTCAGTTCTAAGGTTAGAAATAGATGAGGGCACAATTATCATATAAAATAACAGGCATCAAAATAATGCTATTGGGGATTCAGAGGTTGGGAGCAGCTGCGTGTGTGTGTGTGTGTGTGTGTGTGTGTGTGTGTGTGTGTGCTCACACATGTGTGTCATGTGTTACAGGAGGCATAAGCAGGGTTGCACAGAAGGTTCAAGAAAAACAAAAGGGATGTGGATTCAGGAAAGGAAAGGGTAAACTGAGGCAAAATCTTTTAGTATCTTTATTTTGGACATAAAATAATTGAGAGTAAAAGCAATTTGCCAGTCTGAAATTGTAAACCCTCCCTCAACTTTATTTTTATTTTATTTTTTTTAAAGATTTTATTTATTTATTTGACAGAGAGAGAGAGACAGTCAGCGAAAGAGGGAACACAAGCAGGGGGAGTGGGAGAGGAAGAAGCAGGCTCCCAGCAGAGGAGCCTGACGTGGGGCTCCATCCCAGAACACTGGGATCATGCCCTGAGCTGAAGGCAGACGCCTAACGACTGAGCCACCCATGCACCCCCCTCCCTCAACTTTATTTTTATTTTTATTTTTTTAAATATTTTATTTATTTATTCGACAGAGATAGAGACAGCCAGCGAGAGAGGGAACACAAGCAGCGGGAGTGGGAGAGGAAGAAGCAGGCTCATTTCGGAGGAGCCTGATGTGGGGCTCGATCCCATAATGCCGGGATCACACCCTGAGCCGAAGGCAGACGCTTAACCGCTGTGCCACCCAGGTGCCCCCCTCCCTCAACTTTAAAATAAGAAAACTATTTTAAAGTTAACACAAAACTCCAGGCAATCTTTTACATCCAATGTTAATGTTGGGCTTAGTTTCATATACCAAGTGCAGGTTGGAGAAATAGATGGTGAGAGGAAGTGCCTTTGCCATCATTGGAAATGACCTAGATATTCTTTTGGCTATGATAATTTTAAGATACTTCCTTATTGACCACCAAAATCTTAGAAATATTTCCCATATTAACTTTGGAGATAGGTGTGATAGTGTGTCTTGCTGGGTCTCCAGACTGTGTGGTTTATTTATTTATTTTAACAGTTCTGCCAAAGCTGCCATGCATGTTTGTGTAGATTGTGCCCCAAAGAAGGGATCCTGGCTCAGGCAGTGTGTGTGAGCTGACATGGAGCAGAAGCTTGCTCCCCAAGAGCACAGGGGTGCATTTCTGTGTCTCAAAGGCCAGTGGTCCTGGCTGCAGTAACTGGAACTCAGAGCCATTTCCTGGGGCTTCTCTGATCCGCACACCGATTCCGAATCACACTTCTAGTAATAAAGAGGAACTATAATTTGACAATCTGAACTAAATTCAAAGAAATGTCTTGGCTGCTACTTGACATATAATTGTGATGTAGTACTCGTGCAAATAGGTCATTGGATAATTACTGTGTAGAGTGGTTTTCTGTATGATTATCTTATATTGGTAGTGCTACACAGTATGTCAGAAATTAAACTTGGTATTTTTAATGCTAAAATGAGTAAACACTAATCAGAATGCCAGCAGGTACAACATCTTTGAATGAAAATACCACATTCAAACAGCTGTTTGGATTCCTTTTGTACATGGTCTGCATAGTTAGCATGATAAATAAGAATAGAATTTTCATACTGACATTTAATTAAAATGAAATTACCTATCATTGTTACCCACTACATAGAAGCTATTATTTATGTTGATATTATTCTAATACCATATTAGGCTGAGATTGAATTTGTATCAGTGGTTTTTTATGAATTGAATATTTCTGACTACTCAGTTTTTTAAAAAGTCAAAGAGTAGATACTTTTTGCATGGTGCATAGATACAACATATTTTCCTCTTCTTTAAAGAGTTAGATATTGAGTAGTTCGCTGTAACTGCAGTTACATACTGTTTCCTCATTTGTCCCTTTGGCTTTAAATATTTTGGTGCTTTTACTGTGTCCTGTGTTAATTTATATTTTACTATCTGAGCTAACATTGAGATAAATTTTTTAACCATTAATATCCCTCTGTCTAGTCTCCCATTATGTTATTATGGTTGCAGTTACTTTAACTTACCACAGTCAAGGTAGTACTTCATAGTCAGTAGAAAAATGATATTTATGATCGATCCACCCATCCATCCACCTATCTATCTCTCTATCCATCTATCAGTCCATCTATCCATCACTCCATCCATCCATCCATTCATCCACTTATCCGCCCATCCATCCATCCATCCATCCACCCATCCATCCATCCATCCACCCATCCAGTCCTTCTACTCACCTATCCATTTCCTCTTCATGTACTGTGGATATCCAGGGCTAACATACACTAAAGCTCCTTGGAGTTTGATACTGTAAATCTCCATTTTACCAATGGCAGTACAGACCCCTTAGTATGCAATTCAGAACTTCCAGATACTTGTTTTTTTAACAGTTGCTTCTATTGACTATTATAACACAGTGTAATACTCTGTAAAATCACTTTGGCAAAATTTAAGTTTTAGTTCTAAGGAAATAGCACTCAGTACAAACAGGAAGAAATTTTGATGGTTTACACTGTCCTTAACTTTCTAAGTTAAGCAAATCAATCTATTGTGATTCTGACGTATTCTTTTGGACAGATAGTTATATTGATAACAAAGCAAAAACATGGCACTAATATTTGTTCTCCATTAAATGTGATTATGAATTTTGAGAGTAAACATTTTCCCTTAAGAGTCATATATATCTTTTTAATTGTGCAAATAGAGGCAAAGCAAATTTCTCTGATTTAAACTCATACTCAAGTTTGCATTTATACACTTTAACTTAAAAACAAGTGACCAGTTCCTTTCTACAAAGCAAATAACAAAAAGAGCAAATATTATGCTGAAATAGGAAATATTATGTATCACTTAATTTTTAGTTTAGAGGAAATCAGCTGATTCTAAATTGTTGATTATGGTAGAATAAAAACAGAATGGATGAGTAGTAGTAAGTATTCATTCATGGGATGGCACATACCAATGAAGAAGAAAAAAAGAAAGTCAGTCAACATCTAGTATATAAACAGCTGCCCCCGTCAGTTGATCAAAAGCTGTCTGGTATTATCTGTTTTAAGTTCCTGTAAGGATTTTCAATGAGAGGAGAGAGTATCATTCCCTACCACCCAACCTATTCTGAGTTTATCAGAAAGAGACTAGAAGCAACAAATAAACTGTCAGCACTTTAAAACCACCTTATCTGTCATCTTAAAATCTGTGATGAATCAAAAGGAGCTACGATACAATTCTTTTTAACCTCCACGACCTTGAGCGGCTTCCTGAAATTTTTGACATTAATTTACTGCAAAGGAAATGTCTGATAAGTTGATATTAACTGTTAGAAACTTGTGCACCTGACAGATGAGGGTTAGTTGATGAGTAGACTTGGATTTTCAGTATCCCCAAATAACCAGTAACATATGTTTTTTTGTAACATAGCATCATTTTACTATTAGGCTGTAATGTGATGGGAATTTTTGACTTGTGTTTATTTACATTTTGTGTATGCATTTGTTTTTTTAATTAGTGATGCCACAATATAAGAATGTGGCTTTATGCTATCAATTATGAGTAGCCTTACGTTAATTGCTATATTTAATTTCCTACTACAGCTACAGATTCTTGTGACTTAGAATTGCCTTAGAATGTAATAATTCTAGCAACAAAAGATAATAGATTGAAATGGACCAGAGATTCATCTGTTCTCTCTTTTTATAAGGAGCAAAACAAAAAAGTGCTTATAATTTTAGACATTGCTGCCCACTTGAAATAATAAACAGCTGCTAGATTAAGACATAACTGCATATTTTTCTTAATTTTTCAAACAAATGAAGTAAACTATAGTCAGAAAATACATGATCATTTGTCTTATGATTTAATTTTTGACAATGCCTTTTAATCTTCTGAGTTCATTTTAGAGGCCACCTGCCTTCCTTATTAATTGTTTGTGTTTATCAAATGATCTGTAATTATTTGTAGATAATAATGCCTTTTTAGTGTAGATTTTTTTCCATATACCTCAAGTTACTTCATAACATTTGTTTTATTATTCTCTTTTGATCTTCAAGTAACAGAGATAAAGCCTGGTGCTCCAGTTTCTCATCAGTTATAGAAATTAAGGGAGAAAAGAAAGGGGTTGCATGACCGAGTCAAAGTCAGATTATGCCTCTCATCAGAGCCTTTCATGCAAATACTGAGCACTGTATTCTTTTATTGACCTTTCATTGTTGGGGATCCTGATGTGCCAAGCATAGAGGACACAAGAATAATATTGATTACTTAGATAAGAGAGACTTAAACCAAAATTAGTGCTGAGAATTCAGAATACCAAAGAGTAGTTAAAAACTTGAGTGTAAAAGAAATACCATTATAAACCCACCCATGATGGGAGATACAAATCACATGGCTATGTTTGGCTATAAGAATTTGTTAGATTCCACTACTGGATTATACTGAATGTATCTCAATGAAATATGTAGACTGAAGGGATAAAGAAGATGTTATATGTTTGTAACTGTTTCCTGTATTACAGAAATCATGATTTTTTTCAGGAAAATGTTCTTCAAATACTACTCACTCCAACTGTTGCGTGGCTCCCCCTAAGTTCTTCCATTCTTTCAGAGCTTGAACTGGTTTACCCAGAAAGCGCTGCAGCTCTTGTTCTCCTGCCCTAATTACCCAACTAAGAGAGGCTATCAATGGAAGGGCACCAAATCCAGAGGGCTGTGGGACTTGTGCATTCATTGATTCACCTATACTTTCAACACATATTTAGAAACCAGTCAACCTAATCTCTTAATCAGGTGGAAAATTTCATTGTTTACCACCTAACGTTGTCATTAAAACTACATCTTCCTATCTTGTAGAGTGGTGAAGATTGATAAACGTTTGTATTTTCTTAACTCTTTTGCATGTGTTCATATACATTTTAATATTTAATTATCATAATGTTTGAATTTCCTTTGAATATAGAATTTTTTATATGTGCACTACATTGAAGTTAGACTTTAGCAGTTGACTTTATAAGAATAATTACTAAACTTTGTAATTATTCAGACACACAAAAAGGTAATTATATATACTGAGCTCTAAATTCCACAGAAGTGTAAATTTAATATACTTTATGGTCTCTTCATGTAATCTTTCTGAGAATCCTTGTGTAATTTGACAATAGTATCAAGTCTAAAGAAAAAAAAATCTCTCCATTCATTCCTTTTCTTGCATGTTGTGCCTGGCAGTGGTTTGTTTTTTTCTTTTTTCTTCTATGGTACTCCTTTTGAATATTTTTTTCAACAGCAGAGATTTATTCTAGTAAACAGGCACTCATCACGTGATCTGGAAAGTACTGATTTCTGCTCAATCTGCCATAAATACAATTAAGCTGCTCTGTTTCTAGGGTCGGCCACCACTGCTTTCTGAAAAAGGAGGTCTCTAAATTTCTAGTTTGAAACTAAGCTATTTTTTCCTAACTGGCTCTTTTGTGTTGAATCAAAACATGCTATACAGTTGGCTGTCATACTGGTAGAATTTCCAAAAGTTCAAGCTCACATTGCTCACATCAGCTTTACTTAACGGAGTATACACAGTGGATTTATTCAAAAGAATGTACTATTATCTCTGGAGGTATTTTGTTGTTTCAGCACAGTTCTGGTTATAAATTATGATTATCATGATTATTAAATTTGTAGCAAAATGGATCTGGCTTTATATATTTAGTTCTATTTTAATTATATTTTTCATATTGGAAGGAAAATATGAAAGTGTTGAGAAGTCAAAAACGCCAAAAATGTGAGTTCTTATCTCAAAACACATTTTGTCATCATGTGTATCTTATTTCCATACCAATAATAATGTCATGTTACTTCACTGTTAATATATTGTGCATGTAAAATAGATAAAATATGTAGTAATTAATTTTTTAAATTATAGTATAGGCTTCTGAAAAATCACTATTCAAATGCTTATAACTTTTCTACAAAATCAAAACAGACATTTTGTAGTATTTAGAATAATTTTACAACTATTTTAATCCCTTCTCTCCCTAATTATATGTAGTCCACGCTTGGAAAACACATACAAATTGTAGGTATTTAGAGAATTAACTGGTGTTATTTCAAGAGAGATCTGGGGAAAGCATCTACCATAATAAATTACAGAATTACCTCAACTAGGGTAATGGTGGGGCTGTGGTGGGTAGTGTATGAATTTTTGGAAATGTTGAGAATACTTGAATATTTCTATCTGTAAATGTTCTGCCTGACCCTTTAGTTCATTACTTTAGGAAACACTTTTGGAGCACTTACCGTATGCAAGACACTGTTGTGTTTGCGAATATTAACTGATTTGTGCCTGAAAGCAGATACTATTGTTGTCCCATTTTATAGTTGAGAAAACTGAAGCACAAAAGGTCACGTAACTTGCCCAAAGTCATTGGTGTAACGTGGTGGAGTTGGTATTTGAGCCCAGGCAGTCTGGTTCTGGAAATGTTGCTCTTAAATACCTTGTTCTGTTGCTTCTCCATAAGAAAGTGTCACAGAATCGTCCTGATCTTCTAGGTCAGATAAAATTTACTGTGGGAAGGCTTTTGCTGCCCTTCTGAGACTTTAATGTTTTTTTTTTTTTCTCAGCATGTGTGTGAGTCTGAATATATCAAATCCATTCTTCCTAACATTCTTTATGTAGGTTCACAGCAATAAAAATGCTTAAAAAAAAAAAAAAAGAACTTCCTACAATTACACACTGATAAAGGAATTTTGGCTGTCATGTCTTCAAAGTGTATAGGCTATTATATTAATATAAAAATTAAAATACAGGAGTAAAAGCCCTAATTGATGTGTCCAGGTAAGACTTTCCTGTAAAGTCAAAGAGATTTTAAGTGTTTTGAATGTGGGTAGACAAACAAATGTTAGAAAATAGCACTCTATACAAAATCCCATCTCACTTCTTTAGCAAAGCTTGTGGAAAGTATGCAGCTCATAAATTTGGGCTCACATCATTTTGACTTCTCACTGTTTTGCTTTCTTACTCTCTTGAACTCAGACTTGACCTACATGTGTATATTTAGGACCTGATTCTCTTCTATATAAATTGGATATCCTGCTTGATGTCTACTAATATGAAAAACTTGAGTGGGCATTGAATCTGATTTTATTTTAACATGTGTTAATAAAAACAGTATTCTGTGTAGCTTATCTAATTTAGCCGGATAGCAGATAGCAGAATAGCAAGATGAATTGTCATCACTGGGGCATGTCTGTGGTGTCACTCTGATTAACATCTGCCTTGAGTAACATCATAGTTCCTGCTCCATAAAGAAATTAAGAAGCAAGCCCATTCTTTTGGTTTTACACAGTAAAAGTTTCCATTTCCTCTAAATGTGCTTCATAGGTAAGCAAAATATTTTTAAAATATATATACTGTTATACATGGCAAGAAGGAAGAGGTACCAGATTAGATAGAGCCTTTTTGAAATGTTGTATTTACTTTTATATTACAGTTACAGTGTGGATTGAGCTTCTCCACTGCCCCCCTCCAGGATCTGACTCTATGATCAGATATATTTCTTTCTCTTCTTTGAGTACATTGAAGGTATGGACAGTAGTTCATGTGGCTTTCACACTAGTAGGTTGATTTAACTGATCAAAATTTAGAGTCATCTGACTATGCCAGCATGAAATTACATGGAAAGGAATTTTCTATTTCCACTCGTACAATTCCCTCAAGTTTTTTTTGACTTTCTGAGTTCAAACATTAGAGTTTTTAAAAAATCAACAATAAATAAGGAAAACAGAAGTTATTTTCTAAATGGCTTGATTTCCAGGGAACAGGCAAAAAATGCAGTTATATTGAAAGATTTTCTGATTTTTAGATCAGGTAATAATTAAGAAGTGTTTATAACCAGACAGATCAGTTTAAAAATGATTTTCAGAAGTATAATATAAAGTATGGGCATGGTGATATTTTTGCTGATAATATTTTGCCTAAAGGATGAGGACACCTTCAATAAGAGAACAAAAAAGGAAGAAACATGGTGGCTGGAGCAAGGACACGGACAAAGGCAAGCCCTGTCCTCACTCCATGGGACATTTTTCCCATTTGAGTAATTTGATTGTCATAGAATCAGATGTGAATTTTGAAACAATTGAAATGGGGAAACAGGAAGCTTTGTTTTACTTGATCAGTTCCCTGCAAGTAGGTGGCACACTGCCTGGTTCTCCCATCCGAAATGCAGGACTTTCTGGCCAAACCTCTGGAGAAGAAGGACCTCACTAGGCAGAGCTCAGTTTGCCCATCTGTGCTTCATGGATCCTGCACCTTCATCCATGCTGAGAACACGTATGGGCTACCGAATTACCCTCCTAAGTACCACCTAACATACTCCTTGGAATGAGAATGTGGCCATCCCAGTGGCTTCAGCAGCCTCAGAAATGGAGAAGATGGGGGGGCGCCTGGGTGGCGCAGTCGTTAAGGGTCTGCCTTCGGCTCAGGGCGTGATCCCGGCATTCTGGGATCGAGCCCCACATCAGGCTCCCCCGCTGGGAGCCTGCTTCTTCCTCTCCCACTCCCCCTGCTTGTGTTCCCTCTCTCGCTGGCTGTCTCTCTGTGTCAAATAAATAAATAAAATCTTTTAAAAAAAATGGAGAAGATGGAATGTGGAATGCAGACTGCACCTCATTATGGTCTTGCCCCAGAATAAAGTTATGTGGCGTCACCGTGGTGCATGGGAGTGATGGGCAAAGCCAAGAAGAAAGATGGTCTTCCGTGCCCAGCTAGCACACAGCAGCACTCTCCAGTCTGGGGATGCTTCGGATGTTAAGAAGGAAAATATTGTTCAGTGGTGGTCATAAAGACAAGGCTTAAGAATATGTAGAATGGATGATGGCCTCCAGGGAGGATTAGTGGGTTCATTTTCTCCCCCAGCAGTTTTACACGAGACTTAAAGTATATATTAAGGATTCTTCCCTCTGTCACCTACAATTTTTTAGCTTGTAAAAGTGGCATTTTTTTTTAAAGATTTTATTTATTTATTTGACAGAGATAGCGACAGCCAGCGAGAGAGGGAACACAAGCAGCGGGAGTGGGAGAGGAAGAAGCAGGCTTATAGCAGAGGAGCCTGATGTGGGGCTCCATCCCACAATGCCAGGATCATGCCCTGAGCCGAAGGCAGACGCTTAACAACTGCGCCACCCAGGCGCCCCAAAAGTGGCATATTTAAATATGCAAAAACATCTGGGAAAATAATTCCATTACATTAGCACAGTTGATAGGCCTTCAAGAGTGAGTCGACAGCAAGGCCACATGGAAATAGACTCATAAGGAGGGCTGTGCAGGCAGACATCAGGTAGCCTTCACTTCTTTCTGCCCAGGGCCAGTGGTGACGGAGACAACCCGAGTGACATCCAAATTAGCACACATTCTAGAGCTTGTCATTTATAGCGCCTTAAAATGTTCATGTGCTTTGATCAGTAGATTGTATTTCTTTTCTACAACTCAGCACACTGAGGACGCTCCTGTGGCAGTGCCGAGCTATAGGTTTGAGTAAACCCAACAGCTGGACCCAGTATCTGAACCCTCAGATGAGTGGCATTCCCCACTTCACAGTAAAGAAGTGTCCTTCCCAGTTCTTAACCATCAAATAGCTGACTTCCGATGTGTGAGTTCTGGTGGGAACTTAGCTGGCCTCTTGAAAATGCCCATGATGTCTTGGGGCATATTATGACTTTTGGAAACTTATCGGTTACTCCCACTTCAGGAAAGGCTATCTCCAAATCGAGTGTATTGTTCGTATTCTGGAATTAATTCATCTACAGATGCAGTCTCGGAATGAGATATGTACATTTGAATTTGGGAAATCTATCGGATCCTCTTTTACTTTCAAGGATTTTTGTTTTCCTGTGAATAAGATGAGACTCTGTTGTATTCATCCTTTTTATTCCTAGTATGACAGTAACTGACAGTAGGGCTTCACTCTGTGTTTATTGACTGAATATATGAGAGCACAATGGAGCATGAAAATGGGGCACACAAAGACAGTTAGGATGCTAGGAATGACATTGTGGCCACAAGTTGTAGAATTTGCAAAATAGAAAATCTGATTTTAGTGGATGGTTTACCATATAATGCACAGAAGAGGATATGAATTGGAAATCAGAAGATATGAATTGCTTTTATTATAGTGAGAGAAAAATTGATAAGCATTAGAAAACAAAAATGGAAATCAGTAATTGTAGTGTTTTCTTGCAGAATATTGCTCTGGTCTTTCTGATGTTTTAAATAACATGGCATTGTCAGAGTCTTTGAATATTTAGAGTGAAAAGAGTCTTAAATGCCATCGTTTTATTAAAGATTTTATTTATTTATTTGACAGAGAGAGAGAGAGAGCACAATCAGAGTGAATGGCAGGCAGAGGAGAAGCAGGCTCCCCGCTGAGCAGGGAGCCCAATGCGGGACTCAATCCCAGGGTCCTGGGATCATGACCTGAGCCAAAGGCAGATGCTTAACCAACTGAGCCACCCAGGCACCCTTAAATACCGTCTCATTAAACTTCTTATTTCACATATGTTTGGGAAGACTTTCAGGAAAATCTTCCTATGTGTGACCCAAAGTTCTCTGGAAACACCGTGTAAGAAGTTTTTCTTTTTATGGGAAGTAGATGGTATAAAAGTGATCAGATTAAGAAGAATAAGGCAGAGTCCACTTGCCTGTGTTAAGAAATCATGAAATATCTAAAGATCTTTTGTTGAGATTTTTTTTTCTTTTCGTTAATTACGCTTTGTTGAAGGGTTCTTTGTTGAAGCCCTGGCCAGAACTTGAAATTGTAATTGATAGGGAAAAGGGGGAGTAAAACCTTTTGATCTCTGTCTCTTGGTGTTACCCAGGATCTTTATCATTGAGATCAAAGGAACCAGAGCATCACGCTGGCCAAAGAGAAGCCGCAGTACTGATTTTGGTAGAGACTGGAGACAGCAGACGAGGGAGTGCATGAGAATGACACGATCAAAAAATAAAACCATTGAGTACCTTTCTGCTAAGCACCCTTGTATCCATAAATAACATGAAGATCCATAAATAATAGATCCATCAGTAGGTTCATAATATTATCCATAATATGAATCCCTGGTAGATCTATAAATAATATTGTCCAGGAGAGAGACCCCACTCCTCAGAGAGAAGCTGCAGTCCAAGTGTATTCCTAGAAAGGCATTAAAATGCACTTTTATTAAAAATCCCGAAGGAATGGCTTTTGCTCACTCTTGAATATGAAAGCTTTGGGGGAGAACTAAATCCTGGAAATACAGAATTCCTTATTATAAATGCTTCACTTATTGAAATTGTTTCTCCCTCTCCAGCCCTTGACCTTATAATGTTAATGAAGTTCATCTTTGTTATGATGCACATTCGTTTCTATTCTCCCCAGTCTCCTTTTGTTCCAGGTATTTATGATCACATTTCCTAAAGAAATTCCTATTATAAGATATGCATTGGTAAACTAATTCTCAGAAGAGTTAAAGTGACTTCATGCCTTGCCACTCCAGGGATTACTTGCATTTTAAAGAGACCCATAAAAGAGAATAATGCTTTATCTGAGTTTCTAGTGCCCTGATATGTAAGTGGAGTTATTATGGGCTGTTAGAACCAGTTGTGTCCTCATTCAGTCCAGACCAAGAGAAAGACACACACACACACACACACACACACACACACTCCCTGATAATGCTGTCCTTTGACTCCCATTTACCCTCCAGAAGGATTATCCTTGTGTCTCCTGTTTAAATAAGGTCACGTTCCTGGTTTTGTGTATCTAAGGCAAATGTACTCAGCTTATATTTTTCCCCTATTTAATTTTTGCATATTGGGTGTTTTCCTGGCCAAAGAAGACCTAGAATGTCAGACTTAGGTGGCTTACTGAATACCATCTTTCCTTTTCCCCGTTTTTTATATATTTTCAGAGCTGTCTTTATAATTCCTATTTAGGATTACAGTTGAGAGAGTGAAGGGGAGACATACACACACGTACACACAGAGAGAGATTAAATGTGAAAATGTGAAGTGTGAATATGAAGGACTAACACATGATAGGCATTTGATGATTCAGCTCATTTCTTTGTTTTCCTCCATCTTCCTTCCTTCCTACTTCCCCTCTGAGATAAGTTTCCAGTAAAAATCTCCTAAGTTAATATTGGGTCGGTGAGACGGATCATGTGAACTTAGTTCAGGTAACAATAATTAACTTCCAGTTCAAATACAACTTCATACGAAGACATTAGACAGACTTACTAAGATTCGTCTAGGTATTCATCTGGTCAAAGACTGAGCCTGCTTTACCAGTTTCCAAAAGAATTGCTCAGACTTGGCACTGTTTTCTGTTGATGTTGATTAACTTCTGGAAATTATATTTTGACTAAATAGTATTGAGATCCAAGTTAGTGATTCTGTCTACAATTATATGTGCTTATTAGGCACCTAACGCAATGCTCAGACATGACATACTTAACAAATATTATCACTGTCCTCTTCCTGAAAATCCTAATTCTATTAAGGATCACACATACACACACCCAACTGATAATGAATAGGGAAAAACAGATAACTGTGTTGAGGCCAGTGAAGGACACTTACATTAATATTTCACACACCTGCATATACATGATTCAGAAAATCAACAAATGATTATTTCCGTTTGTGCTCTCAAAGTCCTCAAAGAGAACTAATGCAATCCATTTCAAAGTCCTAGAACCAGCCTTGCAGATCTCCTCCCTGGATTCTCCTGAGTCTCTAATTCTTGTCAGAACTGCTATGAATCAGTTGCTTGACAATGGGTGTCATTCGCTGATAGTAAATTAATTCAAACAGCCCTCAATCCGTGTAGGACAAAACTGTCATGTGCCTCTTGGCACTCTTCTTTGTGTTATAAATTGAGGGATTTCAGCACTTACTATCCCATTTACAATTTTGTATATGTTGGTGACACATCGTAGCCACAAGGAACTGTGAAAGCACCCAGGGACGGGTAGGTGCACAAATCAGACCTTTGCCGCAAAAAAGTAAAAACTCCACCGATTAGAAGAGTGATGACTTTTTATATTTAACTTGTGACAGCTGTGGACAGCACTGCTGGCATCCAGCTCACAGCACTGTTTTACTCTCCACTTTGTGATTGATCCAGCTGGATACAAGGTGTGTTAACCAAATGTAAAAAATAGGTCTCGGGGCACCTGAGTGGCTCAGTCAGTTAAGCCTCTGCCTTCGGCTCAGGTCATGATCCCAGGGTCCTGGGATCCAGTCCTGCATCGGGCTACCTGCTCAGAGGGGTGGCTGCTCCTCCCTCTGCCTGCTTTCCTCCCTGCTTGTGCTCTCTCTTTCTCTCTCTCTCTCTCTAAGAGATAAATAAGTAAATACAATCTTAAAAAAAAAAAAGTCTCAGCTTGTCGGGTAACATGCTCCCCAGGGGAGGTCCAGTTTTCTTATGGAAAGAAAGTCACATTTCATTGATGTTATTCTTACTTAGATGTCCAGTATAGAGGATAAGTTATTTTCCATCATATGTGTAAAAGTGGTTTGACGTATTCCTCCCCGACCCTACCCCGCCTGGGGAAAACTACAAAAATAGAACAACTTATTTTAGACTGCAAGTCTTAAGATATGACTTGATAAGATGATAGTAAAATTTCATTGAGATGGCGTGAACAAGGAAGAAATTTCACTGATTTCTTAAACTTAATTCTTCAAGGTTATCTGGAGAAAAAAATAAGACATTTAATATATATTGGACTCAGTGGCTCCATTGCTTCTCCTCTACACAATATCTTGATTTAAGGGCAATCTGAGCCAGCCAAATAATAGGGGGTACTATAAACAATATGCTCTGTACCTTTTTGTACACAGTGGATCAGCTGTGTTGGTTAAACACTAAATTTTAAAAACATTAGCATCGGGTAGATAGCAGAGCACCTCTTAAATAATATGAACAATTGTGTGTCTGGTTGCACCAGAACAATGAAACTTTGATAAAAAAAAAATACTCGAAAGTGCTATCCTATTCATTCTGCAAAATTTTGCAGCTATGACGCCGGAGATACTTCAAATGAAATTAAAATTTAAAAAAACCTGCCTCTATGACCGATAGTTCATCTAGCACGCAGTCCATTCATACTTTGATTGCTTATCAACAAATGAGAAGGCTGTAAACACTCAATGCATTTTGAAGGTCAGTTTTTATGGCTGCATAATTTTAAACTAGCTTAATCCTCAGTGGCTATTGTAATAAAAAGGAATGAATTAATGGCCTCTTAACGAAAGTGAACTTTTGATACAGAAACAAAAGGAATATTAAGCCTGCCCTGCCTTAAGTGAAAAGATTAAGCGCTTTATTCTGTGGAATAAATTGGGCAGGACCTAAGATCTAGGACTTTTGCACTGATATCCAGGATATGAAAAGGGTGATAAGAGAGGTGGGGATTGACTATTGCTGGAAAGAGGCCCAGAACGGTATGGTGAGGATTCGTGACAAGATCATAACACTAGCCCGTAGTAACCACAGGGTGTGCATAAGTACCAAAGTGATGTGCTCTGTCTTAGCTGTGTCATCCAAAGTGTCGAGACGTTTTCTCCTTGACAGAGTTAGAATCAAACCTTTTTTTTAGAGAACTTCAATTCATCGTGTTCCAAAGAAGCACCGTTCAGGATTCTGGAAATACTGCAAAATTCTTGTATCATTTTTTTGTTGTTGTTGTTGTTGGGGGGAGTAGTAGAGTGGGTGGCTATCAGACTTTCTTCTCATAGAACATATCATCAAATGAGAGTATAAAAAATAACAAAGTATGTTGGATGGGGATAAGGGATCTGAAGACAAATGAAGTATGGTGCAAGGACAGAGAGTAATCAGGAGGATGGGAAGTGCTCAAGAAAGGCCTCTCTGATTTGATAAAGAACCTCAGTGAGGTGAGGAAGAAGCCCTTGCATGCATCTGGTCCCTGAACTTGCCGTTCTAAGAGAACAGCAGGACCAAAGAAGGAACATTCTTGACTGTTGGAGGAAAATCAAGTAAAGATAACATGGTGGTTTAGAATAGGGTTGTAGTAGCAAAATTGAGGGAAAGTGTTACGTGCAGCTTCAGCTTTCTAATTCACCAATTAGCAAGTATATACTAGCGATATCCTATGTCCAGAACAGTACTGGATCCCCATTCTTTCCTTTAAATTACCTCAAATATAATCATGCTGCAGTGTCTGCAGAAAAGTAATATTATGATTTAATGATTCCAAGGTCTAAAATATGATCAAACTGTCTATAAGACCTGAGCAGTAACCAGAAGGTTTTATTCAATAACCAAGTATCAAATAAATCACTCTGGCATTTATCAGCTTTATTCCATTAATCCAGCAGTGGGATTTCTAACTGCCTTAGTCGCTCAGAATATAGACTCAAGCTCAGAGTAAGCAAGAAATGGTCTTTGAACATCAGAGGGAAAGGAAAAATTTTTTAAAATTTGTAAATTCCAAATTCAGGTTTCTCCCCCACCTCCCTTTTGGGAGAGGAAAGGAAGCACCGTAGCTCCCAGTTTAGAGTCTACTGATCACTCGCTAATAAAGCTCAGTTTATCCTAGTCACCTTGAATTTATTTTTGGTCTTCTAATTATCTATTCTGGTGTACCAAAATCCCCTCAACTTAATGTCTTAAAATAACAATTTTAATTTGCACATGATTTTGTGGGTCAGAAATTCAGAAAGGGTGCCAATGAGCGATCCACTCCTGATTCATGTGGCATCTTCTGTGGTAGTCAGAACTGGGAGATCACTCCCCAGAGGAGGGCTTCATCACTCACAGGCCGGGATCTTGCTGCTTTTTGGGCTCCTTCAAGGACCCTCCACGTGGCACTGGGTTTCATGTGGAATGGTGGTCTCCGGGTGGTCATACTTCCTCCATAGTGGCTGACTTGCCTCAGAACCATTGTTCCAAGAGGCCTGCAGAGAAGCTGCTGGACCTCTAATGTTCCACATCATTCCACCTGTCAATGAAGTAGCAAAGCATTTGTAGTCACCTTTAACATGTCACACAAATCATGCAGAATTTAATGACTATGATATTGCAGGATATGATGATAATGATGTTGTATATGAGGATGCCTTTAATCTTCATGGAAAAAAGTTAAAGTATGTTTGAAACTTTATTTGCTATATCAGTGAACAAGTTGTCACACATTTTTAAAAGGTTTTTATTGAGAAAATTAAAATTATTTTATCTCTCAGTTATTGCTTCTTATGTATGTATATGCATCTATATATAGTACACATCTATATATAGAGAGAGATATATAGATAGCCCACTAATAAATAAAGTGGGATGGTATTTAATTCCTAAAAAGGTAGTAATATTTATATTGCTAAGGGCCCAATGTGACTCAAACTATTAAATCTTATAATCAAATGCATATTTTTGTCTTGGGATTACTTAATTTATTCTAGTACCATTTACTCAAAAAGTAAATAGGGAGGGAAAATAACCATAAAACTCTCATGTATTCATACTGCTGATACCCCCTGAAAAACAAAATTGGAAACATCCGGAAATCAATTGCCTAAAGGAAAGTTTAAATTAATTATAATGTCTTAAATATTTTGTGAGGCGTAATGAACCTGAAAATGTGTGTCCTTTATTGTGGTGACTTTGAACCAAATGTTCTTCTTATTTAATAATTTCTTATTTATTTATCTGCTCGATCAGAAATCAGCAGTTACCCTTCAAAATATGTCACGTATTCAGTTATCTCCAAGTGTGAATTATCAAGAGATCTCAGAGAAATTTCCAAATGTAAAACTGCATTTATGAAAGAGTCAAAGTGATTTGTGAATATAGGCTTTCATTATCTATTCATCATCCCTGAGAATTATTCACTAACATGCTTCGTTTGTGAAGCAAACAATAAATATTACTAATGTGAAAATAATCACTCAGTTTTACTTTTATGGGTACTGGATTCCTGTTTGATTTTGTGCCGTGAAACATATCCCCAACCCAGGAAGTATCATTTATGTGCATGCCCGTATATACCATGAAAGAGAAAGGAAGAATGCACTGGCCAGCTCCCCGAGTGTCTGGGAACCAAGGTCAATTCCTTCATTTAAAAGAGTAAATAATGTCAATCTGAAACTCCTTTAGAGTCAAGAAGATACAAATATACTCCCAATGTTGTTAGATAATCAGAGCGATGGAGGTGATTAACTTTTGCATTTTCAAAGAATTTTTATTGACCCAAACTATAAGTAAAGATTCACTCCCCAGCAAAGTCAGTTTCTGTGAAAGTATATAAAATGTCAGAGTAGAAACACATGCCTCATCTCTCATGCCCTAAAAAAAAGTATATGTGTACATATGCCTATATATAGTGTATATATAAATATATTTACAAACATACTTATATATTGTATATTTACATATATTTATGTTATTTAATGTTGTTATGCATTATATAATATACATATTATTTATATTAGATATAAATATATTTTATATACACACAATGCATATGTTTATGTAAACACATTATATAATATACTATGGATACAGATAAAATAAATTGAAATTCCATATATATACATATATACACATACTGTACATAGTGCTTATTTAGAAGAATGAATGCTTGCTTTTAAGCTTCCTATTTAAAAAAAGATATTTGCAGATTCACTTCAACTTTGAATAAACCAAAAGATTTGCTTTACCCTGGCTTTGAGGTTCTTTCCCTGGTATATTCAATTATTCCATAGTGACATACCCTAAGATAATATCTATATTCTCAGAGGTGGAAGCTTTCATTCCCTCCATAGATGATAGTTTGGGGAATGTAAGATACTAGTTACACGAACACCATGTATTTCGTATTGAACTTGTGTATTTTATCAATACCAAGTCTGGGCATGGGTTATACCATTTTGTTTTGTTTTGTTTGTTTGTTTGCATAGTTCAAGGGTTATATGAAAACAGTACTGATTGTTGTACAAACTATTATGATGGAAAGGACAAAAACATTGGTGGATTTTGTATGTGCATATTTTTAACTTTAAAATAGTAATTATCAAGAACCTCTTACTGAGTTATTTATTTAAATTTTCTGGAAGTTTTGCTTTGCATACATTTATTCCATTACTTAGGAGTGATATTTTGTGGATAATTCCAATCGCATTAATGAGCCCACCTGTATATAAAATATATCAAATATAATGCTAAAATTCTTACAGATTATGTCAGATGGCTAAAAATGCTTATTGTTACAGAAAAATGGGACAATCTTAGAATGTATTGATTATGCAGAAATGAAATGCATCACACGGAATCTACATTTTAAATGAGGGAATATTAAAGGTTAGTATAATAGAAATGGCAAATTTTGCTGTTCTTTGTGGGAAAATCTCCTGGAGTGTGCTTTAGGAGAACCTTGCCTTCACTGACTCTCAGCTAAATTTTAACCAGGTTGATGGCACAACAGCACATGAGATGGGAGTGTACTTTGGCCCAGACAAGCAGTATGAACATACCCCTTTTCTCAGTAATTGGTTAAGGGACAGGCACATGAGTCAGTGTAAGCCAGTCAAAACTAATATCAGGTTTTGCTTAAAGCTGCCAGTAGGAGCCACCACTTATTTTCTGCTGGACTTAAATATAGGAGGATAAATAACTAAAGCTACTGGCAGATATCTTAGTATTATCTGGAACTTATGAATAAATCAAAGTGGAGGTGAACAGGGACAAGAAACTCCCTAGTTCTAGAATATGAGGCCCTTCCTCAAGCATTACTTAGATTTAGTCACAGGTAGGGGTGTGTGTGTGTGTGTGTGTGTGTGTGTGTGCATGCACACATGTGTGCATGCATAAGTGTGTGTGCATGAGTAAGAGTGTATGTGTGCATGAGTAAGAGTGTGTGTGTGCATGAGTAAGAGTGTGTGTGTGTGCATGAGTAAGAGAGTGTGTGTGTGTGTGTGTGTGTGTGTGTGTATGATGGTCCATTTCATCAGTCCAATGAAGCCAAAAATACCTTTCTCAAAATAATGTTTTTAAATGCATAAAATAAAATACATAGGGTTATATAGACAAAACTAATCATATTAAAAACTAGTTCTAACCAGGGAACCTAATTATGTTTTGGGGGTTTTTTGTTCGTTTGATTTTTGGGGTTTGGTTAATCAATTTTTTAACATATCTCTGAGACTTTTTCAGATTTGTCCTGTTTGTTGTTTATGAAACCTAAATTAAAGAAAGGGGTGACTTTTGTCTAACTAGTTACATCATTATCTTATTTTTGGAATGGAAAAGCATTTCAGAAATTGAGAACAAGACTAGGGTTAACAGATAAAATACAAGACACCAGTTTGGTTTGAATTTCAAATAAGTAGCGAAAAACATTTAGCTTAAATAGGCACCAAATATTGCATGGGGGTAATCTTTTACTAAAATATTATTTGCTACTTATCTGAAATTCAAATTTAAGTGGACAGTCTGTATTTTTATTTGCTAAACCAGCAACCGTACTAAAACCAATCTAGAGCTAACAAATTTTAGAGGTCAGTTGTCATGATCAAGTCCCAAGGAAGTAGAACTGTGTCTATTAACATTAATTCTACCTGACAAATATCAACCTCATGGATTGGTCTCAGAGCAGTCCCTTATATTATGTTTTGTGAATTCTAGGTAAACAAAGTTTTGCTCAACTAGATTTAATTCCGTGCTTTAATGTATTGGTGATCATATAAAAGTGGTAATAAAAGACTTTCATTATTTTTAGAAAAGGCAGTTGAAGATACTGCCTAGTATGTTCCCAGAAAATCTGCCTAGACGTTAATGCCAAGAAAAAAATATCGCTTACAAAATTATTCATTGAGCTTACTCTTATAAGCAAAGTGTAATTCACTACATTTTCTCCTTGCCCTTTCTGTAAGGGTGTGTGATTTTAGTTGTAATGCTTAATAGTAATTGAAATCAACCTCTCTATCCTTCAGTTTAGACATTTTAACATATCTGTTTTATGTTTAACTGCCCTATTTTACTGACATTATTTTAAGTTTGCTCACTCTTTACAAAGTGATCACATTATAAGTGAAATACCACTAATTTAAATAATTTCAGAATGTAAAAGATTGTTAAGAAATTTTATAAGAAAGTTGATATAGCATGCAGAAACTATAGTCTTAAATCCCAAAATATCTCTAATTAAATTATTTTGATGTTTGTTATTATTACAAATAATATTGAGTAAAGATTGTAAGTGCCTTTGATCATATTAAAAACTTGGAACAAGTTTTTATTACTAGATATTTTAGCACAAATGAAATAGTGATGCATGCAATGGATCAATATGTCAAATTTAAGAAAGACATAAAAAGTGAAGCACTTTTGTACAGTAATACTATAATTTTGGTGTACAAATAAAATGATTTTAATCACTGATAATGTAATAATGCTCATAAATTGCTAGAAAGAAAGGATTTTCACAATGAATTTAAAGGATTGGAAAATAATTTGTGAAAAAATAGATTTAGTATTTAATTCTGGTGTTAATTTTGAAAAACTAAAAGAAATATTTGAAAAAAACCCAAAAAACAGACTTGCCAAATTGTCTAAGAGGTATTCATTTTAAGGGTACTATATACTGTATAGTGAGTGCTTCATAATTTAAAATTTTTATGCACATGCTTAATTGCGTTTAGATCCTCAAAGCATCTTTTGGGGGAGGTGTGGCAGGCATATTATTCATTACTTTAGAAAAGAGGTTGAACTTTTTTCAAAAAATTGTGTCTACTTTTTGGGGAGCATAATTCTTCGTTTCCAGCAATAATTCTTGATGTCTGTAGCATGCTATGTTTTATTAATTCTAAGATCTTTTTGTCACCAAAACATTTACAAACAATGAAATCGAAAATCATGGTCACTCAGGTTGTCCTTCCCATTTTCTGCATATGTACAAACCTCAAAAGCCCCAGCAGGAAAGCTTGTAGAGTGGGTGTCCCTGTGGAAGATCATTCTCCAGGACAATAGTGGAGCACTCTTTTATCCCTAGGAACCAAATGGTCAGAGTAATATTTGAAGGAGGTGATGAATCAGATATATTTACCAATAAGCTACAAGCTGATATCAAAATGTGACTAGCCCTTCATAATCGCAGATTCAGAATTCTAATGCCAACATCAGTGATTTTTTTCTTCAGAAATATCACATAACCAACGCTCTTAATATCCGAAAGAATGCCTGCCATTGTGTGGAAAAGCAGAAAATTTAAAAACTCTAGATCTAAAAGTGACTTAGAAGAGTTCAGTTCCAGGGCGTCTTGGTGACTGAGTCAGTTAAGCCTCTGACTCTTGATTTCAGCTCAGGCGGGGTCATGTTCTCAGGATGGTGAGATCGAGCTCACATTGGGCTCCATGCTAGGTGTGAGGCCTGCTTAAGATTCTCTCTTTTCCCCCTCCCCCCCCACCACATTCAAACTCTCTCCCTCTTAAAAAAAAAAAAAAAAAAAAAAAAGAGTTCAGTTCCAAATGTAAAGAAATTATAGTATATAATTAATTTATTTTACTTCTATATTTTATGTATGTGTATGATGAAGTCTACCTCTAAGGGTAAATAAGTTCTTTCAATACACATGAAAATTCTAGATGTTAGAAAGCACATAATTTTTTTTTTTAAGATTTTATTTATTTATTTGACAGAGACAGCCAGCGAGAGAGGGAACACAAGCAGGGGGAGTGGGAGAGGAAGAAGCAGGCTCATAGCAGAAGAGCCTGATGTGGGGCTCGATCCCACAACGCCGGGATCACGCCCTGAGCCGAAGGCAGACGCTTAACCTCTGTGCCACCCAGGCGCCCCAAGCACATAATTTAATTGGCTGGTTGTTTTCCTTCTTAAGGGGTGAGTCTACCAAAAGGTGATATCTCAGGGTTGAGTACTGCTATGCTAAATACTTAGTATCCTAAGTTCTGGTTTGTAGCTGTTTTGTCCCATTTCTCTGTCTGTCGACTCTAGTACCACAACATTTTAATTATTTTACACATATAGCACATGCTAACATTTTAGGGTAAGACATTACCTCTTTATTGCTCTTCATTTGTAAAATACTTTTGGCTATTCTTTCTTGTTAATTTCAAATTTAACTTCAGATTTACTGTCCATCCCCTTTCAAGCAGTCCCCCCACCCGGATGAAGCTGAATTGCAGTCATGAATAATCAGGATTCAGTATTTGGAATCTAGAAACACAAGATGATTTTCCACTTTTTCAAATTTTATTGTATGTTGTTGGGTAAGGAACTTGTTTTTCTTTTTTCTTAATATAGGTGGCATATCTTTCTTGTTCACTCTACTCTCTAACAGAGTATTTCCTCTGTTTATTTCTGAATGAAGAACAAAAAGTATCAAGATTTTCCTAAGAACATGTGGGTTGAGGTTGTGGTATACAAAGTGCTAGTCTCTGGTTGTGTGGAACAGAGATGTAGAGAACACTGCATCTCTGGTCAGGCTACAGATCTGAAGCTAGACATGGAGTTATGAATGATCTAATTTCACACTTGTATTCTTTTTTTTTTGTAAAGAAAATAATCCTGTACATACTACATATTGTGCCTGTCACATATAAAATCTTAAATGTGCAATATGCTTGACTCATCCAGTATATTTATCCTTTGCTACAATGACGTTCAGCAAGGCAGAATTAAGTACCCTCATATATTAGAGTTGTTCATGCAAACTCTTTTGAAATATCTTTTTAAATGTTAAAGAAATCACCAGCTGTGATCAATTTTTAAAAGAGAGACAAGGACTTTGCTTGAATATCTGAAACATGGAAGCTGGTGATTTAGTAAAACATGCTGTTAAAAGAAAAATTGTGTATCTAATTGAAACAATCTGATGTAAGTGAATTATCAGAAATAGCTCAAAAGGCAATTTAGGATTTTTAAATTATCAATTAATATAGGAAATTGGATGTTTCATTCGTTTCACCCTGGAACTATTGCTTATCTTTGAAAGCTTAGGAGAAAGAAAGGCTGTGTTTCAGACCAATGACAGTTCTTGTTCGTATCTCTACGTAATTGGTAAATAGGAATAAATGCCTTAAAATATTTATTAAGATTTTGTAGGCTCTTCAAAAAGTGAGAAATCAAAGCAAAAGAAATTATGATTTTTTTTGATTTATTAATTTTTTAATTTAGAGAGAGGAAGCGTGAGCAGGTGGAGGGGCAGAGGGAGAGGGAGAGAGAATCTCAAGGAGACTCCCTGCTGAGCATGGAGCCTGACACAGGGCTCCATCTCACAACCCTGAGATCATGACCTGAGCCAAGATCCAGGGCCGGTCACTCAACTGACTGCACCACCCAGGTGCCCCAGGAATCATGATGCTTTTATAAATTGTGCCAGTAATTCTTCTGTTGACATTATGGACAATATAAATGAGAATTCTTATGTTTTTGTAGTTTTCAGAACATCACTTCTGTGGATTCCTAATCATAAAAAAAAAAAAAAAACACAAACGACTAAAAATATAGGAAGGGAGGGTATGGAGAAAATGTTATTTTACAAAATTTGAAGAGCAGTGTTTTTCTGCTATTTAATGGTCAAACTCTAAGAACTATTTCCTTTATAATAATTCTTCACTATGTATTACCCAAGTTTTGAGGAAAATGTTTTTGGACTGTGAAGCCTCTGTCACCGTGGCCATGGACCAATCAGACACTGGGTTCTAACTTGTCTTAACTGGACCGCAAATTCCCGTAGGTTATCTTCACCAAAGTAAGTTGCCCCTACAATGGCAAATATCTGACATCCTAACTGACCATTTAGAAAAGTAGAAGTCATTTACTTAGGAAAAATATACTGAAATAAAATTAGTTCATTATATGTGCCTTGAACTGATATATCAAATACACCTGCTTATGCAAAGCTGGTGTCTGTTAACCTACCACCTTTTCCTTTGGACTAACATCTACTAGAGCATGACTATTGGCCTCACAATTTAAACAATTGAATCCAATAGTTAGGTATCTTAAAACATTTAGAGAAAATACAATAAAGTTACTAAAGATCTGCGTAAAAATAATACCCATATTAGAAATGTGAGAGTCTGGCATTAATTTGAAAAAGAGAAGCTAGAATAGTCTGGAGAATAATATGTATGATCATTGTAACGCAAGGTCAGTGAACAGCTGGCTTTCCATTTTTATAAACACTACTATGTGGAATGGATTGAAAATCTAGCAGAGACTTCTTTTTTTTCAGCAAAAAGCTCTTTAAGTATATATCGTTAAGGGAGGCAGGCAAACATTCTTTCTAAGTGGCTTCGTGGAGTTGTGCCTGACTGAGATGGTCTTGGTATATGGATGAGATGGCAAATGAAGGAATTGATAAATGTTCTGTCAAGCTGTACTATGTTCCAGTGATAATGCTCTCATTTTTTTGATGGCATATGCATCACGTGTTCTATTCAATGTGCGTTTTTTTTCTCCTGTGTTTTGTAGGATTCAACAGGTTAAATGAAAGGGTGGGATCTGGCCAAAGGGGGTTGTTCTTAAGGCATGTTAGTGTCCTTTTGGATTAATTATAAGAGGTTGGCTGAAAGCACCTGCTAAACTGTTAGGGGTCATCATGATGTTGACATTCCTTTCCAATTTCAGTATTTGGTGAGCAAAGGCCAAGACAAATAGAGCTTCCCCACTGTCTTTGTTGTGCAGGATGCTATGCTGAAGAGAGTACACACAGACAGACAGACAGACACACACACACACGCATGCACACACACATATGCATGCATGCATGCCTACACCCACACACAACCTGAGAAGTCTGAAATGCCAAAAGTCACACAGTTTGTTAATGACAAGGCCAGCATGATGCCTTAGAACTACTCATTTGTTTTTCCTACTTCACTACACTTTCAATCAGCAATTTCAATCATCACAGTTTTTTACACCAGAGTTTCACAGAATGTCCTCTAATTACAATGTGAACAAAAAGGAAATTGAAAGAAAATGGCGTTTTGCTTTAGATACTAAATGCATTCAAAGAGGAAATGAAACTCTTCCTAGTGGTGTGGCTGAGAATGTCAAACACATACCAGTCGCGACTTAAAAGCGAGCCTTATGTAGTGGATGATGTCATGTAACATCCATGGATAATAAATGAATGCATATGTACTGAGTCCCTACTAAGAGCTCTGCAATGCTCTGCTTTTGTAACAATAAGATAAGAGCACTATTCTGGGGGGGGGGGGAGCAGGGGGAATGTTTAGGGAGCTGGGCAAAAATATTAATGCAAGATGCAGATAAAAAGGGACATACTCATGGAAAAGACTACAAAGACAACATGAGTTCATCCAGAGGACTGATAGGGCATAACCACTAATGTTTATCACGATAGATTGAAGGGCTTTAGGAGTCTAATGTTCCTCCAGTAGGCAAAAGGCTATATTTTGGAGCTCTTTGGCCCATCAAAAAGGAAAGCTAGTAGAGTATGGTTAGGAATCCAGACTCTGTGACTGAAACCTGCTTTCGTCATCTGACATGCTTATTTCAAACTGTTTGAATGCTATAATAAAAGATGGGTGGGAGAAAAGATTTCAGAGCTAGAAATGCAACAGGATAAATGTCCAGGCAGAGACAGAGGCAAGGAGAAAGCAGAGAGCACTGGGAGGATATTACTAATATGAATCAGACTCGCCACCATCCCAGTCCTAAACTCACTGGTCAAGAGCTTGAACCAGATACTAGAATCAGAGCTTCCTGAAATCAAAAGTGCTGGTAGAGGTCTTCTCAACCTTCTGAATCTTCACTCTGTCATTAATCTTATGGGTCCCATGGTAATGCTCTGGAATATTTTTCCTGGATTGGCAATTCCCAGTTTTCCAAAACACACAAAATTATTTATCTCCACTGAATTTCCCGTCAGCATCAGCTTTTCTTCTTTGTTTCGTGGTAAAATACTGTAAGCCTACAACAGGAAATTCTTTTACCTTGAGCATCAGAGACACTGCAAGTCTGCCCCTGAAATACTTAGCACCGGATGGCAGACTTTTATTCATGACTTTGGGAGAATAAACACGTTCTGTGGCCTTTCAGAATTGGCTCCCTTATCTGGGGATGAGATGAGCTGTGGCTACTAAAGCCATAGACTTATTAGCAATATATAGTTTTTTTCCCCCCACAATGGCTCTTAATAGGCATGAAGCAACAGAAACCTTGACTACAGCAAAACTAACGCAATCTTAGTTAAAATTAAAACCAGCTAGGACTCTAAATGTCCCTTCTAACAAATCCTTTGGTGTACCCTCAGATGTTAATTAATTGGTTCAGAAGTTCTCTTTTGAAAACTTTTTCTGGCGTGTGCAGCTCTTTTCTTGTTCCTGCTGTTAATTGTCACTGTATACGTTAAAGTCATGCATCTTTGAAATCACAGGTTTGTTTACACTTTCCTTTCAATATGTTAAAATTATCTGCTTTTTATCTGCTCTCAGTAGGAATATTAACAGATTGGTCTTTGTATCTTGTCTCATTAGCACCACGCAAAATAGATATTAACCAAGATAATAAGTTCTTTTTCATTTCTTCTTTTCATGATTAAAAAAAAGTACATTATGGGGGCACCTGGGTGGCTCCGTTGCTTGAACATCCAGCTCTGGATTTCAGCACAGGTCATGATCTCAGCCTGAGATCAAGCCCTACACTGGACTCCACGCTCAGTGCCGAGTCTGCTTGAGATTTTCCTTCTCCCTCTGCCCCTCCCCTACTAGCGCTCTCTTCCTCTAAATAAATAAATAAATAAGTAAATAAATAAAATCTTTAAAAAAATACATTATATATTTTTCAGTGTAAAAAAGTTGAATGATGGAATGAATTCCTGTGTATCCATTAGTTAGTTTCAAAATAATCTTGAACTCATTCCCCCACCTTAATTTTGTTGTTGCTTTGATAGAGAATTTTTGTATATAGCTGTGATTGAAATCATAGTATATTAGTTTTCTGTTGCTGCCTAACAAATGCCACAAAGCCTGGACCTTTATTCAAAGGGTTCTCCTAATTATATCAGGCCCATCCAGGATTATTTCCCTGTTGATAAATTCAGAGTCAACTACGGAGTGTTCCATATTACATCTAAAAAATCTCTTCACCTTCGCCATACTCTTTTTGCTAGAATTGAGTTGCATTTTCTTTCAGCATTCTAGGTAAGGTGCTAGAGACAGGGATTATACACAGGAATCTCAGGGGTAGGGATCATGGAGCCCATCTTAGAATTTTGTCTACCTAACTCAGCAACAGCCTTTTACCCCAAATGGTATTTCTCATTTCTATTTTTTTGTATGTCTTGAGCTACATATGACATAACAAAGAAGGAAAGGAAAAGCTCAATGCAAACTTGTACATGTATGAAAAATTTCAAGTATGTGAAAGAAAGACTCAGGATCAAAAGAATTGAGAAAATACAATAAGTTTACTTGAAAAGGAGTTGTAACATTTGCTTTCAGAAGAACTGGCCCATCAAATAAAACACACAATGTGTATTTAAAGGAAATAATGCAAAATTATTAAGATTACCAAATTAGCATTAGTCTAAAAGTTGGTTGTGTGGGTTTTATATTTACTTTAAAAAAAAAATTTATCAACGTGTAAGAAATGTAAGATAGCACAAATATTTTGTATACCACTTGCATTAAGTTGCCATTAACTAAATGATGCCTGTTGATTTATTAGAGCTCTAACCAGGTAAAATGAAATTCTTAGCTTAGCAATGTCTTAGAAAAATTACTTGCTTCATTAAAAAACCTTTGCTGAACCTCTTTCTTTTTTTAAATTCATTTTTTCCCCTTTTACCTCAGGCATAGACTATTGAATAAATAATAATTTTTATTATAACACAAAATGTGATTCCTGTTTATTGCTTTAACTTACTTTATATTTATACTCTTTGTCAGTTGAATGGCTCCCAAATTATCTTGTCTTGGCTGTCAGCATTATCTAAGTTTTTCTGAACTTAGTTACTGTGGTCAATGAGGAAGAAATATTGCTTTCCAAAGTGGCATTTTAATATGTTTGTTATGCGGCGTCTGACGTTAATTATCACCTCTGTTCCCTTCCATGAAAGCTACAGTAAAATCTGTATCCCTTTCTTAGGCTTAAAACAAGTTAATTTATTTGAAAGGAGTTAAAAGAACTTGCCAAACATTGGTCTTTCTTGATGAGTGTCAAAAAGAGCCAGTATACATAGAGGAAAGTGAGACTTTAAGAGATTAAGTACGCTTTCAGGGTCACAGAGCCAGGAACTGGCAGACTTGGGGCCCCAATAAAGAATTCCAAAGTCCATATATTTTTTTAAGATTTTATTTATTTATTTGAGAGAGAGTGAGAGCAGGAGCAGGGGCAGGGCTGAGGGAGAGGGAGAAGCAGACTCCCCAAAGTCCATATTTTGAACCAGTTTTTAGGGTTTTGTTTTGTTTCACATCACATCAATGGTGCGTTCTTTGTTTTTCTATGTATGTTGTATGGTATTCGTTATGTAACAGTATCACAGTTTTTCCACTGAAATATTTTGTTTTAATTTTTGCATAAATGTAGCTAGAATTACAAAGAAAGACTGGGCAAAATTATAATTTTTAATAATTTTAAAACTGTTCCTTTCAGAATAGTCTCCTATAGATTTTGCATACTTTCTCCCACATCGCTGTCATTGATTAAAAAAAAAAAAATTGAAACCACTTCTTAAATAATTAACTTCTTAGTCTGTGTCCTTATGCCTTTTGTTGTCTTAAATATGTAAAATCTCCAGTCTTTCAAAGGAGGTTTGATTTTTACAAATGAATCTAGAACTCAGTCAGAACAGATATGGTAGATGAAATATATAAACAAGACGAATAATAAATTTGTTTTTTCCTCCAAAACTACTTCATCATCATTAGAACATGGTTAACTCCTGTAGCACCGTAAAGAGTGTGTATAATCTGTAAAATGTCTATAAAACCATCCTCCTCTTTGAGGGACTAATTACAAATAATGACAACTGAAATCAAAGAAAAAATCTGCATAATCTTCTCAAACTTTTGATAAATGTAATTCTCCCATATGAGAAATATTTTAATAAATTATGATGTTTGCATTATATTTTTACATCTTACTTGAATTACACTGTGCATAATTTAGTATTTTTCCCAAATTCAATTTTTTTTCTCCAAATCCTTGAAAGATCAAGACAAACGTCTAATCTCTACTAATTCTCAAATTGTGTGACAAATTCATCCAGTAAATAAATGCTCTTCATGCTAATTTTTTCTTTGAGATCAGTGTTTTTATTTAAATTTAATTAAAAAAATATTTGTTGGAGAGAGAGTGAGTGAGACAGAGCAGGGGCAGGGGCAGGGTCAAAGGGAGAGAGAGGCAGATTCCCTGCTGAGCAGAGAGCCTGGACAAGGGGCTTGATCCCAGGACCCTGAGATCATGCCCTGAGCTGAAGGCAGACGCTTAACCAACTGAACCATCCAGGTGCCCCTTAAATTTAATTTTTAGCCACCATTCTCAAACTAACAATTCATCTGAATGCATCAAATAGCTGACCCCTTCAAAAATTTCATTGGTTTTAGGAATAATTATCACTTCATATATGAGCAAGGAATTTTCCCTTATCTTCTGAAAAGTTTTTCTTTTTTCTTTGCCAATCAAATACTCTTTACTTAATTTTTTTCTCTATAAGCTTTGTACAGGTCTATGTGTATATTCCATTAAAAGAAATTAAACTTCACACAAATCTAGTATTACTTCTTTTGTCTAAAGTTCTTCTATTTATTTATTTATTTATTTATTTATTTATGTATATATGTATTTATTTAAAGATTTTATTTTATTTATTTGACACAGAGAGAGAGACAGCCAGTGAGAGAGGGAACAAAAGCAGGGGGAGTGGGAGAGGGAGAAGCAGGCATCCCGCTGAGCAGGGAGCACGATGTGGAGCTTGATCCCAGGTCCCCTGGGATCACACCCTGAGCCAAAGGCAGACGCTTAATGACTGAGCCACCCAGGCACCTCTCATCTAAAGTTCTTCTATCCCAGAAAGAATCAGCAGAGAACTGCCACAAATTATCACATCTTCCATTTATCATTTGCATCTTTGTCTTCACACTTTGACATTTTTCTGATTACTATTGAAGAGCGCCCCTGTGCTCAGTGAATGCTCAGTCTCTTCTTTGCTCCCATACAAGGCATTATAGCTCAAGTCCTCCCTCTCAGTGTCTCTCTAGTGGAAAATTCCATCAGCATACACACATTTGTTTGTCTGTTTTTTTCAATAGACACACATTGTAACCATGAAGTCACCGCATCTTCAAAATAATAACAATCAAACCTGCTTGACTCCAATCTTACGGCAGATATTTTCTTATTTCTTGGAGCATTTACAGCAAAACTCTTAAAAGGACTCCTTGGGGCGCCTGAGTGGCACAGCGGTTGGGCTTCTGCCTTCGGCTCAGGGCGTGATCCCGGCGTTATGGGATCAAGCCCCACATCGGGCTCCTCCGCTGTGAGCCTGCTTCTTCCTCTCCCACTCCCCCTGCTTGTGTTCCCTCTCTCACTGGCTGTCTCTCTCTCTGTCAAATAAATAAATAAATTCTTAAAAAAAAAAAAAAAAATGGACTCCTTGGATGGGGCGCCTGGGTAGCTTAGTTGGTTAACTGTCTGCCTTCTGCTCAGGTCATGATCTCGGGGTCTTGGGATCGAGTCCTGCATCGGGCTCCTTTCTCAGTGGAGAGCCTGCTTCTCCCTCTTCCACTCCCCCTGCTTGTGCTCTCTCTCTCTAATAAACAAATAAAATATTTTAAAAAAAAGACTCCTTGGTACTTAGGGCTTTAATTCTTCCTCTTTCATTTGGAAAAAAAAAATCACTCTAATTAGGCTTTTATCCACAGCTTTCTACAAAACTGTTCTTGTCAGTGCCACAGGTATCAGTGCTTCCTCCTCACTGGTAAGTTCAATACTGAATTCTCCATTCTCATCTTTCTTGACCCATCAGCAGTGCTTGACGTGGCTGAACATTTCTTCACCCTTGAAACACCTTCTGCACGTGGCTTCAGACAGTGCTTGCTCTCGATTTCCCTTCTTCAGAATGGATCACTCCTTATCCTTTTCTTGGCATCCTTAGCCACAAATTGTTGAAATGCCATATTTCTTGGGGCGTCTGGGTGGCTCAGTTGTTAAGCGGCTGCCTTCAGCTCAGGGCTTGATCCCAGAGTCCTGGGATTGAGCCCCACAAAATTGGTTCCTCTGCTGGGAGCCTGCTTCTTCCTCCCCCACTCCCCCTGCTTGTGTTCCCTCTCTCGCTGGCTGTCTCTCTCTCTGTCAAATAAATAAATAAAATCTTAAAAAAAAAAAAAAAAAGGAATGCCGTATTTCTCAATCTTTGGGTCTCTCCTCTGTCTACATTAATGGATTCCATACAGTTTTGTTTTTAAAATCATGCACATGTCGATGATCCTCAAATTTATATCTCTGCTCCTGACGTCTCTTGAAAAGTCCAGACTTCATCCCAACTACTTATGTGACATCACCACTTATAGAGATGTCTAATAGGCATTTTATTATTAAAATGTTCAAATCCAAGATCTTAGTTCTTTAAAAATCTGCCCTCTTCACAGTGTTTGCCATATTGATTCATAGCAGCTCCATCCCTTCTGCTCTTCAGGTTCTAAATATCCACATTCAAACCATCCTTTCTCTGCCCTGAATAGGTAGGTGGCACTTACCACCTCCACTGCTAACATCCTGGAGAGGGACAAGACCATCCATTGCCCATGATATTTCCATCCTCTTCACAGTAATCCTCCTGCTTGTGTCCCAGCCATTTCTCATTTCACTCTATGTTCAAGACAGCAGCCACAGTGATTCTTCATATACTAAGTGCTAGATCATGTCCTGCTTTTCTGAAAACTTACCAAGGGCTTTCTGTTCCACTCATAGTGAAAGCCAAAGCTCTCACAGTGAAAACACAATAAAGTTACTAAAAATTTGAGTAAAAATAATACGCATGTTGAAAGTGGAAGTCTGGCATTAATTAACGTGAAAAGAGGTGCTAGAATAATATATGTGAACATTGTAAGGCAAGGTTAGTGAACAGCTGGTTTTCCATTTTTATGGTGAACGCTACTAATTGGAATGGATTTAAAATTTAGCAAAAGCTCTATCTGAACTTTTAAGTGTAGATTGTTAAGGGAGGCAGGCAAGTGTTCTTTCTAGGAAGCTGTGTGGATTTGTGCCTGACTGAGAGGGACCTTGTATGTGGACGGGAAGGTTCATTTAAGAGTAAAAGCCAAGGGCGCCTTGGTGGCTCAGTCGTTAAGCATCTTCCTTCGGCTCAGGTCATTATCTCAGGGTCCTGGGATCAAGTCCTGCATCTGGCTCCTTGCTCAGTGAGGAGCCTGCTTCTCCCTTTCCTCCTGCTGCTCCCCCTGCTTGTGCTCCTCCCTTCCACCCTCTCTCTCTCTCTCTCTCTTGAGTAAAATAAATAAAATCTAAAAAATAAATAAATAAAAAAATAAAAACCAAAGCCCTCACAGTGACCTGCATGGTTCTACTGTCCTGGCCCTTCTACCCCCCTGATGACATCTTGCAATACTCTGACACAGCCATTCAACTCTGCTCAGAAGGGATTTCTAGCTATTCCTCAAGCATATTTCTGCTCCATTTTCTGTTTCCTCTGCCTAGATCACCTTTCCCACTGCTATCTGCCTGAAGACCTCCCTCAACTCCTTCACGTCCTTGCTCAAATATCATTACTTCAGTGGTGTATTCCCTGACTGACATTTAAAATTTCTAGCCCTCCGTGGGGCTCCTGGGTGGTGCAGTCCGTTAAACGTCTGACTCTTGGCTTCGGTTCACGTCAAGATTTCAGGGTTGTGGGATCGAGCCCTGCCTCAGGCTCCATGCTCAGTGGAGAGTCTGCTTGAGATTCTGTCTCCCCCACTCCCTCTGTCCCTTCCCCTGCCCGCTGATAATTTCTCTCTCTCTCTCTGTCTCTCAAATAAATAAATAAATCTTAATAAATAAATATATAAATAAAATAAAATTCCTAGCCCCCTGCCCTGCCTCCGCCAGCATGACTTTACCCATTTGTATTCTAGGTCTATTTAGCTTTTCCCCCACCTCCAAGGTGTGTATATGTTTTAATTATATATATATAATCTATCTAACGCCCATTAGCCTATGAAATCCATTAGGCAGGAACTTTTATTTGTTTTATCTACTACTACATATCTGTTGCTTAAGACATTAAGTCTCATATATTAAATTCTAAATAAGTATGTGTTGAATGAGTTTGTATTGATCATTTGTTTTAGCGTGTATGTGAAGAATATACAGACATTTATTTACCATCTGCATCCCAACTACTGGCAACCCTAAAATGTCTTTCTGCAAAAATATGTTTCTTTTCATAGTTACAAGCCACACAGAAACTTAGTATCCGCTTTCCTCTGGAATATTTTTGTGAATTGGTGTGTGCAAGGATGAAAACTCATTAATCAGTTTAACCACTTTTGCATATTTTCACAAAACATTTGGGCTGGGTTTCAAGTATTCATTCTACAGTTACTTAGCACACTATTTTGCCGTGATAATTCTGCCAGAGCGTGATAGGCACTGTCAGCCTCTTTGCTGTCTTGAAAGTTTTTATCAAAATTCTCTGATTGTGTCTTCCCACTGAGGCGTTTGGAAAACTTCCTTACATTACAACTAAGCATGGCAATCCAGCTACTCAGCAATCTGCCTATCAACAGTAGAGTATATACTCATATACCTAAAAAATATTCATAGCTGCATTGGGGTCGAAGACCAGATTGCAACCTGTTAGGTTTATATGACTTATTTAAATAATTATAATAATAAAATGAGACTCTTCTATAGGATAGTTGTAATTATTGGTGTCTGTGAGTGAGAAAATATATATCAACAGAAAGTTTATTTAAATTGATTTACAATTTAAATTATACTTTATTAATTACAACACCACCTGCATGTATTTAAAAACATTGCTATCATAATTGGTAATGTTTATTCACATTAGCTACCTTGTGTTAAGCCCTTTATATACTGCTACTTTCAGTTGAGGAAATTGACTTTGGCCTAGAAGTTCAGTAACTTGTCCTTGATAATGCAGCTAGTAATGATAGAACCAGAATATGGACTCACCTCTGTCTGTCTCCAAAGTCCTGACTTCTAACCATCCTGGAGAGGGAGAAAGGCAAGGAGAGGGAAGGTTGGCTACCACCTATTGCCCCAGTGCTATGACCCTAGACCAGGTGAGAATATTTGTGAAAAATATTCATTCTTGGGGCATCTGGGTGGCTCATTTGGTTAAGCGTCTACCTTCAGCTCAGGTCATGATCTCAGGGTCCTGGGATCGAGTCCCACACTGAACTCCCTGCTCAGCAGGGAGCTGCTTCTCCCTCTCCCTCTGTAGCTCCCCCTGCTTGTGCTCTCCTCTCTCTCTCTGTCAAATAAATAAATAAATAAATAAATAAATAAATAAATAAAATCTTAAAAAAAAAATGCTCATTCTTCAGGTAAGGTCTGGTGCCGGTTGAGGCATGATTACTCATAGTGCAATTACCCTGCACCGTTTGTCTGTACATTTGGGAAGCTGTTCTTGAGAGGAAAGATTGATGCTAGAGGTCAGAAAAACCTGTTCTTGTCTGTTTTTTTGCCACTTACTAGTTATGTGACCTTGGACTTGAGATGTATGGCTGTAAGCTTTAGATTATATGTATAGAAATAAGTATAATGTTGCCAGCTTGGTCTACTTCTCAGGGCTTTCTAGATTTAAGTGAAACTTTAAAATCTCTAAATATAAAGCATTCTAATTGTTAATGTCATTGTACTATAGGCATATTTCATTCTTCAGTTCCTATTTTATTAGTCTTTTAAGGAATCACATGATGTTCTTATATTGAGTGGGCAACCTGGTCTCTTTCTTAACAGATTCAATTTCAGATCATTAAGGAGGAGAAAGAAATTGAGCTGTGCCTTTGGGCATATTCTGGCCAATAAAAACTGGCATGATTTCAGTGGGGTAAGGAGGTATTCTGACCAAGTAAAAAGTGGTATGATTTCAGTGGGGGAAGGAGGAAAATATGAGACACATCAGTGGTATAAATTTATATTTGGAATAAAAGGATCCATGGAATGGTAGCAAGCAGAAGGAGTGGCAATAGTCACAAGTCTACAGAGTTGACTGTATGTGACAGTTTTGTTGCATAGTCAATTGTACAGTACAAACTGGGTCTCAGAGGACATGTGTAGATTTCTAAAAATAAGTATGATCAGAATGCGCTTGTAGTTTTAAAATGTTTTCCTGCTTTGTTCAAATTCCATATACATCAAAACAAATAAACCTTGTCAACCATGTGTTTTCTTTATCCACTTTTCAATTATTCTTTACCTATAAAGAAGAAATCAGAACGTAGTTTACATTGCAAACTTAAACAAGATGATAATTTAAATATGCAAAAGCTTGATTTTAGCAATAGCCAAGTACATAGAAATTTATTTTTGTTTAATAGATTTATGTCTAATTAGCTGACCAATGGGGGGTAATGCTAATAGTGCCAGATAACTGAAGTAAATGTTATTTAACAGCATGGGGTCCCAATAACACAGGAGCAACCTTCTAGGCATTATATCATCCAAGCCCAGGAAGCCCCCCATGGTGGCAGCACTGCATTATTTAAAATCAGTTCATCATGTTCCTCTTGAGTATTGGCCACCTTTCAAAACCCTCTCTGGTCATGAGCTATTTGTGCCTGCTTTGTGATAATAAATCTCTCCTATAATCTCTAAAACTCAGGCAGACGATGTCCAGAGATTCCATAAGAAGAGAATGCAGAGGAATTCTGCTCCCTGTTTAATCCCTAATTAAATAAAATTAGATTGTATAGTTACATTAATTTACAGAATCCACAATACCTTTATCAAACATCTTTTCATTTGACAATGTATTTTTTTTGACAATGTATTTTTTGTTGTCTTATTCAAGTAGGGTTTTTTGACATTTTCATAACATTTTAACATATGATAGAAACTATGCACATTAATTTTTTGTTCTATCTTACATAAAGTAGTCACTACAGAAATTTACAGAAGCAAGATGGATGGTTAAGGAAGGCCCAGTCCTATGGGCTATTCTCAGAGGTTATAGGTCAGAGTTCACTGGGTGGAGGGGGTTCAGACTACCCAATCAGGTAAGAGGTGAAGAAAGGCTAAAACACAGGCACTGGGTTCCATCAGTATCCCAAGAGTACACATCTCCTACCTAAACACCTATGTGGATTTGTTCCAAGACTTGGAAATTCCCATTACAAAGATGTCTGTCCCCTGAGGCACAGTCCCAGATACTTTCTCAATCCCAGCAGCTCTGGCAGGAATCACTTGTCTTTCTCTTCCTTGCATAGAGTGGGAAGACATCTGCAACGTGTAGACACTATTGATCCCTTCCCCCCAAATTTGGTTTATGTTTGAGTATATCAATCAATAACCTAAACAACGGGGTCTGAGTTGTCCTTCAGTGACAGGTAGTCATAAATACTTGTTGAAAGAATGGAAAATTCAAGTCCTCCGAAGTCATATGGTTCCCAAAACAAATTATCAACTGACAGAAGAGGGTTCTGGCTTCCCATTTGCTGTAGACACTCTACTTTGAGGCAGTAGTTCAGAGGCTTTTTCAGAACTTGGACCTCTGTGATCTGCACCCATCTCCAGCCATCCACCTCCAGCCCAGAATATCCACTGGACCTTCAGCAGTTTCTTTGACTGAATGATCTTCAAGGGTTAATGAAGGATCAAAAAGCAAGGGTGAAGGAGGGTACTTTGTACCATCACCCACAACATCTAAGTCCTGCTCGGGCTTAGAACTCTGAGGAGGCAACTTCCAGCTGGCAGTGGGCAGCAAGGATCCTCAGAGAGGCTTACAGGAACTAGTTTGTTGCGGGGTACCTCTTCAGAGCCCTGATCATTTGAAGAGAACTTGATTTGTGTCCTGACAAATACGGATAAGGCAGTGTCTGGTCTTTGGAATAGACTGATTGGAATAACAGACGTCATCCACAAAGGCCCAGCGCCTCTGACTGAAACAAATATTATGAGCCTGTTGGGCAGCATCATCTGGGCCAACATCCTGTGTTCCTTCAGGTGCCTATGTAATAAGGTTTCCCCTCCTTAGTGCTTATGATACTGCGGATGACGTTTCAGACACTTTAAGTTCTCTCATTCTTTGGCCAAAAGTCCCTCTGGGCCACTCAAGGGACTACGACTTAGAGCCTCATGTTCCACTTTGTGATTATGTAAAAAACGTACTGAAGTCAATTAAACTGATCAATGTACAAAGATTGCAAACAAATTAGCTTCTCACACATAATCAGGGCAACTTCTGCTGCTGCATAGACACCGGCATGTCCAGAATTCTTCTGGCTCCAATGTGGCTACTTTCTGGAGACTGAGACGCCAGCTCTGTGTTAGCATAAGAGCTCAGCTGGCACAAGAGTGTTTCACCCATAGGCCCTGAACTGGTCTTCATTTGAGCATGAAATGCCAGGGCATTCCTATGGGCATGTTCAGCACTGAAAGACTCCATCTTTCTTCTCAAGTTTTGGAGCAGCACTGGGATATTTTTTTCATTCTTCATCAATGAAGGGCACATTCATGTCTTCAAGGATATGCTTAGTGCAAAATTTCTGCCCCTCTAGACAAGGTTGCAAGCATGGGAGATGAGTGAATGAACAAGACAAGGTCTCCTGAGACCTGGGCACTGGGGTGATCCTCCCTGGATTGGTCAGCAAGAGGTGCATCAGAATCCTGTTCATACCAGAACCTCTGCCACTGTATTGCGCTGTGCCACTAGTCCTCTGGTTGTGCCAGCCGCTTCTCTCCAACAGGTTTTAGCTCTTGGGTGTGTTGTTAGCTGGTGGAGGGGCAAACAGAAATACATGTTCATCAAACTAGTACTCTTTCCACTTTTTTCATTCTCCCATTGGGTTTCTTGAGTTCTCTATTTTTCATGAGCGTTGCTTTCATCTTTGTACAATGCAGTGACAAGGGGATCTGAATGTCCTTCTCTTACAGCAGAGTCAATAATTGGTGTCTTAACTGTATGTTTCAAACAAGAGAAATGACCCTTTCCAGCTGAAAGTCTCAATCGAGAGACATACGCACATAAACACAAACATGGGCACATACACATGCACACATTACAGAGATTTGTAAAATTAAATGATATTTTATTTTCTGGGCATCTCTATCCATTGACATCAGATGGATTATGTCTCAAAGTTTACATTCTTATTTGAAAACCCTCCACAGGAGATTCCGGGATTATACTCTGAGTTTATAATTCTAACAGTCTATGCATTTAGAATGCAAGTTCCTGACATCTAACTGAGAAGATGCTGGTTACCAACCTTTAGCCTGGAGTGACAGAGCCTTGAAACTCCATCTCCCTAGCTCATCTCCCCATTGCTTTCTAATTAATAGCCGCAAATTTTCACCAGACATAACTGGCCTCTGGGTACCTTCTTCTTTATTTGGGGTGTGAAGAGAGGCTCACTTCCTGATCCCAGCTCTGATGAGAGGAAAATTCTGTCTCAGAAACATTTACATGAAAAAAAGAAAGTATAAGAGAGGGGGAATGAATGGGAGGCCTGAATGAACAAGGTCATAAAACAATATATTAATCCAGATTAATAAAAAAATAATTGTAACCACGAATTTAGAAATTGAATTAAGGATTTGAAGGACATATTGTTTCATTTTTAAGTGTTTGAATAACTTCAAGAGAAGCTACCTTTAAAGCAATGAACTAATGAAAGTCAATACAAAGTGTATTCTTTGAGCTCTAATTTGCAAAAAAAAGGATGATTAAATAATTATTAAGATAGGAAATTATGAAAAATTGTAAATATGCCAATTTATTATTTCATCCGAACTGCGTAATTAAAGGTTCTCCATAGAGTTTGTACGTGGGACTGAAATCAGTGTTTCATACACAACATCAATTCCTATGGGTTTTCAACTTTACTAGATCTTGTCAAGCCTCTCCTCCTCCCTTCAAACACATGCATGCACACACACGCACTTGTGCGCGCCCATGTACACACACTTTTTTTTTAAGATTTTACTTTCAGTGTTACCTTAAATTCCTAAGCATGACAACTTGGGAGCCCACTGTAAGTCACATTTCTCCAGGTCACTGCTTATGGTTACAGCTTCTGCACAGAAAATTGTCCTGCCATGTTTTCCCTCATCTCATCAAGCACAGCTTCCTGTCTTGCAAAAACAACTGCAATGATGGAGGTCATTATAACATCTTGTCCAATGTAAGCAAAACTGAGTTCTTTAGAACACCGTTTGACTAAAGATCAGACACTCAGACTCAGTCTGGGAAAAAGAATAATATTGATGGACCTGTGGAGTCTAATGAAAGAAAGATCAAAAGAAATCATTACAGCTGGATTATGAATGTTGAGGAAAGATAGTATTAATGTGTACAAGTTTTAATAACAGCAAGCTAAAGATTGTTGATTAGAATTCATTATTTTATAGAGTATTACCAACCTCAAAAGAATGGTCTTTTTTTATACTCCCCCCCCAAGAGAGACAATCTAAAATAATGATGCTTCAACTGAACTTTAAACTTACACTGAACTGCATGATTGTAAGTTAAAAAACAGACTCTACAAATGAGTGAAAGGAAGATGGTGGTTTATCCTCCCCTCTCCTCAGGTGATGGGGCCAGTGTGGTAGTTGGTGATGTTTTCTCAGGTGAAGAAAAACAGGTGCTTTATACATCACCTCAGTGAGATGGTGCCAACTGGGGCTGTCACTGAATCTTTTCTGGGAAGCAGCTGCTGTTATTTTATCTTTTGTTGTGGTTGATCTCAATTCAAAAGACTACTTTATGGTAGAAGAAAGCTGTGGTCCCATTTATTCTGATTATATTACATGCAGAATTCTAGGATCAGAGGAAGGACCCCATAATTTAGAACAAACAGAGATTTGCAGAAGTGAATGTGTGAGACTGGGCACAGGGCTAGTGAATTCAGGGCAAGGCACAGAGACACCACTAGTGGTAGGTAGATTGTTTCAGGAGGTGATTATGGGTAGTTGAGGGAAATCTCTCAAGGTTTTTAAAAATTTCTCATCTGTACTCAGGGAAAAATATGAAGACTGTGAACAAGTTACTTCTATTTCTGAGACCTCAGTCATCTCATCTGTGGAAGTGAGTTGGGGTTCCATGATCCCTAAGGTCTTTTCAACTTAAATGTGCTCTAATTCCAACTCTGGAATTATTTTGTAACCACAGAGCCTTCTAATGAACAAACATCGTCTTATCCTTTATCACCTTAGGGCAAATTCTTGTTCACTGGGTGGATTGCCATGACTCATCACACTTGCTACAAAATTGAATGTTAATACAGCAATAGAGTTTTATATATGTCTTGTAGGATTATAAAAAAACATAATGTCTCCATGAACGGCACCATATTTCCTTCGTTGAACTATTTTGAAATTGTCATGGGGTCTGATAAATAACATATAAACATCAATTTTGTTATAGAGTAATAGCATAAAGTATTTCAAGGGACTTTGCAAGAGACAGTCTGTATAAATGCCTGTGTGTGTGTCTGTACCCACACACACAAGTGAGCATTTGAAGTAATACAGCAATGGCATACATTGTGATGACATCAGAAACAAACTCACTGACTTCATTAGTCTCCCCTCTCATCGAGAATAAAGGATTACAGTCTGACTGATCTCTTTGATTTACAAGTCTGAAAAGATCTCTCCCAGCTTAAAGGTTCCAAATTATCTTAGGATAAAATGCTTAACATCTTAACATGAAACAAAAGGCAGCTCAGTAGTAGAGTTGCATTAACTCCTACAGGCCGAATGTCCACATTTCTCTCCCTGACGTGGTCTCAGCTCCAGCTATTCTGACCTACTTTAAAATGCCTGAATTCTCTATTTTCTTTCCAGTGTTAAGCCTTTGTAGGCCCTGTCTCCCTTGACAGAAATACCCTTCCCCTGCTTCCTTGACAGCCAACTCCTTCCTTTCCTTCAGGTTTCAGCTGGGTAAATTTGACTTTCCATGAAGGAGATTATAACCATTTCATAATATCAGTTCTGCCTCTGACAACGGGGAAACAGCCTAAGACTTTAAGTAATTAATTCGTATTTATTGAGCACACACTACTACGGTGTAAAAATGCCACAGGTGACATAAATAGGAACAAGATACAGACCTCTATTAAAAGACGATTTGTGGAATATATACACATACTAGGACTAATGCAGAACGCTACGTGGGAAAACCCAAGTGCTTTGGTGATGTAGAAAACAGGGTGACCACATTTTGTTGAATTTGGAAAACAACTTAATCCGATGTTATTCTAAGAGTTTCAAAACAACATTGGCCCAAAGGACCTTCAGCTCTGAAAGGTACCAACCTTGGGTGATTGCCTAAGGTTCAAGTGAGTGGGTCTTAGACCCTCAAATTCCACTTAGAACAGTTCGATTGGTTTTCTGTGGATTTAAAAAAAGTTTGATAGCTGCAGGTGTTTTCTATTGGAATAATAGTATATTATGACATTAATAGATATTCTCAAGTTGATTTTCCCTTTCAAGGACATTGGTGGGTAACAAATACACAATCTCTATAGCAGAACTTGCTGCCCAAGTCACTGAAGCAAAATAGTGATTCATCAGTTCATGGCCATGTGTGATATCGAGGCACCTCAGGACACCTCACACTTGCCAGGTGCATTCATTTTTCTTCTTTATTTGCTTTTAATAGAATTTCACAGAGTATTTATTGGAAATTACTGTACAGCACTGTGATCTTTGAGAATGAGTCAATGTCCTGTGTTAATTGCAAATGTGTCAATATTGCAGCAGGAGTTTTGTTTTTTGAAGCAGAGAAGGGTACTGAGCTTAAGAACTACAAACTCCCAAAATATCTGTCGAAGAAAAATGACATCTTCACTACATTTTTTCGCCTGAATATGTGTTTTGGCATGTGATTCAAGCTACTTTTAATTTCTGTCTTAATCCTGCTTTGTTGTGAGCTAAACTAAGCACACTTCTCTAGAATTCAAGTGTTCACTATATGAGGTAAATTAACTCTTCCAGTGCTCTAGGGTACCAATTAATGCCCCAGAGGAGGTAAATTACTAACTGGTACCCCGCTGCTCTGCAAAGACCGAATTTGCCTCAGATGGTTTGCTTGCTCTCTGTTAGGGAGTAGATTACTCCCAGAGGTTCTCTCTAGGACAGGATCCTTTTTTACATGGGAAATTAGATTCCATCTGATCGGCAGGCTCAATCTTCCCAAATGTGTCATCTGATAGTCATGATTAGATTACCAGAAGCTATAAATGCCTGTAATGAAAGCTTGACAAGTCAATGAGTAAATATAAGGACATGAAACAGACTATTTGGAATATTTAAAATGTTTAAAGTTTTGTGAGCATAGTGAGAACAAGATATTTGATTTTTATTAAGGTAGAACCTTCTGTCATTATTCAGAAGCATTGAGTAATGTGGTATTACAGAAATGTGTTATGAAACGGTGTTCTCTTCTTCACTGTTAAAATTATAGAGGGGAAGATGCAGACATGTAGACTATTTTTCACTCTCGCATCCTTTGCCCATGGATTTTTAATGTTGTTTGAATACTCGCACTGCTTTAGAAGATGCTTTTTCAGTGAGTCTATTCGAAAGTTTTACTTTGTACTGAGGTAAAAACGACCTTCCTCTCTCTTCGTTTGTTCATTATTGCACAAGCAGTTGTGAGTGCCGGGTAAGTCCGAGACACCGCACAGTGAAGGGAAAGCAGAATTCCCGCCTTCTCAAACTGTATGCTGTAACAGAGAAGAACAAAAACAAAGCCATGAACATTAAATTGCGGTAGGTGATATGAAGAAAATAAATGAAAGAGTCCAAGGTAGAAAATCATTAGGGTAAGGAAAGGTTAGGGGCAACCATAGATATGTAACTGTGGAACCAGAATTCCCGCCTTCTCAAACTGTATGCTGTAACAGAGAAGAACAAAAACAAAGCCATGAACATTAAATTGCGGTAGGTGATATGAAGAAAATAAATGAAAGAATCCAAGGTAGAAAATCATTAGGGTAAGAAAGGTTAGGGGCAACCATAGATATGTAGCTGTGGAACATTGTAGAAGGATAAGAAGTCATGTTTCCATGTAACGCCAGTGGTTGTGAAGGAGATGCCTTTGAAAAGCAGAATGGGGTGGGGTGAATATGTGAAAAATCTGCTGAGGCAGAAGAGATGTTTTCACTTCTGAGGAGCTGAAGAACCAGACCCTTGTGACTAGACGCTTGTGAAGAAGGAGTGGGACGGGGGAGAATGAATCAAGATGGAGGGAAAAGCTGATATCACACTGCGCAGGACATTATGAGCTAACGTAAGGAAGCTGAATGTTATGCTAAGTTCAGTGAAAAAATGATTTTAGGTAGGTGAGTGACATCATCTGAATTAGTGTAGAAATAGCAATGATATTAAATTTACATAGCACTTATTTTGTGCCAGACACATTTTAAAGGACTCGACGCTTATTAATATTTCTAATAATGCTATGAAATAGAATTAAAGTAAGTCACAGAGTCATTTCATGATGCCCAGGGTTGCATAGTTAGTGAATTGCAGAACTAGAGTTTAACCTGAGTAGCATATGCCCTCACTAGTAACTACTTATGTTTTCCTAGCTAGATAGCTACATCTATCAACTTTTGTAAGTTGTACATAGCAGTATTAAACTGTGCTTCAATGCACGAGAATAAGTGAGATGTTTCAGGGTCTGAGTTTTGTAAGAAGACCGAGGACTGAGCCATGCGTGACCCCAGCAGTGCACATTGAGTGGAAGGACAAAACTAGCGAAGGACACTGAAAATCAATGAGCCAGTAATGGGGGCACTGCTGATGGAGAAGTGATAGGGAACTAAGGGGAGTGTCCTAAGAGGAAATGGGGGTGAGTTCTGCTTCATGCTGCGGAGAACTGAATTATGCGGAGAACTGAATTAGACATCTGTGCTGGATTATGTCGTGGCAGTCATTGATGACCATGAAAGACAGGTTTTCATGAAGAAGTCTAGAGAAAAGACTGAATAGATAAGAGTAAGGGTGAAAGAGATAAAGTCAAGATAGAATATATGGACAACTGTTTAGAATTCTGTGGTAATAGAAGAGAAATAGCTGGAGAGAGAGATTGGGTCAGGGAGAACACATGCACACACACACGTGCGTAAGAAAAGAACAACAGAGCATCTGCATCTGCTGATAAGAGAAAAGGGAGCCTTTGAGCATGCAGGAGAGAAAACAATATCGGTATATAAGTTTCTTTGAGGAGCCAAAGCAAGAGAGGATTCAGGGTAGAAACGGGAGGTTCGGTGTTCGCTGGGGGAGGGACTTTCCTTATTGAGCGTATGGGAGAAAAGTTGTGTTCAGGGGTAGAGAACTTAGGCTGGTGGGATCTCGCTCTGCATCTGGAAAAAAGCAAATAATGAGAAATATTTAATATTGTTTACTCTGTCCCCCTCTATGCTAAATGCTTTATATAGGTTATTTCAGTTAATTCTCAGAAAACTCTTCTCAGAAACTTCTCAGAAAAAAATATTTTTAACTTTTAATTAACAGCTGATGGAACTGAGACTCACAGGAATTAAGTGACTTGCCCCAAATCACAAATCCACTAATTGCTAGAGCTAAAAATCTGAAAGCAAACAGCCTGGCTCCAAAATCTAATTCTAGAGCTAGAAGTTTATTCACTAGTAAGTGAGTGGTGAGACTCAGAGAGCTAAACCAGCCTTCCCAAATATATGCACCTGCTTGCTGAGAGTGCTCAGTGTTCTTCCACTCTACCTATTTCTCCTGCTTTAGAGGCAGGAGGCATTTTAAAGTGAAAATATGTGACTGTTTATCATGAACTTTATTCGCTGAAAATGTAGTGAAATTTGGGGTGGAGACTGTAAAGATTAAAATCCTAAGAATCAGATATAATTGTTTTTCAAGACAGGAAAAAAATAAGTCAAAGGACTCTTCATATCGCTGGTATAAATTTTCCTAATGAGAACTCCATGTAATACAATTAGTTTTAAAAAAGAATTTTCCAAGTGCCTGATTAACTTTTAATCAGGATGCTAAGATGATTAAGCACAGTCTGATTATGTAAGAAAAAATGCAGTGAAAGACAATGTTCTGCTTTTTTGTACACACATGCACTACAGAAGCAATTTAAGAGGAAGTTCAACAATTCTTCATTTAACAAATCTCATCAAAATTAGCAGTGGCAATTATTCAAAGGTTGTATCTGCTTTTGTTAATTTTTTTTTGCTGTATCACAGAGAGATTTCTAATTTTTATATTTTTCTAATAGAATGGCTATCGTACTTATAAGCTCTTATTATACAATGCTAAGAGGATTTTTAAATTTCATATTTCAAGGAACCAAATATGTTTTCCATTAAATCCTATTATTCATTGTATAGTTTCAGTCCACTTATATAAATGTAGCATCCTAAAGACTTTTTGCTTGTTTGTTTATTTTTCCCAACTCTCTTATGCACCACTTAACATGCACATCTTTTGCTTTAGTCCATGATGTCTACACAGACAGCAAACAGACCTAACATGTGCAACCTAACAGCATCTCAATACAGATCCTGCAGATTGTGCTTCTCTCTAAAGAGACTCCGAATGTCCCACAGCATCACACACCTGCCCCTCGAAATGGCGGCCAACTTGCTAATACAGCTTGTCTTGGTCTTCCTTCTTCCTTCCTTCATCCCTCATGGCCAGGCTAAGACACTGGCAAGAATTAAATTTCTATCTGCAGAAGCATAAAGAGAAGGCACACATGTCTTTCTGTTTCACAACCATATGCCAAAATAAATCTTACTTTGTTAAAACATTCACCCACAATTTTGTTTGTGTGTTTTTCAACTCCTTGTCTGCGTTTGTGTTTTTGTAAGATAAATGTTTTAGGATCTTGAAGACCTAGGAATTTACCTCATTCTTCAAGATGAACTGCAATATGACCTATAATATGGTAACACGAGTCAGTTATGTTTTATTGTTTAAAGTGATCACATGACCTAAAAAAGAATGAAATCTTGCCATTTGCAACAACATGGATGGACCTAGAGAGTGAGTGCTAAGTGAAATAGGACAGTCAGAGAAAGACATATATGATATGATTTCACTCATATGTAGAATTTAAGAAACAAAAAAAACCAAACAAGCAGAGAGACAAAGCCAAACAGTGGTTTCAAGTTTTTATTTAAATTCTAGTTAATTAGCATGTAGTGTAATATCGGTTCCAGGCATAAAATTTAGTGATTCATCACTTACATAGGAGACCCAGTGCTCATCATAAGTGCCCTCCTTAATCCCCATCACCCATTTAGCCCATTCCCTACCCACCTCCCCTCTAGTAACCCTCAGTTTGTTCTCTATAGTTAAGAATCTCTTATGGTTTGCCTTCCTGTCCCCCCCCCCCATTCCCCTGTGTTCATCTGTGTTGTTTCTTAAATTCCACATATGAGTGAAATCATATGGTATCTTTCTCTGACTGGCTTGTTTTGTTTAGTGTAATACACTAGTTCCATCTACATTGTTGCAAATGACAAGATTTTATTCTTTTTGATGGCTGAGTAATACTCCGTTATATATAAAAAAATTACAGATAGATAGATATAGATATAGATCTCTCACATTTTCTTTGTGTGTATATATGTATACATACCACATCTTCCTTATCCATTCATTAGTTGATGGACATTTGGGCTCTTTCCATAATTTGGCTATTGTTGAAAAAGCGGACTCTTAAATACAGAGATCTCAAACTGGTAGTTGCAAGAGGGAAGGTGGGTGGGGAATGGGATAGATAAAGGGGATTAGGAGTACATTTATCATGATGAGCATTGAGTAATGTATAGAATTGTTGAATCACTATATTGTACACCTGAAACTAATATAACACTCTATGTGAATTATACTTCAATAAATTTTTTTTAAAAAGATAGACATAAAAATCAGTCACATGCCCAATCACAATCCGTTTTATGTTCCAGTCCCTTTTCAATGCCTGACATTTGACATGAAAAAAAAATGTCAATTTAATAATCCAACGTTAAGTCAAACGGGCTGCTCTCATCAGAAGTGGAAATGAAAGGAACCTTGCAAAATAATTGTTTCATTGGGCTAAGAATAAACGTAATCCTGGGAATGAATTAGTCATCACGCTATACTACCTGCTAAACATCTGCTGGTGCTTCTCCCTGTGTTGGGTACCCAGGAGGTCAATTCCTGATTATACTAAGTGGGAGAATTCTTATAGTCTACATTAATGCTGTACTTTAATGGGAGAATTAACACTGATGTTGTCTATAATAATGAGGATGTTTTTTATTTTTGCTTCAATTTTCTTTTCATCATAAAATTGATGAAATATGACCCAGAGGATGGATAGAGAAACATAGATGTAGATATGGATATATAGAGATTTGCATACTGACAGTGCATATTCTGATAGATTTAATCATTTTCTCATACTTCTGTGACACAGTAAGATTTGGAGCTGAGAATTTTTCTTTTTTTTTTCTTTCTTTTTTCTTTTTTTTTTGGTCACACAGAGAGAGAGAGTGCCAGAGGGTGGGGAAGGGGCAGAGGGAGAGAGAAAATCTCAAGCAGACTCCATGCTGAGTGCAGAGCCCGATGTGGGACTCGATCTCACAACACCAAGATCATAACCTGAGCTGAAATCAAGAGTTGGACTCTTAAATGACTGAGCTACCCAGGATCCCCAAGAGCTGAGAATTTTTCTTGAAATAGTTTTTATCCATAAAATCAATATGATTGTTTTTAATAAATACCAGAATAATGAATTCATTTAGATTTTTGTAATGTGTTTCTGATACTGTTTTTTTCCTGAAAGGTTAAATTATTAATACCCAGAAAACCATATATCTGGACAAGATAAGTCAGTTGCTTTGAATCCACAGGAAAGGAAGCTTATATCACATTACCATTTAGACAACAATATGGGAAACAAACCTATAGGTACCATTAAAACCTCAAAGAAAATTCCTCTACAAAAGGAATTTTTGACATCAGATGATGGGCCCTAGAAGACCAAAGGGATTTGGGATGTGTGCTCAAAATTGGCCTTTCATGTGTGTTTATGTATTCAGCTTATCCATCCATCAAAAGCTCCACCTGTCTTGGAGATATCCCCCATCATTTATTTATCTGCAGAGAGACTGGCGTCTGAATTGATCTTTATTTCAGTCATGTACTGAATGTAAGAATTCTGAAAAGCAATTTGGAGTCAATACACATCCTTTTTCCAAGAGAAAAGTTGTACTTCACAGGGATCTAGAGCCTTGAAGCTCAGATCTACTTTTGGAGAATAACGTAAAATTCATAGGAAACCCCCCTATTCCATTTTTAGACTGGTGTGGACATTTTGTCAGGTCTGATCATGAAACTAAACCTGACATAAGCTTTCTCAATTATATCATTCCTTGGAAGACTATAGTTAATTGAAACATAATCAAGTATTTAGAAAGAGCTGCTTTGAAAACTATCAGTTAAACTATAACACTGTATCAGACCCCAGTAACAACCACCAGGATGTTCCCACCTCTGCCAGCATTTTGAAGAAGAGTGCATGATTTCTTCCTTCAGCCAAGAAGATCAGTTGGCGATGACGACTAGTTACTCTCACATTTGTGGTGCTTGCTGTATGTCACACATTGTGTTACATGTGTTATATGAATAAAGTAGCCTTTGTGAAAATGCCATGGATAAATATTATTACACCTACTTTAGGTTAAGTAACCTACTCACTTAATTTGTAAATGGCAGAGCCAGTGCAGTTAAACATTTCATTCCATGCCTGTATGGCGTAGGAAACGAACAAACATGTAAGCCTTTGGTATATTTATATACTAAAAAACTCTTTAATGTAAGAACTTAAAAGGTGGTACGTGACACTGATTGTAGATGAAGCAATATATGGTGGAAGATGGAGAGATGGAAAAGAAGGTTTTCACTCTTAGGAAGCTTGCAATTTAATAGTGGAAATAAAGCAGCACATGCCTGTCCATAATAAAACTGTTCGTATCTGTGGAGGCTTAACAGTTTGCACAGTTCTTTCAAGCCTTTTAATTTTATTTCATGGTATCCAACGTTTTTATCACTAAGTGATCTGTATGCCTCAGTCTCTTCTATACGTGGCTCCATTGTCTTCTTAGCACTCTCAGAAATTCATTAAAATTTTAAGACTAAGACATTTTGATTACATGTTCCTTCTTAGTATTAATACATATGAATGTATAAAAATGATTATTTCAACATTCATCATATGATGAATAAAATGCATTTGTCATAAGCTTTCAATTCAGCATAATTTAGACATTGGCTTGGCACTGGCCTTAAAAGAGAGCAGAGTAGGGATCTTCTGGCCAAAGTCCCCTACTACCACTTCCTCCCACCTTCTTTTCTGTTATATGATGAGTAGGAAAGGTCTCTTCTTCCTTAAAGGTTATACCTTCCATTTCTTCTCTGAATTCTCTCTTGTTTTGTGTTCTCAGATATGTCTGTATATTAGATATAATCTTTTTTTAAAGATTTATTTATTTGAGCGAAAGAGAGAGAGAGAGAGAGAGAGTGAGTGGGGGGAGGGGCAGAAAAGAGAGAGAGAATCCCTAAGAAGACTCCCTACTGAGCAAGGAGCCTGACATGGGGCTCAATCCCATGACCCTGAGATCATGACCTGAGCTGAAATCAAGAGTTGGATGCTTAACCAGCTGCGCCAGCCAGGTGCCCCAGTTTTCTCTTCTTAATCTCCAGTCCCTTCCTTTCCCTCATCTATAGTCATATAGGCTCTGTGCTTACATGTGGTCGTGCTCCTGTGTGTGCATGCATGTGTGTGTATATATTCTCTCTTGGCCCCATGTCCCTCTCCTGCCATAGCTTTCTTTGTATGTAAAGGGAAAAAATTCCTAGAAAGCATAACTGAATCAGTCAGATTTAAAGTAGGAAAAAATACACAGCAAAATAATATATCCCAGGGATATGGGGGGGCAGAGAATATATATATATTATAAGGTCAGTGAATTAGGTATGAGGAAAGAGCCCACGCATGGTGTCAAAGTCTAGCATTTAGAGCTGGCTGTGCCATTTACTTATCTCTTTGATACTGACCAAATCACACAACAGCAGTTTCTTCATCCATAATAATACCTTCCTCTGCTACTTGAAGTTGCTACTCCAATCAAAAAAAAAAAAAGAAAGAAAGAAAAAGAAAAAGAACGCCCATTTCTGTTAGAAAGCTTTGCAAAACTGCATGGACCTTGCCTGATACAAATATGAGATGGCATTGCCTTTCATTGAGATAAATGTCCTAGTGACGCTTCAGTTTTCACAAACAAATCATTCTCTTATCCCTAGTTTTGCTGATTTGTGCAGCTCCCCATTTACCTAGAACACAGAATTGCTCTATTTCAAGTAATTGTCAGGGGGTATAATATCCAATTCACTGCTGCTCGATTCGCCAGTAGTGAAAAATAATACCCATGGATGTTTATCTGAATGATACGCTGTTCTTTCAAACTTCTAGGCATCCTAAATTTTAGTATTATTGGATTAAGCTCTCCAGCCAGGAAGCCCGAAACCCATCATAGTAGTCCACAATAAAATAGATTTTTTCAATTCTCTTAGAAAGTTTGGAATGATGAAGTTATATACCGTATAAAGTTAGATTATATAAAAAGGGAGCTTTCTGTAAATTGTTTCACTTTGTAACGTAAAGGTATTGTTACGTCAGTTACACACCATCCACTTCAACTGGAACACCTCAGTGTCGCAAATAGCTGTGGTTCTTTCAGAAATTGTTTTTAAATCTAATCATCACTGATTTGTGTAAATGGCCATGTCCTTATCACGTAAAAGGCATATTTGTGTCCCACCTCTTGCAAATGTACCAACTTCTAAATTTTCATACATTTTCTGAATCAGTCTCATTCTTAATCTCAGCATACTTGCCATTCTGTACTTCCCCTTTGGATCATTTCCCTTTACCAGCATTATTTTTAATGTGTGTGTGTGTGAGAGAGAGAGAGAGTGTGTGTATGTGTGACAGTGTGTTTGTGTGTGTGTGTGTGTGTGTGTGTGTGTGTGTGTGTGCATTTTAATGGGTTATATAGGCACTTGGTCAAACATCAAACAGCCAGAAAGAGGAATACAGGTTCCCCCTGCTATCTGAAATCAGAGCATTCCTATGAAACTTTTCGTAAGAAGCAATTGCCATTAATTTATATGGAAAAAAAGTTTGAGCAACCCCAGACCCCAAAAATAATCTCTCTTAGGCTTTTGTGATACCTTAGGACACATCTTGCTAATGAATGCACAGAATCAATCAAGATTGTGTTTCTACACATTCTAATGGAAAGGAACTTTCTGATATTTACTCTTCTGAATGCTGAAAAGCAATGTTATATTTTAAATTACTACTTATCTTCCTAGGAGCATAGTGGAACATAAGGCATAGGTCTAAAAGCCACTCCCATTTCTTTATTTATAGTCCCTTGTTTACTCACCCTCTTTATTGACAGTTATTTTGTTTGCTTTACTGATTTCGAAGTCCTTTTCTTGTAAAGAAAATAGGGTTTTTGAATACATCACATCCATCACAAGTTCCTGTTTATCTTTGACTTTTGTTTGCAACGTTTTGACATCAACAGATTGCTAATATTTATTCTCTTTATCAGTATTGTTTTTTTTAGTCCATGGGTTTGTGGTGAGGCTTAGAAAAGCTTTTCCTAAATGAAGACTTTTGTGTATTTTTATTCATTGTCATGTCTAAATCTTTGTTTGATCTGGGGTTTACTCTGGAGTAAGTAAGTGATAGCTCCAACTTTGCTTTTATTTTGTTTTGTTGTTATTTTTCATCTAGATGCCTTCCAGTTGCATAAAACCATGTATTGAGAAACTCGTTTTCTCGATGATTTTAAGTGTCATCATTATTATTTATTAATTAAATATTTATGCATTTACCATAGTTTAGGACTTTATATTTTATATCATCTCTATTTATCTATTTGTCTATTCAGACACTGTGAATTAGTACAGTCTTAACACGTGCTTAAATATTAAGTAGAGGCAATTACCAATTTTCAGTCTTTTCCCTTTTTTTAAATGTTAAATTATCCATGTGAATTTTATTTTTTATTTATATTTATTTTAGAAGATTTTTTATTTACTTGAAAGAGAGAGTTAGAGAGAGCACGAGCAGGGGTGAGGAGCAGAAGGAGAGGGAGAAGCAGCCTCCCTGGCTCTCTGCTGAGCAGGAAGCCTGACTTGGGGCTCGATCCCAGGACCCCTGGATCATGACCTGAATGGAAGGTAGACGCTTAACTGACTGAGCCACCCAGGCATCCCCCCCCATGTAAATTTTAATGTCAGTTTGCTTGTTCCAAAATAAAATTAAAAAAAAAAAATAAAAACAATAAAACTGTCCAAAGTTTGTATGGGAAAGTGTAAGTTCATAGAATAATTTGGTGATAAATGTCACTCTGTCATATTGAATCTTATCCAAAGTGGACTTTTGTCCATTTTTCAAGACTTTTTTATGTGTGGTAAAATTTTCAAGTATTTTTACACAAATTTTGTACATTTCTTGTAGATTTTTAGAACTTGATAGCTATCTTGTAAACAGTATTTTTCCTTTACTCTATTGCAGTACTGAATATAATTTGTACATGATAGCTAACAATTCCTGAAATTTTAATTTTATACTAAGCATTATACTGAACTCTCTCATAAGATGTAATGATGATGTCGCCTTCTTTTGAATTTCCTGAGTAGGTGATCATACTATAATTATCATTATAATTGTATAATTCTGCTTCTTCCATTTTCTGTTTGCATCTGCTGTTTTATCCTTTTGCTTGATGCACCATTTACTACCTATCGCAAAATATGTAATAATAGTGGTGATGGTGGACTTTTCATAGGAATGCTTTTGCTACCTTGTCTAAAAACAATGTTAAAATATAACTTTTTATAAACATAGATGGACCCAAATAGCCTTTTTAAACTTCTATTAAGTTATCTTGCAATATATTTTATGTCATTACTAATTCTTACTTTTTTGAAACAAAATTTTGCATACATGAAATTTTTAAAAATCTGTTATTGCCCTAATTAGAGAAGCTAGAGAGAAATAAGAGTAGTTGGAAAGAAGCTGTATTTGCAGGACCAATGGAGGGGGTGATTGAGGACAGAATGAGTGCAAAGAACCAATTTTGAAAACCGTCTCTATTAAGAAGCACCCATAGAGGTCAATTTCTAATGGTCTCAGTACCCATTTTTACATTGACCATATCTTTATCTTGAGTAAGTAACGAGTAGAAAACCACCACTATATATGTTAAAGAAACGTCATAGATTCCTCCTTTCTTCTCAGCCAGTGCCACGGAATGCTTTTACTACCTATTATAAATGGTCACAGAGTAGCAGATTGTCGAACATTTATATGGAAACTAGCAAAAAGGAAACAAACCAAAACCAGATAAACAAAACACTTGAAAGCTTTGGATAAAATGTTCTAGGGATTTACCTACTTTATTTATTCGATTACCTTCATAACCATTTCTTTATTTACATGAGCAAATAAAAATTCATCACACGTTTTAAAAGTATCTGAGTCCAATTTTTAGTTTCAACAGAGTAAAGTCATTTTTATTTTCCCCAACAATCACCCCAAATTAAGAGAAGAGTAAAAAGCGGAAATACAGACTGCAGCCAAGATAAAGAAAGCTGTAACTCTAAATTTGAAATGAAAACTCTGAATGGGTGAAAGTGGAATACCAGTTTTAGGATTTTCCCCATAAAGACAAGTGTAAGAAATTATTTGAAAAACGGCCGAGGCTTTGTGCACGACTATGAAAAAAATAAAATTTAGTGTAAGAGTTCAGATGTTGAGGGGCGCCTGGGTGGCACAGCGGTTAAGCGCCTGCCTTTGGCTCAGGGCGTGATCCCGGCATTATGGGATGGAGCCCCACATCAGGCTCCTCCACTATGAGCCTGCTTCTTCCTCTCCCACTCCCCCTGCTGTGTTCCCTCTCTCGCTGGCTGTCTCTATCCTCTATCTCTGTTAAATAAATAAATAAAATCTTAAAAAAAAAAAAAAGTTTAGATGTTGAACAAGGAGTTAACTAGAAATGTCTACAACCACAAATGGTAAATAGCTTCCAAATTTAAAGTATTTCTGCAACGCATAGAGTTTACCAGAATTCAATTCATAAATATTAGTAATCTCTATAGCCGGAGAAGTATATGATATCTCTTCACTAAATCTGTTGTATCTGCTTGTTGCTAAAAGATCTGATTATCCTTATCCATACACAAATACAGTAAAATAGTTAAGAAAATGGGATAACAAGAAAGATAGTCAAAAGAAGATGCATTATCATTAAAAATTCACTTTAGCTGCAAGGAAGGATTTAAGGGAAAAGCACGTCCTTAGTATGAGGGCTTTGATGTAGCTGAATAGATGTGTAGCTGATGTGACCCGAACCTTTTTAACTGATGCTTTACAATAAAAGCAAATATGCTGGGCTCCTCATTAGGGAATGTGGGAAATTAAATAATGTGCTTTACTTTTTCCTAAAGCATATAAAAATGATCAAACAGGGGCATATTTTGAAATCTATTTGTGAGCCATACCATTCATGTGTATTAAAGCAGCTAAGACTTCAATATTTGTGGTTCTGGTTTATTTTAACGCTGTTTTCAACAATATTATGACATTGTAAATGGAATATACAATTGAGTGTGAATGTGCAACTCCAGAATTTATTTTACATCTTACAAAGTCTTATTATCAGATATTTATGCTGATCTGCTAGCTTGAAAGTGCCTGGTTCCAGGGAACATATGTCAAGTCGTTTCAAATATTATTATCAGTTCTACTGATAGAACCCAAAAAAGAGACATGCATTGTATTGTTCATATTGCCTTTGAAAAATACACTAACAAGACCAAAAAACTTCCTATAGCAATTTCATTTCCCTCATTTTACTTTTTAAAGTAATACATGTATTAGTTCATTGCTCTCTGTTATCAGAGTGTCTCGTGAGAATTATCTCAACCATTGGTTTACTTCTCCCGTTCAAAGGAAATCCTATAGCTTTTTCTCTGCGGCCTCGGCACTTACGGTGTAGGAATGGGGACTCCAATTGGAATAAACCACTGTGACATTTGCAGAGACCCAGAGAGACCAGAATGGTCTTATCCATACAGTCACGAATAATCTTCTTCCAGGCCAGACCGCACAGTGGGCACCAGGCTCAGCCTGGTCCGAGTACGGATTAGCGTGTGTCTTTTGGTGTGTGTGGTGTGAATCACGTTCCTGTAATGGGAGTCTTGCATGGAATCAGTCTCACAGTTCGCAGATGGGAGACCGAAGAAAAGCTGTATGCATGAAGCCACCAACAATTCCTATCCTCTAAACTTTAATCAGTTAATACTACGTTTATATTTTATATTTTCTCCTGACAGATTCTCTCAGGTTTTTGACATGTCTTCATGAGGAACTCTGATTGCTCTTAGAAAGAAAACCAAAACAATGAAATAAATATCTTTTCCCACATAAGTCAGTTGATCTAAACTTATTTGAGTGTGTAGATCTAGATTTTTTATTTTATTTTATTGGACACCCAATGCAAGACATTAGATTAAAGTCCCTTGGTGAGACTCGTATAAGCTCCTCTTACTCCCTCTCACACACAATGTCCCTTCATTCCCCCTCCCTCCACCCTGAACCTGCCTGGAGAAGCCCCAGGTTTCTTCACCTTCATTTTGCCTTCACCAAAACAGGTGAATTTTGCTGAAGAAGTTATACAGCCTGGTTGACCTACATTCAACATGGCAATGTTGCTACCTCTTCCCGGTAATGGGAATTCCAATCTCTTACTTGACTGCTTCTCTGATGTTTCCATGAAAACAACACTGCAAGAGACAACCACACTCACCTTCCCACAACTGAATTTACAAATTTGCCAGTACACGTGTTCACATTCTTTTTCTTTTTCTTGTGGATACAGTAAAAAAAGGGGGGGTGCTACTTTTAAGTCCCATTCCATATTTACACTTCAAATCCCTTACCGTCTTGCAGTAATCTTCCCATTACTCCCATTACTCCCGTTCTGTACCTGCATTGCTCCTCCGTCCCCTACATAACCATTCCCTTCAGGCATCAACATGGTATAATTATCTCTCATCCATAAAATAAAGATGAACAAATAAAGAGGAAACAGTTAAAAACACAACTCTTTACTTGACACCGTAAGCTTCCTTTGTGTTCTGACATAACAACATGTCTTCTAAGAGTTGTCTAATATTGACTGTTTTTCTTCTCCCCTCATTCTAGCCACACTCATAGTTCTTTTGTTATCTAGCTTATAGTAAAAAAGGAAATAATTTTTAAAAATAAAAAAAGGAAATAATCTCAAAACTTTGGTATTTTCCTCACACCACATGACTTATCGGACACATCCATGGAGTAATGAAAGTCTGAGGGAAAACGGCCCGGCTCTCTACGTGAACTAACATCCTTTCCTCTTAATTTGTGGTCTCTTCACCTAAAGCTCTTTTATGAATGCTACCATTTGCTCAGCCCAACAGACAGTAATGTGCACCCATTTATCTTTGGGTCATTCAATACCATGGAGGGTTTTCTCCTCAGAACATTCTCTTGTCTCAGGCCTGTGACTCCACACTGCTCATTTTCTTCCAGTCTCATTGGCTCAGGCCCATCAGGGTTCTGTTCTGTTTTCCTCCAGTCATCTACATGCCAGGTACCTAGAACTAGGCTTCTTTTTCTCTTTATTTACTTTCTCTTTCAATCTGACACATAACTTCAAATACCACCTCCGTGTTGATGACTTACAAGTGTATGTCCCTGGCCCCAATGGCTCCCCCATGTCCTGGATCATCTGTCTGGCTGCGTACTTGATAGTTAGTTCCATGGGATTATAAAACAGGATTCTGAAACCTACTGTGTCCAAAGGACAACTGTTTTCCCCTCCGCTAATCATTTCCTTCCTCTCTCCATAACCGCCCTCCCCTGGGCCTCCCATCATCTTCTCTCCATTTCCTACAGCCCTGTAAATAGTATCTTCATCTACTCTGTTGCTCAAATTAAAAGCCTAGAGAAGAGTCTTTATCTTTAATGATATATACTAAAATATTTATAGATATATTTATATGATGTCTAAGATTTGCTTCAGAATAATTAGAGCTAGGGCTATAAAAGAAACATTTGCCGTGAGTTGATAATTGTTCAAGTTGGATTATGGGTAACATAAAATGCAGATTCTGATTAGGCCTGGGATGAGGTCCAGGATTCTGCAGTTCTAACAAGCTACCAGGTGATGAGAAACAAAGAAATGGAGGCCTTCTTTGTGCGTCATGTTTCAAAGAATCCCCCTACCTTACTTACAATCATCCTTTATGTCATCATACTATGGATTTTCTTAATAGGAATTTCATGATACTTATGTATATTTGCTTATCCTTTATTTTTATGAAGTGATTGCCTTTCCCACCATAAGGTCCTGTATCTTACTTCAGCTCCTTGTTCCTACATCCCAGACCCAGCCCAGGGCATAGAGAGTAAATGCTTAGTAAATATGTATAACAATAGTTCAGTGGGCAATCTGGACAACAGTTAGCAGATGCATAATAGATGTAGGGCTGATTCATAGGGCAGTGTCATGAAACTGCCAAAAAACCAAAATAAACCCAAAAAATGAAAAGAAAGTACTCTTGTGAGGCTACAAATTATTGATGGTTAGGTCTTACTCCCCAAATTTGTTTTGAGATGCTGCCTTTTTTAAAGCACCTCAAACTAATTTTAATTTGCAAGTGATGTTAATAACCACTGCCTTATGGTGATGACAGTCATGGTGATAATGATGGTGATGGTGATATCAATAAACACTATCCACTACTGAGTACCTGCTATTTACTTGAAAATGTTCCAAGTGTTTTACATTTTTAACTTATTTCATCTTTAAAAGAATCCTTAGAGTAGATAATGCTACCTTTATCTTGCAAGTGAGGAAATTGAGACACAGAAGTGGTATGTAACTTTAAGATCAACCAACTGTACATCAGGAAGCCATATTTAAACCAAGGCAGTATGACTCAAGGCTCTTAAGTGTTGACTTACGATGACAGAGATATCACAAACAATGGTGTAAACGTATAATTGTGTTTAATGTTATTTGTAAAATATCACTTAGCCAAATGACATGGAACAGAAGATTCGAACATGGCAATGAAGGAATAAACTTTGTTCAGCAAAAACAAATACCATACATAATTGTTCCAGAAGTAATCCTTTCAGGGAAATCAAGAAAGCAGAGAGAGGTAGGAGATGGAAGTTTAAGGAGAATGAATCTGCAATAGATCAAGCATCATTGTGTTTAGATCCAACACCCAGAGGCACTGACGTGAGCTCTGCTCTTCATAGGGTCTGCTCTGACTCTGGCTCTCCTCTGCCTGCATCACACACAGCACTGAGCACTGAAGTTGTGCCTCTACACCTTTCTCTTAAACTATGCTCTGAGGACCCAGGACCTTGGAAGTTCCTACCTAATGAGCTCATCCAACTTCCAGAGTTTGTATAACTCTCCCTTGGGGATGCTCTTCTGGTGATGGCTAGGAGGTATTTGCTTGGGAGGAGGGCTTAATCATAACTTGGAACAATCAAGTGGGTATTTGATGTGAGTGCTAGAGAGGCCAATTTGGTGCAGGTGTGGGAGGGAGGTTCTTAATGAGGGAAATGGCGGACAGATCTTGGACAGCTAATTTTTACTCTTGCCCTATGGGTGCCCTCAGGATGACCTTGAAATTAAATTCTAATTCCAGAAATAAAGTTGAGAGGTTAATCTTGAGAAAGTAGAGAGTTCATCTTGAATTGGAGATGAGACCCTAAAAATACCTTACTTTGTGATCTTAGACTGTCTGACTGATAGCAACTTCTCTTTCCCATTCTCGGACTCCCCGTTGGATTTCAGCAAAATCAAAGCCGATTGTTTTGAGTTGCTAGAAGAGGGTGGAAAAGGGCTTCCATTTTCACTCCTGCGTTTGAAAAAAGAACCAATACTGATGTTAGTCTTTTTGTGGGTGTTACATCCTCACCAAAGAGGCCTCCTCTGCCTCCTTCAACTCTGTTTGTCATGTAGATTAATGATAAAATCTGAGGATCATTTGAGATTCTTTTGTAGATACTTGGGACAATAATTTGGGTCACATCTTGAGATTTTGTGTACATTTCAAAAATACAAAGCAGAGTCAGCCTTGTAACAGGGAAACACTTTCATAATAGTCTTTTTTTTTTTTTGTAGCTTTCAAATTTAGCTAAGCATTTGTTTCCTACTGAATAATCAACACTTAGAGAGCCTGAAGTTATAAATGTAAGCTGTTTTAAATTATGTACAGGCTCTCTGCAATTCTTTTTTCTAGAACAAGAAAGTACATTATTTTCTCTTTTCAGGTAACTTAAAAACAGCTGAATATGTTGAACTTAATGTGTTTTCTGAGAATGCTGACTTCTTGAATGAGAATAAAAAATATTAAATTTCTGCTTAGAAAATGTTGGGACCAATCAGTCTTATAATGATTTTGCTTTTTAACTGTGCATATCCCTGTATACTGCAAAAAATACATTCAAATTGCCTATAGCTACCATGAAAGGTAATGATGCAGGGCATTTAATTACTGTTTAGTAGTGCTTTTTATTTGAGCATTTCAAAGTATTAGTAAAAGTGTTATATCTCATATTCCTATGAAGGACTTAAATAAAAGTGAGGTAAATGAAGATTTGTTAAACAAGAATTTCACAACTAGGAGAAGTAGTTTTTTCACTCAAAGTAATTTATGTCATCTTCTCTAGAAAAGGGAAGATGAGCAAAATTACCATCGAAATTATCTCTAGTTTTGTCTCTTTGCTATCCTTGGCCAACTTACCAAAGATTCTGTAAAACGGTTGACCATCATGACATTTTCTCTTATAGTTAACCATTACAAAAAATTGCTGGTATAGTAAACATATCAAAATATTTTCTAAAGAACGTTTCAGGTAGTTGTTTTGTGTTTTCCATTATTCTGCCTGTGTCTTTCATGGTGGCAAATAGTGCCAACGTTATTCTGCATTTGCGTTATTTCTTAATACATTTAGACACAAGAATTTACAACACTCAAAGGAAAAATGTAAATGCGTTTTATTTCCTGCTATCCATTCTCTTAGACATATGTTCCCCTTCCACAGTGACTCTGAACTTGGCTGTGTTATATGCTTTGGCCAATGAAATATCAGCAAACATGTGATAAGCAGAGACTTGATGAGCATTTGCATGTTGGGATGTGCGCTTAGATCACTGCCCTGAGATTGCCATGCAAAGACTATCAAATCTAATATGATTTTGTTCACAAATTTGAGAATAAGCACACACTTGAGATGAAGAAGCTCCTACTGATGGATCGCTTTAGCAGAGTTATACTAGCAGTCAAAAAGACATTAGCTTATTTGTTGAATATGATAGGACTGCTTGATTTAGAACTCTGGCTGCCTTATTTACTGGATGTGTGATCTTGGGAAAGTCATTTAAACTTTCTGCGTCTGTGTCCTCATTTGTAATATAGTGATGATAATAGCACCTTCCTTAGGTTTTTGAGGAAGTGAATGAGTTAATATTTTATAATCCTTAGAATAGTACATGGTGCATGTAAGTGTTACATAAATATTTGTCAAGTAAATAAACAAGAATTAGACATGAGGGATTTTTGAGGACAAGCTTCCTTGCAAAAGTTCAAGAACCTGGGTCAGTTAAGGAGTCAGATCCCAGAAAGCAGAGCTGAAGGTAAAGGTTTATAGGAATAAATTTTTTTCAGGGGAGGAGATGAAATCTAAGGGTCGGAAGTAGAGGACTGGGGAAAAATGAAACAAAGATGGAGGGAAACTGCATGCATGGGTGGTTTCTCCTACTGGCCCCCAGGGCTTGATTGTTGCTAGGGTGATGTAGACAGTGCCTTAGAACTATCTGCCCCACAGAAAATGGCAGGAGAGCATTTGTCCACTGGCTCCCACTCCCCCTTGATCAAGGTTTGACCCTGGGATGATAACTTCTTGGAACTTGCATGTGTTAATAAAGGAGTGTGGTTGGGTTCCCCTAGGTGGTCTTTGCAGAGGCATCGGGGAAGATTTAGCTCACAACAAGAGATTGTCTGGACAGCTGAAGGAAAGTGTTGTTAGGTTACATGTGTTGGAAGCGTACTGACAAATCAGTGCATGGAATAAAAGGTAGACAGAATATCCAAAGCAGAGGCCAACAGGAGGCACTTGGGAACAGGTGGGTGTCACAGACTTCCAGTGGTTTGTGGCCCTTGAGTTGCAGAGTGAGGTACAGTCAATGAGAAAAGCAAGGAAGGATGGTGCATAGAAAGAGGGAGGTGCTAACCTTACTTGGAGAGATGAAAGGGGATGAAATAATTGGCAGACACAGGGCAGGAGAAGGAACAAGGTAAGGGAGTAGTTTGGGGGAAAGTCACCCACCTTCTGAATGCTTTCCTATGCCATTTCATTTATACTTTTTTTTTTTTTGATAGGGAAGTTTGCTTGAAAAGAAGGTAGAAATTTCTGATGTTTTTTGAAAATTATGTTAGTGTTCATTAGGCTACACCAATTCTATTATCAGTAAAATTGCATAATTACTCTTCAGGGTACATATAATCACTTTCCAAGTAGCTCCATCTAGCAATTTAACAAATATAATAGATAAATAACATTTAAAGATATTGAAATCAACATGGCTATGGAAATGCAGAGTGCTCTGTAAACAGAATAATTCATCTAATAAACCTGAGGTGGCAATCCAGTTTTCCTCTCAAGTTCTGCTTAAATATATAAAGCTAACAGTTCTCATTAGGACGGCAAACTACACTTAGATGCTTTCAGAATTATCCTGCTATGAATTAGTATGAACCTGGAAATATGTATTCTACAGATGGAGTCAGAGAAAAACATTTTGAAGTATTTGTGCCAAGGCATACATGAAGAATTTGAAACAACTATATAAAATCTTTGAAATTTATCTCTAAAATAAAATAGGATTTTCCTTTTGGTTTAAAAATATCATTTTCCCCTTCACTGATAATTTTCGCCCCAAATCTATTTTATTCTTTTGAAATCCCACTATAGCTAAAAGGGCATCTGGTTTAGCTGGTGTTTTCAGTGAACTCATTGATTATTTATTGTCATGGAAACAATGAAGATGGGTGTGGAATAGTACATGCTGTAGGAGAAGCTGATGCACTTTATTCTGAAATTTAGAAATCATATATCACAAAAGCATGTCAATTTTAAAGACAACATCAGTAGCTGACATAGATTGATTAATTTTGGGTAGCTTTGAGTTGCTAAAATCAATTTAATTCAGTTAATCAAAAATTATAAACTAGGTTTGTATAGCCATTTAACATTAGCTTTTCAGTGAAGTTTCTCATTTATCATCTAAGAAGCAGTATGGCATATTGAAAAGATCATTAAAGTAGGAATCATGTGGCTGGCTTTTTTGAGAAGGTAGATATCATGTTAAGGGTTCTTACACACACACACACACACACACACACACACACAAACTGTTGGCGGGGATGGAAATGTTTATTACCTTGATTGTGGTGATGGTATCGTGGGTGTATGCATATGACAGACTCATTAGATTATATGTATTAAAAATATGAGCTGTTAGAAAATTTGACTTACATGATCTCTAAGTACCCCATACTTCCTAAAGTGTAGGATATTTTTTGATGACGATTCATTTTTGAGTGTGATAGACCAGTGGACCTGCTCTATCAAGTGATTAGTTTCAAACTTCACTCTTACTATAAGTTTCCCATTGTTTAGTGCTAAGAAATTAAATTGGTGTGCTACTTATTACCTTCATTTTTTTTTTATTTTTACAAATTCCATTGCCTTTGATAAATTCTGACCTTAGACATTCTGGATTAAAGCTTATACAGCATTTGGAGAATAGCTTTGTTTTATTTATGTTTAATTTCATGTTTTATGAAGCTTTCAGGAAAGGCTATATCTAGAGTCATAATCCAAGGCTTCTATTATCTCTTAGCCTCAGCAAGATTTGGGGTTGCATTGAAGGTATCAATGAATTCAGGGTTTTTTTCTTAAAGAATGGACAAACTGCATCTCCAGCCTGCTAGTTGCATGGGAAGGAGCATCACTGGTTTCATAGAGAACCGTGGCTCACTCTCAAATGACTTGCACCAGATGGCCCAAAGCAAGACTGAGTATCCAAAGTCTCATGCTGAAAAAGCAACAAACAGGAATCTCTGAAAGTCACTGAGCTTCTCTAACAAAAATATCCAAGGAAATACATCAGAAAAAAAAAAAAAAAAGAAGAGGAAATAATGCAATATGATGTATAAAGTTAATTGTGTGCTCTCTTTCTCAGAATAATTCACAAAGTTAAAGCCATTCTAAATCTACTCTTATTGTTAGAACTATTGCTATACAAAAATTATTTCTGCTTATTGAAATATAAAGCTCAATGGAACACGAGACTCCCAGCTTGAAACATTTAATCAAGCAGTGAAGACATCCAGCATGTCATGAAATGAGGAGCATAAACCAAGCTGAAGGGATATGGTGCTTTTCCCCTTTCCTAGTCATCAAAGACAATAAGTACTTATAAATGGAGGGATAAGCTGTGGTTTATTAAATAATTTCTTCAAATTTCATTTTGAGCAATTTTCCCCCTGTAGGTTTGAAATGTACTCTGTAGGTTAAACTTTGCACATGAACCAAGAGATCTTGATTCCCTGTGTTCTTTTGAATCCACTGTCAACGCATAATCTTATGTAGATAAAGTTGTTTCCTTTTAATTTCTTTATTATTAAGCAAAATGCTGCTGGAGACAGATAGCCAACTTGAATGGTAAAAAAAATTACACATATATTAATTCCCCGGGCAAACAACCTAGTTGGGCCGAAGTGATTAGATTAACCCAGGAATTGCTCTTAAAGCAGGGTCAATGCCTTTCAACCTTCAGGTTTCTTCCTCTGAGAGTTCCCTGACGCTTGTATCGTGTTAGGCTCTTTTCAGAGTACTCACAGAGCAAATTTTCCTTCCCCTACTATAATCCCATCATACTTTAATAGTTTGTTTACTTGCCTGATTGACCATAATAATCACTGGAGGGAGGAAATACACTTATTCGGTTCACTGTTTTATCCCCACTGTTTGGAGTGAGCCAGACACATGGCTGGCCTTCAGGACATTTGGTGAGTGAGTAAGAGTTTGTTCCCGAAGTCTCTGGAACAGAGCCTGTACATGGACGTTGTTCAGTATATGCTTGTTAAACTGAACTCAACTCTAATTTCACTGGGACTGTTAATACATCAAATCCCTTTTTCCATTTCCATTCCATTCTTCCACCTCTCAGGTTCTTTCTAGCTCTAAAATTCCTTAATTCTATCAATTTCAATTATTCATAATTTCTTTTTCTTTTAATCAAACTTCTTTCCCTCCATTAGTTCTGCATGTAGAGAGTTAGGTGCTTGGGTAATGCTGCCCCAGGAAATGATCTTGGTCCCATCTTTCTTTTAAAACTAATAACTAAAAAACCTAAGAAACAAATATCCCACTAAAGTTACATATATGAACGTTTGTTTATAACTGAGCTATGGACAGTCCGTTCACACCGTATCTCATGCTTAAGTACAATCATTTCAAGATACAAAAGAAAATTAAAAGGCAGTTGAAACTCAACTTAATAGTCTTTTTTCTGCCTTAAGATGGGTGAGATTTATCTGGACTGCTCTTCTATGCTTAAAACTGGGATGGATGCTCTTGCTTTTCTGCTTTCTAGTCAGCTAGGAGCCAAAAGGGTAGAAGTTCTACGAGTTATTGATTCCTCGGGGTTTCAAAGCAGCCCATTTTTTGTCATATAAGACTTAAAATAGTTTTCTTTCTGTTGCAAACATTTATTTTCTAAAACACAACAATGGGCTTTTTTTCTTCTTTTGCAACGCTGTGCTTCTTTGGATGAAATCTTTACAGTAAGCTGTCACTGTATTTTAGCTACTTAAGACAAAAAAGAAAGTAAAAGTAAAATGAACCACTTTCCACGGGGGTAAATGAACTATTACTATATCTTTATTGAATTTTTATTTTTATCAACATATCACATATAGTTTAAAAATCAAGTAGTACTGCAGTCAGGCTTATAGTAGAAAATAACAAGACTTCCCTCCTCATCCTTCCCTGTAACCTATATCCTGCTCCACCCAGCAGTAGCTTTCACTTTCTTAGCTGTTTTTTTTCTGGAGTTTACTCTTATGTTAATAAATGGAATAGTTTGGGGCGCTTGGGTGGTACAGCGGTTAAGCGTCTGCCTTCGGCTCAGGGCGTGATCTTGGCGTTATGGGATCGAGCCCCACATCAGGCTTCTCTGCTATGAGCCTGCTTCTTCCTCTCCCACTCCCCCTGCTTGTGTTCCCTCTGTCGCTGGCTGTCTCTATCTCTGTTGAATAAATAAATAAAATCTTTAAAAATAAATAAATAAATGGAATAGTTTTACTAGTATTGCTCAATATATACTATATATAGTATATATATGTATACTTACATATTATATATATGTATTTACTTCCTGCCCCGCAGTCCATTCTCACACACATTCATCCATCCTGCGCCCCCTCTATCCCATCGTAGAATATGTCAAGAGTTTTGGTTAAATCAGTTTTCAGTGCTCACATGATTTTGATTACATAGCTATACCATTTAAAGTTGAACCACACAGAGTACTGTAATTTTATGTTTTGTCTTTTCTAACCATTTGCTTTCTTTACCATTAATAACTGCCTCATTTTCACATATGCTTTATTTTCTCTGTGCCGTTAGTTCTTTTCCAAAAATTCCAAGGAACCATAAACTAGTTCTGAGAATGATCAAATTCAGGATGTCTGTGACTCAATATGTCATTTCCTTTTGAAATACTGTGCCCTTCCCATGTCATATGCTTGTCCCCTTCAGTGACGGGCTGCTAGGTCTGGTTTGGGAGTGCAAGATGGCCAGACCCAGGTCCCTGTTTATCTTCAAGAGCTCACCATGTGGAGGATGAATGCCTTTAAGGTGGAGTACCCAGAGATCTGCCAAAGCACTTCTAAGTCAAGACTTCATTCACTCTTTGTTCTTTAGGAAAGCAGAATTGCAAGGGAGCATTCCTTAGGTTGTAAGTCACCAGCCCGTGACATTTGAGAAAAATGAGAAGTGAGTAACCCCTGCATGTTTTCCTCACTTTCTCTCAGGGAGGTTTGGGGGCTTTCCTGATCTTATTCCCAGGACACCTGCATCACAGGTATAGTTACAGCAGAACTCTTCTGCCCGAAACAATTAGGAGGACATGAGCAGACGAGATTCTTGTAGAATCTCACAGCCCAGTCAGCTGTCTCCTGCCCCATGGGACTCATGAAACAAGCTTAGAATAGCCCTTGACCTCAGAAGGTTTTCACCATTTGTTTGTGTCTTTCTTTTTAATCTTCTTTTGTTTCTTCTCCAGCTCCCCTGGGTGGGTAGACCTTGGAAGGAGATGCTAGTATTCCTAATAAATGTATCATTTTGTAAGGATAAATGGTCATATTCTTGAAGTAATCCATTTTCTTCTTGGTTTCTTCCTTAGTTCTTGAAGATAAGACTCCTGAATTCTTGTGCAGTGTGTTAAAAAATTGGTTGTTCCCAAGCACAATTGACAGGACTTAATTTTCCCATCAGGCTGTGAGGTTTTTTTTCCTTGTGCTTATATGAGATCTCCTGTGTGTTGGCATCTGTTTTTGGTTCTTTTAATTTCTCATTTTGGTGGAGTACCTTGTGAGCTTCCTAAGAAAGAATATATGGGGGACAAATTTTCAGACTTGTCTACCAATAATGCCTTTAGTTTACCTGTATTCTCAGTTAATTTGACTAATTAGGTGTCCAGGGGGAATATACTTTTCCCTCAGAATACTAAAGACATTCTACAGTCTACAGTTGTTGAAAGGAGACGCAGAGACCAGTATTTCAGCAAGGAAAGAAGTTACATAGAGTTCAGGAGAGTCAGATTTCAGAACTGTCTTACCAAATAGAAAAGGTACGCTCCAAGATGGGGCTCAAACCTACAACAAACACAGAGATGAAGAGTCATATGTTCCACCGACAGAGCCAGCCAGGCCCCCCCAAAAAACATGTTTTAAAAGACAAAACAGAACAAACAACAACAACAAAACCTGTGAAATATCCAGATTACTAGGTTAAATTCGTCTGTCCGTGGTAGAAAAACAGGAACATTCTCACATGATTATCATATCATTATTTTCAGACATCAGTATAGCAAAAAAAGGGATTGACACGATTTTTATTAGGGATTAAAGTATGGGAAATATTCAAGAACCAGTTAGGACAACCCTATTATTTTAAGTTTATCTCAGTGAGAGAGAGAGAGAGAGAGAGTGTATGTTTCTGACTGGAATTTGAAACAATCATTGGAAGCGAGGCAGTGTCTGTTTTTTGCTTCAATCCTAGAAGTTGATGTTTTTTGGTTCTCATAAATGTTTTTGAATTATTTTTTTCATGCCAATATCATGCTCATCATCCTCTTTTTTGTTTGTTTTTTCTATATAACACCATCCTTTTAATTCTCTCTTTCTAGAATTCCTAAATCAATACTTAACTCAATTATCTTTTCTATCCTATTTTCTGTGGTTTTTTTTTTTTGCTTTCTTTTCTGGAAATATTCCTCAAATTTCTTATCGAGTTCATTTATTTTTTTTATTTTTAATTTATTTATTTTTAATTTTAAATGTCAAAGTTTCAGTTTAGTATGAGAATATTTTCTTATTTGTTCTTTCTTTTTATAGCATCTGTTTGATTTTCATGGATGTAATGTTTTTCAATTTCTTTGACATTATTAAAGGCCTGAATATTTTATGATCTTTATATTTTTCTCTGTGCTTTTTTTCCTTTTGTTTTGGCCTCTGTCTTTCATGTTATACGCCTGAATTTCTTATTGATTTGTAGTTCAGTTGTAAGTATAATGCATAAGAAATTAGGTTGCCACATTAACTGAGAGACCATCACCAATAATGGAGCACCCTCTGTGAGACCCAAGGAGGATTTACAAAGCATCAGTGTGTGACCTAGATCTCACAATGAAGAAACAATCAGACACATGCAGATTTCGGCAAATTCTACAAAACAACTGGCCAGACTCTTCAAATATGTCAGTTATGAAATTAAAAACCATTTAGGTGGACTGGGCCCATTCTAGAATTCAGAAGACAGGACGGGGCACCTGGTGGCTCAGACGATTAAGTGTCCGACTCTTGATCACAGCTCAGGTCTTGATCTCAGTGTCATGAGTTCAAGCCACACATTGGGCTCCACGCGGGCATGGTGTCTACTTAAAAAATAAAATTAAAAAAAAATAATAAAAAAGAAGACACGATGAGTGAATGCAATGTGCACTTCTTAATTGATCTTAAGAAAATATGGGGTGAGGAACAGTTTCTGGGGTGCATAACTAATGCTCACACAGTTTCTTACTTGTGTCTTACAATCCACTATAGCTCTTCAGAAAGAAAGACTTGCTTTTGTGATGCCTGCCCCACACCACCTGACAAACATCATTAGCACCTGGATATTTTGAGTTTTTGGGGTACTCATTCATCTGCTTTTTATCATCCAAAAAATGCCTTGTCATGTCTCATCTATTGTAGTCTCCCTTATATTTTTACTTGTGTGTTTATCATATTGTATTCCTGTTATAATTTTATGGGATTTCAGGAAGGAGAAGTGACATATACTCATGTTCAATAATCCTTAATAAGTGGAAGTCCAGGACTTTTTAAAGGATTTAGCTTATTTTCTATATGCCCAAATTCGATTATGTATCATATGCATTAACCATACATTTAAAATAATTCTAATTTCTAGTCAAATATTCAAATAACTGTCCACTTGTACTGTTTTCCACAGTGGCTGCACCAGTTTGCATTCCCACCAACAGTACATGAGGGTTCCTTTTTCTCCACATCCTCACCAATGATTGTTTCTTGTCTTTTCAATTTTAGCCATTCTGACAGCTGTAAGGTAATATTCATTGTGGTTTTCATTTGCATTTCCCTGATTATGAGTGATGCTGAGCATCTTTTCATGTGTCTGTTGGCCATCTGTATTTCCTCTTTGGAGGAATGTCTGTTCAGCTCCTCTGCCCATTTTCATTCTTTCTTTCTTCTTCTTCTTTTTTTTTTTGTTGTTGTTTTCATCATTATCACATCTTTGAGAAGCATAAGAAAGGCGAGATGGTTCACAAACAAAAAACAAACAAAATCAAGAAAGCTGGAATGTAGATTATCATGATATAAAGTATTTAAAAAGATGATCAAAATACATGACAATTATCCTCTAAATCTTGGACCAAAACTAAATCTGTGTTTACCCCTCTAATAAAAGCTGCTCCGTTTCGAGTTGAAAGCATAGAGATAGGAATTAGGAATTTCAGATGCTTGAGAAAATGTTAGAGATTTGTGTCAACTTGGATTACTCTGAGTGTTCATTCTAAATAGTCAAACCTTCTTGTATGTTTAATATTTCTTTTTCCTAATAAAACTCAAAATATCACAGAATGGGGGGGGTTTCCCCTGGCTTTTCTCTCTGATTTTAGAGCATTTTTAAAATATTCACTAGAAGTGTGGTTTTCAGTGCTGGTATTATCCACTGGAGAAAGAATGACTTTGGAAAACATTTAGGTATGGGATAGACTAATTGTGCCTCTGTCCAAAGGATCTTTAAAAACTTCCTCAAGCTAGGATTTCCAATCATCTTCAAATCTTCTTTTGAAAGAAAGCAACTGCTGAGTGATCACCTGCACTCAGGCAGGGTTTTACAAAACTATTTGAGGTTCAGTTGAGGAAAAAGGGAGAAAAAGAGTCCACTGATGCTGGCAAGCATGGTACCCAGAGAAATGACAAGCAGGTGACCTCCTTGGCTCATCTTCAAAGCATCCAAAGGACAAAGCTTCAATTAAAAAAGAGAAAACATTGCTTTTTGCAATTACCGTCTGATAACATGTGTATGCTGCTGGATTTTTTCCACACAATGGCTTATGTCAAGGATGTAGGATAACAGTACTTATACTAAGCAGATGATATTCAGGTGCTTATAAATTTGCTATTGAAGGGCTTTTCCATGCAAAGTTCTTTAGTATCTTCACATTTGGAAACCTAATGACTTATTTATAGTCTTCACTCCCTGACAGGTGTTAGGTATGATATAGTAGATGCTTCATTCCAACTTGGAATAGCAAGACAAATGAATAAATAAATCTACCTGAGAGAGATATTTATACTGATTTGGGAGATTTTTCTTTGGTGTTAGGGATCTTGGTAAACCAAACCTCCATATAGCCATGAAGGTGTCATCTTTTTTACGTTTTGAAAAAGATAATAGGGCCAGTCAATGGGAAGGAGTCAGGATTGTCTTTTATATCATTTTGTGCCTGATTTTCTGATCCAGACCTAGAAGAACATCTGCCTACTTATTGGGATTCCCTATTGGACCTGCCCTACCACAATTCAGCCTGTAATTGCTAGGTCTCCCCATGGAACTGAAAGACACATGCAGGGGTCCCATCAGTTTCGTTCATCTCTTGATTCTTGCCCGTTCTCTAGAATATTTCTGCATAGATATGGCTGATCGGCAATGCCATTTAATGTTTTTCTGATTAGCCTTATATAAAAACAAAATTTTTGGATGACTAATACAGGAATATTTACTAAATAAAATATAAACATTTAAAGACAGAGTAATTAAGAAGAGTCATAAACCTAAGTACATGTACATTAAGTCTATAGTTTTTACACAAAGATGTATGTACATTTAGTGGCAGTTTCGTTTTAATGTTACATTTGCTAACAAAGGAGCAAATTTTATTGTTAACAAGTACTCTGTGACACAGTTGTCAGTACGTGTCTTTTCTTTCAGATCTTTTAAAAGCCTGGTTATTGTTTTATTCTAAAGAGTTGATAGTCAGTCTGGCTGACCCATGGCAATTTGTGTTTGGAAGAATGAGATTTACTGCCAGGGCTTGTCCTGCATGTGCATTGCCATGGACATTTGGATGGCATTTCCTAGGTTAGTCAGGTGTATAGATAAATTTATCTTGAATTGCATCTTGATTACCTAAGTAAAGGAAAGAAAAGCAGAGATTTGCTATGAAAATAGTCATGGAATAAAGGAGTACTGGGGGGAGCAGGTAACTAAATGCTAGTTTTTAAATAATGTTATACCAGACTTAAAGATACATGGAGAATAAGACATGACCTGAGAACTTGTTAGCAATAATGGTATTTGGATTGGATTGTGGAGAAGAATCTCAATCTATCCTTTATTATTCAATCCAGAGGAAGACTAATCCCCACATTCTATAAATATAGTTAGAGAGTCTTTTCTGGAAACTGAACTCTGTGATAAAATGAATCTTGTTTATTGATCTTTGCAAGTCCAATTTATGACTTAGGTCTGGCACAGAAAGGTGCTTAATATATGCTTTCATGAAAGGTTTAGTGAATGTATGGGCTGTAAGAGGTAAACTAAGAGTATTTAAAATTAAAGGTTATTTTTTGTAATTTATATTGCTATAGCATTTCCCTTTCAACAATTAAAGTACTATCTGTTTTACGTCCAGAACTCTTCCAGTATTTTACACACCTAAAAAAAGGTGTGGTTGTGGTACAACCACACAGTGACCTCTAGAGGTAGGTCCTTGTATTACCTCTATTTTACAACAGGAAATCTGAGACACAGGGCTAGTTAGTGGAAGAGATGACATTCAAACACCAGTCTTAACTACCATGCAGAGGGAAGGGCAAGGGTTTTGTTATGCTTTATGTCATATACACCTAGTTGGAAGGCATTGCTTTGTACCCAGTATATGTTCAACACATGATCATGCTGAGTCGTCTCTTCTTACAGCTTCCTGTTGGAGGGTAAGGGGCAGGTAGAGCTGAAAAATTTCTTCCTCATATTTGTCAGTCCTTCAGATAGGCACTAAATACTTAACATATCACAGTTTGAAAGTATTGCTATAGAAAATGAATTGAACAGTGTCCTTGCTTTCAGAGCTAATATTCTATATCAGATTAGATTGATAAAAATAAGTATCAATTCAGCTAAAGGTTGTGTTCAGTGTAAATACTTATATGGACAAATTCAAAAATAGCATCACAGTCATAAATGGTCATTGTAGCAGAGCAGAAAGAAAAGATGATAGCTAGCTAGACTGCTAGATGGATGGATGGATGGATGGATGGATAGAAAGCTTTATCTACAAGCAAACGGCAAAAATGAGTATCTGAGAAAGGAAAATTTAGAGTGCATTAGTCAGGGAAATCTTCCTAGAAGATTTTAAGTTATTAGTCTGTAAATGGAGAATATTTTCATGTCTAGAATTGTTGCAAATTTAGATGAGTTAGTATTCCTGAATGTTCTTTGCGCAGTGTAAATGCTTAATCTTCTTCAATTAATATACTTCCCTCCTTCCATACTTGACCTGGCATCTGCTAGGTCATTTCTTCTTACATGCTATAGCCTACAGCATGTGTTAAATGATATTTCTACTATTCAGATTTCTGAGAAAATAATGCCTATCTAGTCAGTTTCCTTATCTTGTTGACTTTTAAAATCATATTTCATAAGGTATCGCGTTTTCCCTTTCGAGATCTCTCTCTTTTTATTTAATATTTTAATTGTAGCATTTCAACAATTTTCCTGAATTGCATACTTCATTTTTCCAGTGTTTAATGTAAGTCAACATTTTAAATTTAATTATATATTTTAAAATAAGAGATTAAGCAAGGAAACACAGCATCTGTTAAGTTGTTTTTTTAAATGAACCATGTAGTTTTATTTTCTAAGTTTAATTAGTACTACGAAATCATTAATTCTAGGTTAGAATTATAAAGCATTATCAAAGGTACTCACAGAATATTGCAATTAGAGTTTACTTGATTAGGCAATTATAAGAAAATGAACTTTATTTTCTGTGTGAACAATGGAATCAGTTAAAATGTTTTGTGGAACTAATGTGATAATAGTAATATAGGTAGCATAATTATTGCAACAACATTTTTATCTTGAATTCTGGAAATGAATCCATCCTGGCAGAAAAAAATATATATACTTTTTAAACATTTGTTAGACAGCTAGCATTTATGAGTATTAAACAGGAAATAAAGGTATTTATTTGCCTGCAAGTGAAAACATGTTAATTTGCATATTATTCCTTGGATACACTAATAAATAATATAAATTTTCTAATTCTTACCTAACAAACATAGCAATCTACTTTTTAGGAGTTATTTTATTATATATTGCAGCCTTTTTGGTTCATGCAGTACATTATTTCTCACAATTTATAACGGACTTTAAACAATACTGACCTTTGAACCTTTATTTGACCTTTACGATTTCACTTTCCAATTACAATAAATAGATGGAATATTACTTGAAGCTGACTGCAAAGTGGCTTCATTCTCTGAAAATTTTAGACCCCACGGCTTTAATAACATTTGACGTGGATTTTGGATCCATTTTCTCTTGACTAGTATACACACTTCCACATGTCATAGTCAGGCGTTGACTCTTCTGCTGCTTGTCAGTAGATTCTTTCGCAGATTTACATAAATATATTTCCTAGAGGCAACATTTACAACATTTACTCACGACAGCAATGATCCTTGGGCATTTCACATACTGTAGTTCCGTGTCATTCCGGTAGGATATTGTTGATTGCCTGTCATTCCTACTGCCTAGATGTCATTCAAAGGGCTATTTGTTATTTTAATGTATAAGAATCTGAAACATTAAGGTCAATTAACCCAACAGGGCCACAGTATGAGTCAGGTTCAAATGAAAGTTGGCTACTTATGAGAACTGTCTTGAAAAATGATGAGGAAAGAGCTTGCAGCTAATGACCACGCTGTGCAGTCAGGATTATTTGTTGTTGTGAGTATCTGCACTCCCCATGTTCCCAATTTCTCAAGTAATTGTGAAACTAATATTTTCAAAATATCTGGACATATATCTCCCTCCCTCGTTAATATCCAGTATCAGTATAAGGAAGTATACATGACCCTGTCAGTATATAAATAGAAATAATCCACTGTTACAGAAAACAAGTCACGAAAGTGAAAGACAATAAAATTGGAGGGCAGATTGGAATAACTTAGACATTTTATCAAGCAGAATGCCAAGAATAACTTCACATGCTTGTTTTTTTTAACACACTAGAATCTTACATTGCATTTTTCTCTGAATCTAAAAGCTGAAGCTTAAACATGCTTTGATATAGCATCCACAAGGGAGAAATATCTCTTATCTCTGGAGGGAAGTGAAGTTGGGTCTAAACACATTTTGTATTTTCTGAACATTTATGCCTGTCTCTCCAGAGGATAAGTTAGTTGGGACTCTCTATAAAAAGTCAGCGCTGGTTACTTTGAAAAAAGCATTTGGCTTTTTAAACTTTGGAGACTTTGGAGCCAACCAGGACAGAGAGAGGCTGGAAATAGTTTTTTCCTCATGAATTCAAAATCTTAGAAAATATTTCTTCTTCAAATATTTGCATTATGATTTAATTTAAAAGATATAGGATTTCTATTTTCTTTATTTTTTTAAAGATTTTATTCATTTATTTGATAAAGAGAGAGAGCACAAATGGAGAGGGGCAGAGGGAGAGGAAGAAGCAGATTCCCTATTGAGCTGAGAGCCTGACACGGGACTCGATCCTGGGACTCCAGGATCATGGCCTGAGCCGAAGACAAGACACTTAACCAACTGAGCCACCCAGGTGTCACAGGATTTCTGTTTTCTATACTGTCTCAGTTACATAGATAGACTTCCTTCAACATTTTTTTCCTCTAAAGATACATTTTCTAGTCACTTAGCTGTTATTTTTGTGACAGAGCACATTTTCCTTCCAATTTTATTCTTTCTATTTCAGATTCACTTAACTAAGAAGAGAAATGTGTTATCTCTTTATTTTACTACTGTTGTTTAAATAGCGTGAGTCCTAACACTCATGTTGACTTTCGGGGGAAACCACTGGTGGTCAGTCAGCATCAGTTCTGGGAGAGATCAGACGAGAAAATTCTAGTTCTAGCAAGAGAGCTCTCTTTCTTTATATCTTCCCTGGGCCAGGTCTGGTTCCTTAGGCAAATCTTCCTCCCTATACCACAGTGAACCAATCATTTCCTCAGTCTGAACTGGTCCATTTTGCCACAACTGTCTCTCAGCTGTTCACTAGAATAGAACTTCCGGAACGCAAATGGAAGCAGAGTTTCCTGCATTTGCCTAGTAAAGTAATTAGAAAAAACTCCTCTAGTAAAAAATATGAATGAAGAGGATATTGGGAGTCAGTAGATGAACTATTAATATTTTTTCCTGAATTACTTTTTTTTTGGATGGTCGGCATTCTTCTTGCCCATTGTTTCTGCTGTATGTAGTAAAGCATATTCGGCTGGAGTAAGTAGACAGACATGATAACTTGATGCAGAAGACGGCTTGGAAATTCATATATTTAAGTTGTTTAAAATGGTGCTTGTCTCAATGAGTTAGAACTAAGGCTATCACATCACTATCAAGTGAAATTTAGTGTGAGATCTAACAGGCATATAATTTTTGCAAAGGAATTTTCCAGTTCTGCAAAGTAGCTGAGAACAGTCAGTAAAGGTTCAAATGAAACATACAGAGTGGGATTCTGGGATTGTTTCTTTCAAGATCTATGACATAACAAGCTTTGAATCATAAGGAAATGATGTGAATGTCATATATGGGTAGAACCAGTTTTGACAAGTACTTCTTGATTGCACCCTCAGAAACCGAATAGGACATTAAAAAAAAAAATGGGCTTGAGATATATAAGGAGTTCGAAGGGCTGAAGACTTTGGAGCTTTTAGGCACAAGAATTTGAGTAACTTTGCAGGACTGGACTGAAAACTCTTGGATTGATAAGGAAATTCTTTCTTCACAAAGGATGACCAGCAGATTCTGAAAAACTGAGAATCCTCTTGGAACCAACAGTGAACCTACACTAACCAAAATCTTCGCAATAGTTTCAGTGCCTTGGTATCATTTGAGGATAATTGGTAACAAACAAACAGATCAGAAAGTCTTCCAAGGAAACATTTAAAAGAAGTCAGGAAGAAAGATACAGATGAAGAACAAATAGTACTGTTTAAATTTCATTGTGCACCTGGGATGACTTTGAATAATGCCATTTTGCAGTCTCTTGAGTCTATACAACTGCCCTAATGTTGCACGTACATTCCACCTGCTACTGGGATAGCAGCTAGAACTCACTTTATAAAATAAAAGGAGAGAGGGTTGATAAATACAGTGTAAAAGTGATTGCCAGCGGATGGGGTGGGGGAGATAGGGACAGGCTGGTAAAAGTGTACAAACTTTCAGCTATAAGATGAATAAGGTCTGAGAGTCTAATGTATAACATGGTAACCAGAGTTGATAACATTATATAATAGAAATTTGCTAAGAGGGTGGAACTTAAATGTTCTCTCACACACACGAAATGGGAGCTGGTGATGGATGTGTTGATGAACTCGATGGGGGCAGTCCTTTCACAATCCGCATGTATATCTCATCACCACAATGTACGCTCCACATGTCTTACGATTGTATTTGTCAATTATACCTCAAAAACGCTGAAAGTAAAAAAGGAGAGGGTTGTATTTATTTCTTAGACAGTAGGGCAGACAGGGGCTAAAAAGCACATCTCATTTTACAGTTGATATGGGCAGAGACAGGGCACGTAAGAGAGCTGACAGCAGAGAAAAAAAAAATTAGTGAACTAAGGGGCAGCTGGGTGGCTCAGTTGGTTGAACGTCTGCTTTAGGCTCAGGTCATGATCCCAGGGTCCTGAGTACCCCCCACCCCACTTTCCCCTCTCTCCCCTCTACAGTCTGGCTCCCTGCTCAGTGCTCAGCTGGAAGTCTGCTTCTCCCTCTCCCTCTTCTCCTCCCCCTTCCCCCCTCCTATGTGCACCCATGTGCTCTCGCTCTCTCCCTCTCCCTCTCAAATGAATAAATAAAATCTTTTAAAAAATAAGTAAACTAAGAAGTAGAAAAGAACGTGAGGAGCTAGAGAGGATCAGTGAATTTGACAGGCAGAAATATGTTCCCTCATGTTTTCCTGGCAGAATATTCTGTGATTAGACATTTATTTGGTACCCCATAAATCTGTTCCTTGGCAGACTCATAGTTTGGTTGATTTCGTAGAAAAGCATATGCTTATTTCTCACACATATGCACACTGTGTTCTAATAGCATCTTTGCAGTTTACATTCTGATTAATAGATTCTGATATTTTATTTATTTATTTATTATTATTATTTATTTATTTTATTTATTTATTATTTATTTATTATTTATTTATTTATTTATCTTGATGAGTGATTTACATCTACCTTACATCTTTCGCATTTTCTTTGGAAAAATTTCCATTCTGTGAAATTTTGTGATATTTTCTCTCCTTTAGGTTTATTTAAATTTCTACTCAGTAAAAACCTATTTAGGCAAAGTAGTATAATTTACTAGCTATTTTTCTCCAAAATTTCCCCAACAAAAGTTTATTACATCACTACCATATATATATATAT
>NW_024425563.1:9150613-9224994 GCF_017311325.1 Ursus maritimus | reverse complement strand
TATATATATATATATATATATCTCCAATACTGTTTTATGCAAAAAATATTTCATACTGTAATTGGTCACAGTGTAAAGTTGGTATTTAGAAAATGTATTTTTCATATTTACAGCCATAATATTAGAAGCATAAAATCTAAAAGATTAAAATGTTTTATTTTCAACTAAGTGCATGATATACATGTATTGCTATTATAAATATTATATCTACAGATGAATTTTCCTCTGAAGTTGAAGATCTGCCGCATAAAATATGTTCCTATATAGTTTTCTTTTACATCATTTACATTGGGCAGCTGTTGCACATGTTCTTAATAAAGGAGTATGCATTCATTTCATATTGCTAATATCTGCAGGAAACCTTCGAAGTACCAACTATTTTATTGATGTTGTGCTTTGTAGAGCACCACCAACATACGAAATGTAAACCTGTGCTTCAGCTGTTTACTGTGTATTTGAGCTAAAGTTACAATCTAAATTTTGCATGTGAATTGATAAATTCAATTTTTTCTCAATACGAAAGGGGTCAGAGAGAATCTCCCCTGCTTGGGCATGAGTCCAGGAACCAGATGGGCACTAGGTTCTATCCAGAATCAAATATAGCCATTGTTCTTTTTCTTGTTCTAAAGTAAGATGTAAAACCCCAAGCCTAGGTTGATCATGTTATAGATAAACTCATCCACACAAGTTACTCTGTACATTCACATTACACCTGAATAAGAAGAGGCAAATAGAAAGTAATTACAACACAATGTGGTAAGTTTTATACAGTTTAGGTGTAATGTGCATATTTGTTCTTACAGGAGTTGAACAGTCTGCTTACATACAAGTAGGCTAATGTATATTAATATACAGAAACTCGAAAAGGAGGGAAAGACATTTAGGATATAAAATAATTGAACTTGCTGACTGTGTGAAAATTTTTAAACCTTGGAGAGTTTACCAATGAATTCAAATAACTTTTTTGCTTTTTAATTTTGTTTTTTGTTTTGTTAATAGAAATTTTTGAATACTTCACAGATTCATATCCATGAATTCAAGTAACATAACCAAATGCTCCTCTGAATTTTAGAGTTATAGTTTATTATTTCTCTAATTTTATCTTCTCCTTTTGCTTCATTTGAATTACCAAAGCAATTCTCCATTAATTATTCTACTGTACAATATGATTAATAAATTGGTAGTTTGTTTTTGTATATTTGTGCATCTTTCAAGAGTCATCCATATACTTGAACAATTTTGAGCTTGGAATGGATGTCAGTTGACACACTTGTCATTTTCACATTTGTCGTTTTTACTTTCTATGTATGTTGTATTTTTGGTTAAGGGCTGACTAGAGAGTTTAGTCAATTTACATTAAGATTTTATCCATAGTACACATAGAATTTTTGAAAAATTAATTATAATCTTTTCAGCATTATCAACTAGGATGTTCACAAAATAATTTGAGTGATAATTAGTACTTTCCAGTGGGCATTTACCAGCATACTCAGATGAAATAATTATATCTCACACAAAATTTTAGCCACTTGACAAATGGCTGGCTTCCTTTTATTTTATTACAATTCAAGAGAATTATTAACAATTTATAGAAGTTGTGTAATATTTTGTTAAAGTTTAGTTCTTGTGGCTTATTTTGTCAGTTTGTGATAAGACTTCGAAAGACACTATTTCAAATCATATCCGTTCACTATTTTAAATTTTGATCAGTTTCTAATTAATGTTTATTTTAGTGGGGGAGCTGAAATGTTATTTTTAGCCCTAATTAAATATGTTTTTGAAAACAGATGTTATCTTAAAATCACAAAAATATCCACCACTAACCAAAGACCTTCACATAATAAGAACCTAAACAAGAACAGTTTAAATCTAGTTCCTCTAATCTCTACTTAACATTCTCCAATTTGAATAACACTGTTGGGCAGAAGAAACTCTTTAAAAAATTGTTCCCCAACATCAGAGTTGAATGAAGACTACCACTCTGTCCATTGAGACAGTTGTAAATTTCTGAAGTTTCTTCTGTGCTAAATACACAATTCTTTGAATTTCCAAGTTAATTCAAGAACAAAGAACATATCCTCCTGGTTTTCATAACATGGAATTAAGCAGAATAAAAATGCAGAGCTCTGTCTTTCTCCTGAAGATCGCCACGCAGAGTCAGTGTGCCACAAGTTTTGGTGGGAATGAAGAGAAGCCTGTAGCAGATAGACCCATGGTGCACTGTGTGACTTTGAGCGACAGATCATGGTAGGGGATGGGATGAATAAATCTGATAGCATCCTGCTGAATTGTCCCTTGTAGCAGATGCGGTGTCGCCAGCCACATTCCCAATGCTGTCTCCCAAATTCCAGCTCAGTCTGTCACCTGGAGGACTCTAACAAGCTCCTAATTCTCTCCACACTTTGCCCTCCTCTAATCCAGTTTTGTGCATCAGCCAGAGAGATATTTTTGAAATGCAAATCAGCTTGCTACGTTTTGTCCCAGTAACTATACGCTGCTCTTAGAATCAAGACCACGGTCCCTCGAATAACTGCACGGACTGGCAGGATTGGCCCCTGTGCGTCGCCCCGGCCTCATTTTGCTGCTCTACCCTGCAGGGCAGCAACTTCTCTCCTAGCCTCACTGTGCTTGGCCTGCAGCTGGAGTTTGCCTGTGCTGAGAAGGCTCCCTGCCCGGCTCACTTAGGTTCCTGCTCATCTCATCACACCTCGGTTCCCCTAGGAAGTCTTCCCCAATGCTCCAGATTAGTTCCCCATCTCCTCTGATAGCTCTCGAGGTGCTGTGCATATCACCGCGTTTGGTAATTAGGTACTTATTAATGATTAAGTAATATTCTGAGTAAAGAGTTTCTAGCCTGTCCAGCCAGCATCTCTTCAAAAAGAACTGTTTCCTTTTTTTTTTCCACACTGTTTAAAAATGTATTCCCTTCTTCATCAAAAAAAAAAAAAAAAGAAAGTTTGAAGGCAATCTTTTAAATATGCATCGACAGATGAATGGATAAAGAAAGTGTGGTGTGTGTATATACAATGGAATATTTATTCCGTCTTCAAAAAAGAAGGAAATCCTACCATAAATGACAGCATAGGTGAACCTTGAGCACAAGTGAGGGTCAGGGTTGGGCTGAAACAGTGTCAAAGCAGGTGGGGATCTGAGTCATCCTCTTGAGACTGTCATGAGGCAAAGTTGCGGGACTTTCGTATTAGAGTAAGGTGCCTGGAAAGCTAGAGCAACTGCCATGATTGTTCAGGGCTGGTGTCCTAAGGTCTGAAGGATGGTGGCCGCATATGCCTAGGAGCCACAGAGGATATGGTGGCTTATAATTTGCAGGTGAAGGGATCTTAAAAATGTTCTGAAAATTCTGTCGTATGTTTTTCAACTCATCATCTAAGGTCACAACTGTTTGAAAAAAGGTTCTCACAAAGGTTTATTTTTGTAAATTACTTTCTAACTAAAAACACTGATAGATGAGGGGATGATAGTTTTGATCTCTAGCAGGCCTGTGTTGGCTGCCAAGAATGGCCCTTGGGTACCTCATGGCAGAGGACATCAGTAGAGGGAAAGGATGTAGAAAGAAGAAAAAATGGACCCAGAATAAAGTTCGTGCTTTACTAATATTGGTATGGTTTTCCTTGTAAGATATCAGGAAAAAAAGAAGTTTTATTCTTTCCAGGAATACCAAAAAATGTTTCTTTCAATACCCAGTTTCACATGGTTTGGTGCCATGTGGAAAAATTGTAATCAGTTAGGATAGTGAACTAATAAAAGGTGTAGAGATTAGTGTAGTGATAAACATCATTAAACAATTTCATCTGTGGGGTTCTATTGTTGCTATTGTATGTTCTCCATATTGAACAAACATTCATCTATGAAGTGAAGTATTATTGTACCAAACCAAAGTAAAGCATAAAGTATGTCAAGACTTGAGACATTGAATCCACCCCATTCTAGTATATTGCTGCTTATGCTGGGAATTATCATGGGCTATAATGCAAACTTTGAGGATACAATTGCGGAAAATGAGCTCAACTGCCACAGGAAATCAATAAAGGTCACCCCCTCCAGAAAGCTTCTGAGATTGTCATGCACATGTGTATATCATTTACCTCAAGATCATTTACAACCTCCTCTTCCAAGAAGCTCAGAAACATGATTTTCTTGAATAAGGGTTCAAATAGACCACTCTGCCACTTTTCCTCTGATTGTTTACAGACATGAAGCGCATTGAGATTTCTGTAGACTGTCAATGGTCACGTATTTTTGAATAAAGCATCTAAATAACCCAAAGCTGGAAAATGCTCACCTAGGGTAACCTGGTCATCGAACATTAAATAATATATACAAAGTCCCACAAATCTAAAAAAGGTGAGGAAACATTGACTAGTAGTCATTTATTCAAGCAAAATTAACCATTAAAAATAGTCCATTTCTCTCTATAATAGAATATCTATTGACTGAGTACATTCTAAAAATAGGACTTCACCCCCCCCTCCAGTCAAGGGTTATTTACTAAAAGAACTGACAAAACACTGAGCACAGAAGAACAGAATCTGCATTCTTCAGAACTACTGGGACTATCTCAGAGCCCTCTTTCAATTAGATACATAAAGTAATTTGGAGATCTCCTTGATGGTGAACAAACAACGGAGCTTAGGAAAGAGGGGGTCCTTTCAACCAAGTCACCCTGGATTAAAACCCACACCCAAGTGAACATTGGCCACTTAGCTTTGGACCGAGCTTCCTCATTGATAGAGTGGCAAAAATGATGACTATATGGCTATCTCATTTAATCCTTGCAACAATTCTGAAAGCTAGACTAAGTGCTCAGCAAATTTTTGTTCTATTTTACATTTTCTTATATCGCTCATGGTACATTGTAACTTTATCTTGGGATGTTAAGTAAATTTCATGAAGTAGTTTAAGATGCTATTTGAATTTTGAACCAATTGATGATTTTCCTCCAGAAAATGAATACCATATTAAAAAATCTGAAGAATTTAGGTGTTTTGAAAGGCATATGCAGTTATATGCTATTTATGATTAAAAGCAATTGCTTAAAACAAGTCACTTGAAATCACATAAAAAGAAAACACAACTTTCTCGTAGAATTTTAGTAGTAAAGAAATTTTAGAATTCGTTCAATTTACTTAAGAAGTAAAATAGAAAATATTCAAGATTCATCAGTGTACCTTCCTCCCCAAAGGCTTCTAACCTTCCACTAGTGTTTCTCATTGCTTGTTCAAAGCCACAGTCTTCTTCCTCAAGAACCACTCTTAGGCAATTACCTGGAGAAGCGGAAAGAGCAGAAATTTATATTAATGGATCACGAATTGTGGTTCCAGTTTCTTTACACACTTGACACTTAACATTTCAAGCTCTCAGTAATATCCAGGGGGCAAGGGAATGGATGAGAGGAGTTTCAGTGTCCTTCTGACTCTTTCTGTGAGCAGGCTGTGTTTCTCCTGAGGACCCTGTAATGATTCACTAGTAATCCCATAAGTGAGAAAATTAGAGCTGAAAAGGACCTCCAAACCAGGGTAGTTTTATATTTTCAGACCCCCCCCCCCCCCCCCCCGCACCTTGCTTTTCTCTCTTGTCTGCTATGTGGACTTTTCCATATTTGGGCATGCCAAATATTCAGAGATTGTGGAGTCCTCACTAAATGCCATTCCCCAAGGAGTGAGTGGGTGGGCAACTAATGCCAGTCCTTGCAACTGCCTGCTTTTGAAAATAACTTTTATTGGGACACAGCCACACCCATTGCTGCCTGTCCTCTCTGGCTGCTTTCTTGCTACAAAGGTAGTAAAGTAGTTGTGACTGTGGGGACTCACTGGCCACAAAGCCCCAGATATTTACTATCTGGCTATTTATAGACTTCGCTGACTTCTCTGCCCTAGAGGAATACACGTAAACCCCATTCATATGTTAGGGGGATATTATTGAAGTCTGGTATCTCTGTATTATACTGATTTTTGCAAAAATAGTTCCAATCATGTGGTGCCCAGATTTGCAACTTTTCCCATTAACAAAAGTTATAAATGGGGGCGTATGGGTGGCTTAGTCGTTAAGCGTCTGCCTTCGGCCCAGGGCCTGATCCCAGGGTCCTGGGATCAAGCCCTGCATCGGGCTCCCTGCTCTGCTGGGAGCCTGCTTCTTCCCCTCCCACTCCCCCTGCTTGTGTTCCCTCTCTCTCTGTCAAATAAATTTTTTAAAAAAAGTTATAAATGACCACATATGGAGGTGGTAGGATGTAAAATTGGCTTGAAGAAGACTGGCCTGTCACTTTGTATTTTGAGCACCCCCAACAGGGTTATTTTGAAGCTGTTGGTGAAGAGAAGCATGGAGCAGCCACCTTCCTTCCCCCTGGAGCCCTGCAGGTCCGTGCATGCCTACCAGGCTCCAAGAGGGGTCCTAAGTCACTCCAGGGTTCACGGCGGCAGATTTCTTATCTATAAATCCGAGAAAATGCTTGGAACCCATGCCAATGGAGTAAAGATTGGGTTTGTGAAAGTGCTTTGCTGTTTTTCTATCAATTTGGGGCTAAAGACTGAGGAAGAGTGTCAGGAAGAGAAATTCGTTGTTTGATTTAATTCAGTCAAATCAGGACAGAGAATCTAGACAAGACTTAGATTAGATTTCTTCAGGGCACACGCACGACTGCCTTTCCACGGTGAATAATACCTACTCCAGCCATGTGCTCATCCTAGCATTCGTGAGATTTATGTCGCATTCTTCCCTCCAAAGTGCTGAAGATGTGTGGTGGAGAGGTTTAAAGTTACTGCAGCAATTTCTTTTAGTTGCATATTAAAGCAGTAGTGCCTTATCTATGAGGTGGAGCTTTAAGTCCCCACGATGTCTTGCTTAGAATTAATTCACTACTTACAGCCAACTGGCATAGAAGTTGAGTCTGCCAGTTTAAAGGGCTGGTCAATTTTCTGTACCTCCTTGAATATTACTGTGAAATCTTAAAGCTGATGGTGAAGGATTTTAGTTTACTCATATAGTAAACCCAAAAATCCTGGAATAAATGCCTTACTTCTTATCTGTGCCTCATGGAAATGGATACATTTTCTATCTCTAGTCAGACTAGCTTTCAGATCTCAACCATGTGAAAAGGGAGACCCCTTCACTCTGGAGAGGCCATAAAACGCGGTTGGTTGTTGAAGAATCAGGTCATTATTCAGTGACACAGCCTGGGTTTTAGACAAATAAACCCAAGTAATTTTCTTCAGAAAGTATTGAAAACAGCAGCAAAATGTAGCCATTTAATGGTAAAAAAAAGTGGGACTTTTTTAGTATGTAGAATGTAAAAGGCCCTCGGGCTGGTTATTGTGCGTACTCAAGACTCAAATGGTACTCAAATGGTCCAAGTCCCAACTCCGCATCATAAAGAGAGGGACAATTGCTTAATGCTCTTTGGAACCATATTCTCCTTCTTCAGGGTTGTACTTTCCCCTTGGAATTTGGTGTGGAGGTATTCTTGTGCATTTCCCAAAATCCCAAAGAAGAAATAAAGAAGTTTCAGTGTTTCTGAGCAAAATAAGAAGCTGAGTAAAGACTCATTACACATTGTTGGAAGCAGGTTATTTTCTATTTGTGGAGAAAGAACACTATAAACAAAGCTCCAGATCAGCTGGGCAGGTTGAAAATATCTTCAGCCTTGTAGGAATTTCACAGCATCGCCTTTGGGTGATCTCATCTTGTCACATTTTAACGTTTTTGTTGTTCTTCTCTCTTTCTGCATATCCATTGCATAAGAGATTTTAACCACTCGGATGAATTATAGTCGTCTTCTCCCCAGGGGTGACAAACTTTCAACATTAGCCTTGGAAAAGGAAAGCAGGGTTTACTGATCCTTCTTTCCTTGTTTTTGGAGTTTAAAAGATCATTCCTGGTGAAGCTGTTTTCACCTCCGTCAGCATCAGTGACCTCAAAGACCAGATATTCTGTAGCCCCTGCAGTTTGTAAAGTTTTTTTTTTAACTGAATACACAAAACTCAGTTGTTTATTCAGACAAAAGCCAGACATATTAACTATAATAACTGCTGAACTTGCCTGCCTTTCCATTTCTGTAAATGTCTGCAGCACAAGGGCCGACTCTCTGTCTATGCGTACATCATCAAATGCTAAAAATAATGTAATTTAGTCACAAGTGTGATGTCCTTTATTCACGAGAAACAGTCCGTGCATTTAGGGGAGTACAGGGCCTCACAAGCAGTGGAAAATCATCCTGAGGGATTTGGGGCAAGAGCAAATTTTTTAGAGCGTCGGAAGAGGTGTCTTGGAAACAGAACATGATGGGTAAGAGGTCAGGGATTTCCTGCTAAGGCCAGCAGGTGCGACGTTCTAGAGTAAGGTAAGCTAGCTAAGGCTGAGTTGGAGGACTGTGATTGGCGTGTGGTAGGATTCCTCCGCAGGTGTTTCCTCTAAGTGCGGGTGGACCTAGATTTAGATCTGTGATGAGGCCCAGGCCACTGGGGCGGCCTCCATTTTGTGGGTCCTGATATACTAATTAACTTTGTCAACATATATATACGATAATATAAATTCTTAGTGGTTATCAACTAGATATGAAGCAGCAGTCTAAGTACTTGCCGAATTTGAAGAAGGTGGTGTCCACGTTAAAGAACAGGTAGCTATCTTGCTGCTCAAACCTGGATTACAGGTATGTTTTGTCTAGTTCATATACTGTTGTTTTAAATTAGACTCAGCTGTGTGTCTGCTTTTAAAAGTTGAGAGACTTCCCATGAGTCCCCAGAGACCGTGACTCCTCTTGAGAAATCTGAAGTTTTGGCAGGACTGGACCCGCATCCCCACCCCCACACCCCATCCCCCACCCTCACCATGCCATTGCTTGGGAGGGGACCTCTGTGACCTGTGGAACTCAGGGCGACCCTCCCTTTCTCATCGTCCTGGCACCTGCCTTTTGTCCTATTTGTCTTAGCCCTGAGCTTAGCTCATTTGCTTCCTGGCCTCACCCTGTAGTAATCTGAGTTGCTAACGCATGGATCAGGAAGGGATGAATGAAAGGGGATGGAAAGAGAATGGGATGGGGCGAGGGTTTCCAGAGAATGTGGCAGAGGGCTGGGTTTGGAAGTAGGTGGGCCCTGGGATCCAGCCACAAGAACTTCTCAGCACCTGAGAGCAGGGCAACAGCCTGGAGTGTTGGCCCTATTTTGTAGAGGTGTAAAGGCCCTTTAAAAGCCTTTATTCTACTGCCTACTGAAGAAAATATCCTTTCCCGCTTTTCCAACACAGGTTAATGTAGGCTTTCCAGCCACTTTTTTTTTTTTTTAAGATTTTATTTATTTATTTGACAGAGATAGAGACAGCCAGCGAGAGAGGGAACACAAGCAGGGGGAGCGGGAGAGGAAGAAGCAGGCTCCCAGCGGAGGAGCCTGATGCGGGGCTCGATCCCAGAATGTTGGGATCACGCCCTGAGCCAAAGGCAGACGCCCAATGACTGAGCCACCCAGGCACCCCTACAGCCACTTTTTTTCATAAATACAATTTGCAGTAAAAGCAAATAAATAAAATCCCTTTTGAGGGAGTAAGGTAGAAGGAAAGGAGCATTACATGGAAATATTGGAGATGATTCTGTAATGAATAATACTTGCAAAAGTAACTTAGGAGCCCCGTTGGCAGCAAAGGGTAGAATGTGGCCTGGTGTATATTGCAAGTTCTGTATGCCTAGTGGAGCATGTTAGTTTGTTTAATAGTGCTTCAAGTGGAAAAAAAAAATCACAATTGACAGTGTCAGTTCATAAGGAACAAAGCACTAGAATCCACAGAGAAATGAACTGCGCTGTGAGCACTCAGCTTCAGAAAAGCACAAGTACTTCGCTGGAGGAAAAGGTGGTGGATTTTCAAATTAATTCTTCTTATTTGTGCTTCTCTGCTATTTCCAACTATAAATGTCCTCATTTTGATTACACCATTTTTCTTTTTACAATAACGGGAATCAGTTTCGAGCACATTGTTTTTACCTGAAAATGATTGGATGAGTACACTTTAAGTAAAATTTCTTTATTTGCATTTACAAAATATTACAGCCAATAAAATGAAACTCTAATGGTTTTTATTGTCAAAAGAAAAATTAAAATGTTCAACGAACTCTTTGAAAATTGTTAACTGTTACCTTAATGCAACTAATTCTGATTTCCATTAAATATACCTGTTGTTTTCAAACCATGTGATTTAACGCCCCTGTAGCTGAGAGCCCCACCCCTGTAGAGTCACAGGAAAATCTCTACGTTTTATTTTTCTTGTAAGTTAAGAGGACTGTGTAACAGTATTTTTGCCACGAGAGACTTATGTTGATTCTTATTTTAGTATTTTATTGGTATTTTCACTAAAAAGAAAGCTACATATATTTATATATCTGAAGTGCAGGAAAATTCTCTAAACTTATAAAATTAAATTGTTCTTATTAAGAAATCAGTATAAATTGTCTTTCAGTTGATGATGATAATGCCTATCCATTTGCTTCAATAAATAATTTCATAATGTCAAGACTCCTTTTATCAAGTACTATCTTAGAGAATAGGCATTTTGTGATAATCTATAAAATTAAAAGACTTCTATTCAAAAATAGCGTAAAAGCATTTGAGTTAGTTACAAAGTAGCACTGAAAGAATATCCATTAAATTATTTATATTTATTAGTTTGAAAATTGGTAATTTCATATCTCCTCATGTACAGCATTTTAACTGGCATTCATTTCATGACATGTAAAATGAGAATTGAGATCATTTGATCTCACAGCATTTTCCAAGTTTAGAATTGTATACAATTATTGTATTGGACCATTAAAATATTAGGAACATATGTTTACATTTTATTTCTAATTTAACTGTAGAGCTATCTATGTAATTTATTATCTAAAAAGAAAACAAAAATAAACACCAAAAAAAAAAAAAAAAAAGAAAATCCTCAGTAGCCGCTCAGCTTATAACCATAAAATGTTATAAGGTGATAAGACTCCCTGGAGCTTTATGTTTACCCTCTTGTGGTTAATTGTATACCTCTGTGGAGCAGAGCTTTTTTTCATTCAAAAAAGACTCTCTTTCTATGTATTTCAAATACCTCTCATGTTAAGTTCTGTCCCATTAGGTCCACCACTTGTATTTTTGATATAAAGACAAGGATGAATCAATTGCCCAAAGTCTTCATCTCATTTAAATTGTCCATCTACACATTAAAAAAAAAAAAAAAAAAACAAGATACACTAAAGCACAATTCTCAGAATCTCCCAAATGAAAAGATTGATTATTTCTTAAATATTACGTGGCATTCTGTCCCTTGATTTTAGAACAGCTAAATGAGGACAACTTGGATTCTATTCTAAAATATTACGCAACGGACTCCCTCTCACAGGTATACAATAGGTTTGACATTTGATGAAGATTAGGGGACAGCAGAAAAGAAAGAATTCTGAACCACGTCTGCTTGTACTTAACTGCCCTACGGCACTTTAATTCTTGTCCATCTTTTATTCTAGTAAAACTGTCACCGAACCAAAAGATCTATCTGTGTGAAGAACTCTGTACTGTCAAAAAGTAAAGATACTTGGAGAAGCTTATGGGACTTGATGTCAGTTTTCCACTTGAATTATAGTTATTTCACTAACTAGTTATCTTTTTCACATCTATTGTGACTAGAGGATGAAAAGTAGCAGTGATCTCTCTGCACTGCCATTTGTAAACGAAATTTATGTTATAGATTTGCATGCTAAGTGCCTCTCTGCTAAGAGGAGCTCTCAAAGACAGCATGTTTATGCCACCATTTGTGTTTAAATCGGAATTCTAAAGCAGACCCAAGTTAAACATGAAGACAACTTGAGATCTTTGTCTGAAGTCAGATATGGATTGTTTACTTACCATCAGAGTTCTCTTTTTCTGGGCTTTTCCTTTGGGAGGCAGCTGTTAGCCCCATAAGCCATGACCATTGTTCATGATCTTTCTTTCTTCCTTCCTTCCTTTCTTTCTTTCCCTTCCTTTCTTTCTTTCTTTCTTTCTTTCTTTCTTTCTTTCTTTCTTTCTTTCTTTCTTTTTAAGATTTTATTTATTTATTTGACACAGAGAGAGAGACAGCCAGTGAGAGAGGGAACACAAGCAGGGGTAGTGGGAGAGGAAGAAGCAGGCTCCCAGTGGAGGAACCTGATGTGGGGCTCGATCCCATAACGCTGGGATAACGCCCTGAGCCGAAGGCAGATGCCCAACAACTGAGCCACCCAGGCGCCCCCATGATCTTTCTTATACTAACTGCATAGTTTAAAAATTTTGTGTGTTTTGGCATTCTTGTGAAAAGTATGTATTTAAAATTCATGATTAGTTCAAATGATAAGACCTGGTGTTTCAAAGGAGCTTCCAGATACAGTATATGAAGTTGTACCTACTTTCATATACCGTGGGGTGATTTACTAGACACAGGCCATCCTGGTCAGTTAAATCATAAGTGTCTTTACTAGAACTTCTCATTCCTTTCTCCATTGAACTCAGATATGCCACGTGTACTAGGCACGGGCACCACTGTAGGCTGTCAGGTGCAGGGGTACAAAGAAAGCATGTGTGGGGGTGCTGTTCTTGAAGCACTTACCTTCCAGTGGGGGGGGGGAGAGAAAAGGCACAAATAAGAAACTGGAGAACCAGATGGTATGAAGTCATGGACACTCATGGACTGGTGGATGCAGATTTCAGTCCTACTTTTCTTTTCTTTCTTTCTTTTTTTAAGATTTTATTTATTTATTTGAGATAGAGAGCCTGAGTGAGCATGAGCATTGGGGAGGGACAGAGGGAGAAGCAGACTCCCTGCTGAGCAGGGAGCCCAAGGTGGGGCTTGATCCCAAGACCGTGAGATCCTGACCTGAGCTGAAGGCAGACATTTAACCAACTGAGCCACCCAGACTCCCCACAGTCCTATTTTCTTCTCACTCTACCTCATCTGGGAAAGGGAATTAGAATATGTGACTTGCCTCTTTTACAGGATAATAAAATTAAACTCACAGCTTTCAGCAAGGGTCCAGGCAAATGAGCTCTGTGCGTGGGTGGTGATCTCAGGAGCTGTCCTCAGGAGCTCTGACCCACAGAACTCTGTGTCACTGCCGGAGACTACCGTGTGGTAGGACACATCCCAGCATGCGCTTCAGCTGCTTTAAAGAATCCCAATGGGAGTCTTTAAAAGAATTTTTGAAGTATAAAATTAAATCATAAACATTTTTTAAATAGAAAGGGAAGAAAAATAAGAAGATGAAATCCCTGCATGCCTCTTTTACAACCTGTTTCCCTCCCCAGAGGTAATTACTACCAACTGTTGGTTTTGCATTTTTCTCTATATATTCTACATAGTTGTATAAATAACTTCCTTTTTGCCCCCAGAAATTGGGTCAGAAAATAGAGTAATCTGCAACTTTATTTTTTTGCTTATTGGTTTTCTTAAAAAGGTAAATAATTCATATATATGTATAAAGTATATAATGTATATCATAGAATATGTAAATAATGTAATAAATATATTTCATATATATCCATTATAAAGTCCATAAATATTCTAAAATATACAGATGAAAATCCTTCTTACATCTTTCTTCCCTTCAACTGCACCGCCCAGGAAACCAATGTTATAATAATATAATATACTATCTTCTATAAGATATTGTCATGATTGAGTTGTTGCTATTGGTAATTGTTACGAGCTGCATTGTGTTCCCAGAAACGCTGATGAGTGAGGTCAGTGTGTAAGAACTTCTTACACACCATATATAGACAGGTGAGGTGCCACCAAGAGTTCTTCATAAAAAGGACTTTTTATTGACAGAACTGTTTTCCTCTGGGCTACCCTCTAGGAATGTTGTGGAAAAAGAGGAAGTAGAGCTCTGTCAAATAACTTTTTCATAGCTTTCTGTAGCACAGAGGTATTTCAAGAGAGATTAGTAGCAATGAGGAAAAGGGAAATGATACAAGTGTCAGCACTGATTTTGACTTTTTGCTTTACTTCTTGTCGTTTGTATCAGTCTTCACGTAGATTAGTGCCAGGCTGAGTCAGCGGTGCTCAGGATGAGAGGGCTTTAATTTGTTAATATTGTGTTCTATAACACGTTACTTTAGTGTTCTATGAACTCTGGAGTTGTTGATGTCACAGCGTCAGAAAACACTTCGAAATCCCATTACAGTACATTTCACATTATCCTTTGGGATTTCTGAACTTTCAGATGTCTAAGCTTTAAAGTGCCTACTGGGGCTATCTATAGGTAAAAACTCAGTGCCCCGTATTAGTCAATGCTCTTCTAAGAAACAGAATCAATAGGACGTTCGTACAGATACAAACAGAGAGTGAGAGAGAGATTGACTGATTTTAAGGAATTGGTTTACATGATTGTAAAGTGTGATGAGTCCAAAATCTGCAGGATGGGCTGCAAGACTGGAGACCCAGGGGAGAATTGATACTGTAATTCCAGTCCAAAGACAGGTAGCAGAATTCTCTCTTCCTTGGGGGAGAGGTCAGTCTTTCCTCTAATAAGGCATTCAGCTGATTGAATGGAGCCCACCCACATCATAGAGGGTAATCTGCTTTACTCAAAGTCTGATTTAAATGTTAATGTCATCTAGGGACTACCAGTGGCTCTATCTGCTAAGCGTCCAGGCCTTGATCTCAGGGTAACTTGTGAGAAAACTTTAAATGTGACTATTGAAGTTAGCGTAGAAAATTAGCCAAATTGCCAAATTTGAGGAAAAATTCCCTATAAAACTGCCCTGACTTCTGACACCAATTGCTAATAGTGAAGGAGTCCCCAAACCACCCTCCGTTTTATTAATTCACTAGAAGGACTGAAGGGACTCACAGAAAGTTTATTATACTCATGATTGTTGATTATTGTAAAGAAGGGACGTAGAATAAAGTCAGCCAAGGGAAGGACACATAAGGGCAGAATCTGGGAGGGGTCCTAATACAGAGCTTCTGTGGTTATCCTCTCCCCATTGAGTCATGAATCATATGTGGTATTACCTCCTCCTGGCTATGATGTATGACAATATGCACAGAGTATTGCCAACTGTGGGATACTCACCTGACCTCAGTGTCCAGAGTGTTTACTCGGGTTTACATGCGTAAAATTGGATGATAGCCCTTATGCTTGAATTCAGTCTGCAGGTCAGCTGATACCTCATGATCCAAAGTCCCCAACCTAAACCACATGATTGGTCTTTCTGACTTGGGCAGACTGTTGGGTATGGCCAATCCTCACTCTAAACAAAGACTATCCTTTCAGGTATGACATAGATCACTTCCTAAGGTAGAGGCCTAACCTTTTCAAACAAGGCCAATTTCTTAGTACAGATTTAGAATATGATCCATTACTATTTGGAGATACGAAGAACCATGGAAAAGTTTTAAGGCAAGAAGATTCTAAATAACCAAAGAAACATGGAGATAGAAAAGTTATCAAGCTAAGCACTTAAGTTTCCTGAGTTCACTTACCAGATCTATAATATGAGAGTACTAGATTACGTGAGATCTAAGGTTCTGTTGAAATTTTATGATCTGTGGTTTTAAAAGGCCTGCAGAGACTGGAAAGATTTCTCCTTTCCCGTTTCACAGCTCCCTTTTAGTCAGTGAAAAATTCCAAACAACTTGTCTAGAGCTCACTATTGGAATCTCACCTTCAAGTTTGCGGGTCCTGAATGAACTTCAGAAGGAATTAATGTCAAGGACTTAATTTGCCTTTGCAAGCGTCTCTTTTGATGAACCCAGTCCACATCTCTCCCTCTCGCTTCCTACTCTACAATGCCTTTTTCCTTGCTGTCTTACCCATCTTCACGAGATCACTGAAGAATGATACAATAATGAATTTGTATTTTTAAAAAAGGGAGATCATTTTTCTCAATCTGACTTTTAATATTCCATTGTTGAGGTAAGAATGTTTTTAATAAGAGTTTCCTAGCAGTATTAATTTTTAGGCAGATAACTAAAAATGACAGTGTGCCTGCAAACAGAATACTATTACAGCTGGATGTGGCCTTAGTTGTCCAACTGTCTCACCCCAAACTGAAGTCCCCTTTATGACAGTCTTTATGGGTGGTTGTCCAGTTCCCATTGAGTGTTCCTGTTGATAGGGAGCTCATAAAACTGCCTGGTCATTTTACAGCGGCTCAAAAACTATGGAATTTATTCATAATATTAGGATAATTGTGTCAATTTACCTAAGAGGCAACATGAATATAGGAACCATCACTGATTTTCATTGTTTTGTTTTTGATCAAATGACATTATTAGAACTTTGTGGGCTCTCAGGTATTATTGGAGATTAATGAATGAAGACAAGTTAGGCAAGCTTTTGCACTGATATGCTTAGGATGCCCTTCTAATTATTTTCTGTTTATGACAACACATATATTGACTTGTATTACACAAATATTTTCTGTATTAATGTGAAGGATTTGGGGGGATTGATGGACTTCAAAATGAAAAGATAGTCACAGGTATAGGGTAGAAAAAGCCATCATGTCAAGAGGAGCAAAAATGAGAAAAAGAATTTTGATTTTACAGAACACTGTAAGATGGGCCATTTGTTATATCTGCTTCTAAAATGATGAAACCTTATAATGGAATCTATCTTGATATTAACTACCTTTCTCTTTTCCCAAGTATGTACAGCATGTTAGTGACAAAAAATTAGAATAAACTATCCCAATAGCAAAATTTGGTTATCAATTATATTATTAAGTAAGTATAGAGAAATAATGAAGCATATTACCAGACATGAAAAATTTAAGCAAAAATCCATGGATCTTGGTTAACTAGCTTCTAATCCATCAATCTGTCATAATGATCAGTTAGAATAATATTAATGTGTATATATCCAAAATTTTTCATGGTAAACAATTGATTTCAAATTAAAATTGAATTTTACAACAGGTAAAAAATGTAGCTAAGATCTAATATTCAGAAAATAATCATCTAATTATTTTAAATAGCCATTTAAATATGACCCATTTAAATATTTTGAGTCACTTAAACAGTTAATGATCTAAATATTTGTAAAATTTTAAGTAGTGAGCAATTTTCAGAATATTGTAACAATTACCTAAATGTACTAAAAGTAAAACTACCGTTTATACAATATAGATAGAAAATATATCAAGAACCATCCTAGAACTATAGAAGACTTCAGATACTTTGAACACGTATACAAGACAAAGTATAGTGAGTCTTCCTACCTCAGACACCGTCTCCTTCCATAGGATCATAGGTTCCACGTATCATCCCTTTCTTTTGTTTCTCTTTCCCAATTATCTATGTAGTTACATGAGTACATAGACAGATTTCTATACACAATGGACCTTTCTGTATAGATGCTTATTTCACTGAATGGTATAACTTGGAGATATTTTCATATTAGCCCACAGAAGTCTACTTCATTTTCAGTAGCAGTGGTATTGATGTATCATATCCCTATGGGGAAAATTTTATCTGATGTTTGTTGTTACAAAAAATTTTGCAGTGAACATTCTTATACATCTATCTTTTCATTTTTGTGTTAAAATATGTGAAAAAGTGGGACACTTAAGTCACAGCTATGTGTCAGGCTTTATTCTCAAGCCTCATAGAGGACTTTGTTGTGCTATTTTGGCTTTTTTATATTCCATTGATTCTTCCCTCTTTGTTTCCTGAAAGACCATGCTTTATTTTTCCCATTTGACACTATCTTTCTCTCTGAGAGGCTCTTTACCAAGTGCTTTGGGCAAGACAATTTGTAAGAGTAAACCGCCTTGCAGCATATAATACAAAATATTCATTAGTATGAATGTTTTTTTCCAAGCTAGACATACTTTGCCCATCCAAAAAGTTGTTTTTTTTCATATCTTAGTAAACAATTTCTTAAATATACTTTGCTTGCATTATATGTAGCTGATTGTAAAATAAGGAGATAAAATATAAATCAAAGCTACTTTAGAAATTTTGTCTTTAACTCTCTGTGTTTTCTATGAAGAAACTACTGTCACAGAACTACTGGAATTATTTTTTAGCTTCCTTCAAAATGTATCTAATGTTCCTTATCTAATACTTGTTAAAACCTTTTAATATGTACGTTCCATTCTCATATTATTTTATATCCTTTCCTTTTGAGTTTCTCATCTCTAGGGCAACTTTTCTTATTACAGTTCACATTTTAATTTCTTTCTTTATTCCTCTTGGGAAGGAAGAACAGCCATATATGAAATAATATTTTGAGCCCTGCACCCTTTAAATATTTACTGCAGATTATAATTACGGTAGAGACAAAACTCTGTGAGTGGATTCTTGTTTCCTTAGCTCCTTTGCTTCTATTTATTTCTTTGAAAAATGAACGGTACGGTCCTTGCCCACAAGCATTTTGTGATTAATGGTTATATTATTGTTCATTAGTGAACTCCGTGGGGAAAGGTAGTAGGGTTGAAAGGCATGGGGGAAAATGCCAGAAGTTTTAGGGCCAGTGTGTAAGGGAGGAGGGCTGGAGAGATAAGCAAGTGAGCCCTACTCTCCCATTTTTGAGCACCCCACCTAGAAATCAAGGGTATTTGTGTTCTAATCTCTTAGCAACCACCAGTTTGCAGCCTTTCAGAGGGGAAAGCAAGTGACAGTGACCCATGTGAGAAATGACGGAAACTGTTATCCAAATGCTCTAGGTCATGCTGATCGGCCTCCTTACGCCCACGCGGTTCTCCTGGGCATGACATTTCTGCACACTAAGTATTCATTATGCTCGGCAGCACTTAAATCTGTAAACCGTTAAAACACATATGTTTTAGAGTAAAATAGAAGGCAGCTCTTCTCCCTGCTATTTTCGGAGAGTTTGTACACCATAACGTTAAGAGCACAGGCGTTAACACCAGGCACACCTTAGCTTAAACTTAGGTAAGACAGCTGTTAAATACATCACCATAATCTGTCCGAATCCCTCAGAATATTCAGTGAATGCCAGTCCCTTTCATACTTTCCTCAAGGGGAACTTGGGGACAATTGCATGAAGTTCTCGCAGTCTGTGGTGGTGAAGTTTAAGAAGTTCAACGACAGAGTTAATCTAAAGTTATAAAATAACTATCCTGCAGGAGAGTCATCTTCATCAGATGCTCAGTATCATCAAGTTCAGTAGTGTGTTTGAATCTCCTAGACTCCCCTGTTCTCCGTCCGCCCATCCTTCACCCCCTGTTCCTGTGATTCACTAGAACTCATAGGACTCAGAATACAGTCCTACGCATACTCATGCCTATGATTTACTGCACCGAAAGGGTACAAAGCAAAGAGAAAAGACAGTGGGGTGAAATCCAAAGAAAACTAGGTGTAAGCTTGCAAGAATTGTCTCCTTCTGGAGTCACACAGAAGACACGTAATTCCTCCAGCAATGAGTCATGAGAAAACATGAGAAATGTCACCTCCTAGGGAAGCTGGCCAGAGACTGGAAGTCTAGGGTTTTTGTGGGGTCAGTAGGCACCTTCTGTCTGACATATAGCAAATTCAGTCTCCCAGAATGAAAGCAGGTATTCGGTGTAAACCGTATGGTTTGCCCAAATGCTTTAGGCACAGTGGACTACTCTTGTCATTTAAGGAAAGTTTTACATAGCGGAGGGAACTGTTTACCATTCAGGTTCCCAGACACCAGCTAAGTGCCGACCTCGCAAGCAGCCCTTTGCAAGGATAGCTGTCTCAAGCCTGTCATGTTAATTTGTTTCTGCATAGGTTGTATCTACACCACAGCTGAGAAGCATTTTGGGAAAAGATTCAAGTAGTGAAGAACCAACATGAACAGTAAATCCATCATTCAAAGAGTAGTTCTGTCCTGTACAGACATTACAATATTGTCTATAAACAATTGCTACAAACATTTCAGACATATATTGAAAGATAGTGTTACAAATCAAACTTTATAATTATCAGCAGTTCACATTCACAACTTCCTTGCATTTTATTATTCATCACTGGCAAAAAATCTAATCCAGCAGGGAAAATATGATAGATGTAATACTGCATGCATAAACACAGGCACTAGACAAAAGATCAAGCGAAACAAACTCAACAAATGAAAAACAAAACAAAACAAAAAACATTTTTTTCTCCCAAAATATGTTTTTTCCCTTTCTTAAATTTTCAGAAGCAAAATTTATAAATCTCAAATTATTTTTTTATTTTATTGGGGTTTGGTTATTAGAATGTACCCATACTTTTCTAAATCTTTCCTGATACTGGGTTTTTTTTTTTTTTTACTTGCATTTTTTTTTGATGAATGAGAAACAAGTTTTGCCTGAAGAAAAGATGTGCCTTCTTTACCTATTGCCAGAATCCCTACAAGAAAGTGGAAAATGCCCAGAGTTCTTTTCTCCTTCCTTCTTACAAAAGCATCCTTCCAATAAAGACAAGTAATGAACTAGCAGAGATTTTTCTGGGCAATCAGCATTGCTAAAGATGAGAGAAAGGGAAGAGTCTTTGCAGCTGGGGTCCCTTCCACCCCATCCATACCTTATGTGACATAAATGATTATTTTTACAGAAAGAGATATTCAGGTTAATGGGTACCTTTCTTTCCTCAACTGCTAAGACAGATGACATGTCCCTGAAGGTGTTGTCATGTATCTGTAGACCCTTCTGAATGGTGGGGACCGGGAAATTACAATGACCACAGCAACCACGAGAATAATTGTTGACTAACATTGTTGAGGGCTCACTATGTGCCCCTCTCTGCTCTAAGTACGTTATGCATATAGTGTCATTTCATTCTCTAAGTGAACTCTGTGATGGATATACTTATCATAATTACTGTCTTCCACATTTCAAGGACAAAGAAACTGAGGCAAAGGGCAGCTTAATTCCCCCATCACTTCCTGGAGGAGCAGTGTAGGATAACACACTCGCACTGAGACTGGGTATTCTAGTGATTTTTCTTCAGTGTTCTTATGTGTGTTTCTGGGTGTAGGCAAAGGGATAAAATGTGTTTCTCTCTCTCTCTCTCTCTCTCTCTCTCTCTATATATATATATATATATTATCTGTGTGTGGATATATATATATATGTGTGTGTATTTTATTATATATGTGTGTGTGTGTATTTCATTATGTATATGTATGTATATATGTATATATTTTTTACCAAAATATGTATCTTAAAACATTTTTAAAATACCTTAAAAATTTTAAAAGCAATAGTCAGTTAAATCCATTTTAAGCCAAAATGTATTGCCCTGGCGTTTCAGTAACTGCTTAATGATGTTATACTATTTATTTAGAAGTTTCTCATTTCACCCCTAAAATAGAAACAAAACAGAAATTAACATTCCAGGTAAGTGCTTCCATATGTTAAATATCAAAAGATAACACTGTTTTTCAGAATGACTGCAAACTTACCCTCCATGATGATTAAAAAGACTCCCTATATATGCATCTTTAACTATATACTTTTTTAAGTTTTCGCTTTCAAAGTCATATTTATTTTGGATTTGGAACTAGACCTTTAAGATTGTCTTCAGTGGAAGTGGTTCAATTCAGTGCCATCTAGATCAGGGAGCAAACATTTTTGGTAAAGGGTCAGAGAGTAAATAAATATATTTTAGGCTTCAGAGGCCAAACAGTCCCTGTCACACTTGCTCAACACTGCCATTGTAGGCAATATGGAATAAATACATACATAAGGCTATAGTAAATAAGTGAGGCTGTGTTCCAATAAACTTTTATATATGGTTGCTAAAATTGTAATTTCATAGTTTTCACGTGTCACAAAATTTTATTCTACTTTTGATTCTTTCCAACCATTAAAAAACGTAGAACCTATTCTTAGGTCTAATCCAGGCAGTGGCCAGGATTTTGCCCACGAGCCAGATCGGGATTGCTTTACCCTGCTGAGGTTTTGGTGTTATTGTTGTTTTTGTTGTTGTTGTTGTTTTTCTTTCAGTTATAGATTTTGATCATAAAATACGAAACTGACATTGTAAACCCCATGTAAACCTCATGTACTCACTGTTTTCTAGTCTAACCCGTATCTTAGTTCACTAAGAATTGCCAATGAACGTAGGAAGCCTACGACCCAGCCACATGCTCAGTGACAATCACGGACACTATGTCTATGTATTACTAACAAATCTGTAATTTCATTCAGAATATTTTTTCTGGGACTAAAATATGTTACAGTAATAAAAATATTTTCTAAGGTAAGCCCATTTTTTAATGTCTCCCATTGGTAAAGTAATCTATCCTTTATTTGATGATATATATAAATTCTTCCATAGAAGTAGGCAGGACATGACCAAATCAGTAAATAAGCAAATGCAGACATTATTCTCATTTTAAGGAGGCAGTAACTGATATTCAGTGAAGTTACATAATTTACCCAAGGTCTCAAGCAATTAACCAGCTATGCCTGGATATGCCCCAGTTCTTCTGACTATGCAACATCTTATCTTCTAAAAATGCTAACATTTAATTGACTGTTTTAACAAACCTATGGAATGGTTACCAATCTATGTGAACCTCTTACTACTGTAATTATTTTTTAACCAAAGGACTGCATGTTTTCAAAGATCCTTAACTTTAGGGTACTTGGGTGGCTCAGTGGGTTAAGAATCTGCCTTCAGGTCAGGTAGTGATCCTGAGGTTCTGGGTTCAAGCCCTGTGTGGGGCTCCCTCTGCCCCTCCCCCTGCTCATGCTCTCTCTCTCAAATTAATAAGATCTTTAAAAAAGAAAGAAAGAAAGAAAGAAAGAAAGATCCTAAACACTAAAGTGTAAAAACTAATGATTAATTTTCTTGGTTAATATTAATGAAAACATTTAGAGCTTCATATGATCAAGAACCCCAGATAATATAATTCGGTCAACCTAATTCCATTCAAAATAAGGGGACTGAACAGTTTAGTTAATCCATTCATTTTCATTACGGGAAGTAGTAAGTGCTCCCTTAGGCTCTTTGAAATATTAAAACTAAGCCACAGTCTCCTGTGTCTATTTTTGTAGACTACAGAGTCAGAATGTCTACAATTGTTCCACTTTTCTACATTAGTAGAATAATAGTTTAATGCTCAGTTCTGGATGAAACTTAAGAAAAATATTTCCCCTGGGAGGAGGGGGTGGTGGGCATTGGATGGGCTTGGCAGAAGTTGGGTCTGACAGTGCCTGTAGCCAGAGAAATGCCAAATCAAGCAACACATACGTTCTAGTGAGATTTCCTCCATTTTGTTCATGGAATCTCATAGATCCTTAGGACTGGGAATGCATTTATTATGCTTATCTAGTGGCAATTTGGATAGAAATACCCTCTAGTATCTCTGAAAGTCATTCATTCTCTTCAGCATCTTCTGTATATCGGGAGCTCAAGTTTTGACAGTTCTAGTTATTAAAAAGTATTTCCTTGGGTCCTGTTTAAGTCTGTGGTCCTGAAATCTCCGTTTGTTACTTTTAGCTTTGTTTTTTTGAGTGACTCTGCTCAGCTCTACCTTCTCTTGTATGTAAAAGTTGCTGAAACTGTTCTTCCCAAGATATGATTTCCCTGTTTCTTACCATAATAATTATATCTAACGTTTATTATGTGCATACTATTTGCCAGAAACGATTCTGTGTGCTTTATGTGTATCGATACTGTAATTTTCATAATGAGCCATGATGTAGGTTCTATTATTATTTCCATTTCATCATGAAGAAACTGAGTTATCATAAGATTAAATAGCTCTATCAAAGTCACACAAATAGTGAGTCACAGAAGGGTTCAATACCTGGAATAGTCATATAGCTGGTTCGTGGGGAACCAGGATTTAAATCCAAAGAGTCTAGCTCCAAGGCCTGAGCTACTAACCCCTAGATTAATACATTTCTTTTTATGCCTTATTAAATCCTTGGTCAATAGTTGCCATATCCCTGTGATTCTAAATTCTTTATAAGTAGCTCTCCCAGGATCTGAGAAATACACTTACTCTTCTCTTTCCTCACTCTCTGGTATCTTGTGCACAGGACAACTATAAATGCCCAATCATTAATGATGGCTACGATAGCCCTTTCTTACTTTGTGGTCATATTGAAGAGTCATTACGAACAGGAAGTCTTGTTCAGTGACCCTATTAAAAAGTAATCAAAATACAGAAGTTATTCTGAACAAAACAAATTCTCAACAGTCCCGTGGGAAAGTCAAACTCACACGATTCTGCCTACTCACTGACTTGGAAAAAATGTATGTTCAAGAAAAAAATGTAAATCAGAAGATCAAGAGATGGGGGTGTTTTCTGTTAAATAATGATTACATAGAGAAAGTTGCTTTTGTTATTTTTCGGAGAACATCTTGCTATGAATTATCATCTTGAATCATGTTTACTATTTTTACACTGAGAAGCTCAAAGCGCTATTTTTCTTTCTTGCTTCAGTAAGTTTAGTAGAATAAATGAATTTTGCATGTGCTGATCATTCAGAATTCTACCATTCTTTATCTTCTTCTAAATATAAATTCTCATTTTAAAACACTGTAAGTGTAGAAGCCACAGAACCAAAAATTATATAAGATGTTCCTAGGTGATCAAAAAAAAAAATCAATCTCTTTCAAGTAATTTTGAGAGTATCTGTTAGAGTGGAAGCAAGGCTGGTCAGAGAGTTAAAAAATAACAGTTCTGTATAAAAGCAGACACTAACTTACTGGACATTAACTTACTAACTTAAGCGGAGTGGGGTGCCATTTAGTTCTTAAGTTGCATTGTTAGATACATTTGGTTGTTACCCTTCTTTTTAAAAGTGTGAAGAGCAAAACCAAAACAAGGGGGGAAAAAGCCCATTTAATTAGTTATATTCTCTTTCATATAGTTCATAGAGTTGGTGTTGGGTTCTTAAGAATCTAAGTCTGGTCACGCCAGTTGACTTTGGAGCCTTGATGTGTGTGTGTGTGTGTGTGTGTGTGTGTGTGTACTTAATAACACAGTATCATTCCATGAGCCAGACCCTCTCTTTGCAGAGACAGGAGCTAATGAAAAAAATCACCCAATGCCCCTAACAATTGTGTCTGGAATGGCTGAATTTTTTCTTTCTCTTATATTAAGAACCATTTTGCCTGACCAAACATCAGTACTCTATTGTAATTGCTTTTGTTTTGACTACAAAGTACTTGGCTGGTTTAGAACACAGGGTGATTAATGATCTCAATATCTGTGTGTTCTCTGCCAAATTGAATTTAGTATATTTGTACAGGTGATCACTCTGGCCTGTGTATACACAGAAGCAAATTAATAATTAAAAACTGATAAGCTACCTGGTGGTCACTTCTGACTTAATTTGTTTAGGCTGAGGTCCATACCTTGTCATTCAGAACTCTACTTCACTCCCTGCAGGGTCACGATGCTCCAGGAATGGAGAGTGGAAAGGGTAAGAAGACAAACTTCCTTAAACACAATAAAACCTGCATTGGAGAAAATTCTGGGGTGGGGTGTGATTGGGGATGTAGTCTGAAAAAGGCATTCTCCCTACTTTTATTTTTCATAAAATAAACTCACAAATATGCAGGGGTCTTTCATGTTTTTTCTGTGTTTTTTTTTGTTTGTTTTTGTTTTTGTTTTTGTTTTTGTTTTGTCCTAAGAAGCCAAAAGTTCAAAAAGGTTACAAAATGCTTCTCTGTACAGGTGGCCCTCTGGGCCATCTGTGTAGTGGAGTGTGATATGGACAACAGCAAAAACCCCCAGGGCTGAGCCTTGTATCTCTTGCCATGCAGGGCCTGACAGGGAAGAGAACTCGGTCAAGATATGTTGAATGTACATGCAAAAATGTGATCACTGTTGAAGTAGCCCCGGCTTACAGATAGGAGCAGCAAACTTAATCACATTTTAAAACTCCTTTTTTTTTAAAAAAAATTCTTGAAGAAGCTTATTTTGCATTTGTTTGCTGGAATCAACCTAATTGTCTTGACCATTCAGGTGGTTTTCTTCCCCAGAAGCAGCCAAGTCCTGGGTATGGTTTTCAGACTCCATCTTCATTGAGTATGTAAGGGCAAAGAACATTTATTTTTGCCAAACATACTCTGCATTTCACAAATGATACATGAGGATTAGTGAATGGTGTTCACTGTAGCATTAAGCTGCTTTTTTTTACAGCCAGATACCATTTTAATCTAAATCTGCAGGAGCTATTCACAAGCGAATTACCCTGTGAGGTTACATTTGGATTGGTTCTACTCAGTAAAGTGACATAAAAATGGGAGCCAAAGTTCAACAGAATTCTTGAGAGGCAATCCTATTAGTTTTCTTATTTATTAATGTGACTAAGGCTTTAATGGTGTTTTCACAGATTTTACACCATCGTGAATACATGATGTCAGAAGATGCTCTGGATTCGTTAGCTACTTTTTACAACAACCCTAAACTTTCAAGAATGGCTTAAAATTACTTTTACCCTTTAGTGTTTTATAATTCCAAAACTCTCAAAATTATGTGTTAATTATTTATAAAACATGCTGGACAAAAAGGTTTGAATGCAAGGTACGCTTCAGAAAAGGGGTGAGCACAATTTTTTGAGCAGGTAGGGAAGAACATCTAAAACAAATTTTGAATGAAACCATTTAGATTAAAAAAATAGAAGAGATTGTAAATAGTGGTGGCATAACGATGTGGTTTCCACTTAACTATCTTGGCAATGTAGTCAAACAATGTGAGGGAGAGGAGCCGTAGAAATCATAAAAGAGGAATTGGCATGTCATTTGCAGTAAATTAGCAATTTCATATTTATCATTTTTTGCTTAATTCCGGGAAATACTGGTGGCCATTCACAGTGGATTGAATCCCTAAAGATACCATGTGCTCAGGGTCACTGCATAACTTAGGACGGGCCCCTGTCCAAAGGGTGCCAAAGAGACTATGGTGTAAATGGTCTTCCTAGTGTGTCATGTGACTCTGTAACCATTACGGTTCTGTGTTTGATGCAGAAAATCAGAGTGTGTAAAATGAAGTTTCTGCTTTTGAGGAATTTCTGGAATAAGGGAGATAGACGTTATTTTATATGACTTGGAATCTCATGGTCAAAGGGTTAATTAACTTGCCTTTGGCCAGTATAGCTAATGAGAAGAGTTATATAAATCTGGAATTGAGGTGTTCTAACTTAAAATTTAGTGTTACTAGCATCATATTGCACTGATTTCTTTTAAGCCAAATCTTTGTACCAAGAATATATTTTTAGTAATAATTTTTTATAAATGGCCATTTAAACCCCCCCCCCCACGGTTGTGAGAAACTATGTGGTAATATGATAGTACCAGCTGCTTCCAGATTCTGCCAAAGAACATATGCTTTAACATTTTATTGGTTATTATTTTAGTTGAGCTTCTTATGACTTTTAGTTGAAATACTCTTGCGCCTTTCTGAGGGCAGTTGTTAAGAGCACATGATGTGGTAACAGACTTGGCATCTCATCTCACCTCCATCCATTGTTTATAAGCTCTGAAAATATCTACTCGAACTTTTTTTTTTTTTTTAAGATTTTATTTATTTATTCGACAGAGATAGAGACAGCCAGCGAGAGAGGGAACACAAGCAGGGGGAGTGGGAGAGGAAGAAGCAGGCTCATAGCAGAGGAGCCTGATGTGGGGCTCGATCCCATAACGCCGGGATCACGCCCTGAGCCGAAGGCAGACGCTTAACCGCTGTGCCACCCAGGCGCCCCTACTCGAACTTTTTAACCTCAGGGTCTTGTACAGAAAGGGGGATTGATAATACCTTGTTTCAGATAATATATTACCTAAACGTTTACTCAGGGCTTCTGAGAGACTCAAAAATATGCGTGTACGTCATGTGTGTTAATCTCATAGTAATTTCCCTTTATCCATGGGAGATACATTCCAAGATCCCCAGTGGCTGCCTGAAACCATAGAAAGTACCAAACCCTGTATATGCTACATTTTTTCCTATACGTACATACTTATGATAAAGTTTAATTCATTAATTGGATACAGTAAGAGATTAACAACAAAAAGTAACAATAAAAGAGACAAATTATAACAATATACCATAAGGAAATTACGTGAATGTGGTCTGTCTCCCTCAAAATAACATTGGACTGTCCTCCCCCTTCTTGTTGTGGCGGTGGAGGGAATGGAATACGTGTGTGAGGAGAGGACGTGGGCTGGATGAGGTAGGCACTGTACTGACCTACTGACGATACGCCTGAAGGAGAATCAGGTGCTTCTAACCGTCTTTGACTGCAGGTCACTGAAACCATGGAAACGAGAACGGAAGACAAGGGAGAACTACTGTATTTACAAATATGTATTCCAGAACTATTTATTTACTGTTTTTATTTAGTTAATTAATTAATTTTATTTATTTACTGTTTTGAAGATATGTTGCAGACAGTCATTTCATCTCACAAAAAGATGTAAGCATGGCATCATATATTTAAGAGAGTTGATTCAGGAAGTAGGGGCAAGTAGCAATAAAAGCATATCTGCAGTAACTTGTTTTGGTCAAACCCAAGGTCAATAGCTAGTAAATAATATATTTGATAACTGTGTACCTAAACTTGTTAACATTACCATTATATGCTCTTTGCAAACAAACCAGTTATTGAACCTATTTCCCCTATACTGCAGATGAGTTATTCAGAGAACCTATGACAGCTTAGGGAATGTCTAGAACATTCTGAATTTATAGTATGGAAGATACTGATAATCTCTCATAACTAGTGCCATGTATCCTTCTCACAAGTAGGCTCTTACATAGCATAAACCGCAGGTCTCAATCAAAATAATACTTTGGAGGTTTTATGTTTGTGGTGAGAAAGTGAGTAAAATGTCTTTATTCCCTTTTTGCAAATTGGTAATTCTTGAGTTAGTTTACATATTAAACAATGTCTGCAAAATAGATATGCTCTTTACTGTTGATATTATTTGGCACATATGTGCAGAGAATTCAAGTAATAATTAGTTAATTACTAACAATGGTAAGATGAGACTACGTATGTTGCACCAGTGACAATAAAATCATGGATTCATAGTTCTTGACATGGTGTATTTGGAAGCAACACATCTATTCTGAAAAGTTTTGTGTTGATGTATATTCCAAATTTATAAGACAGAATTTTATTTTAAAGAGAATTAAGAACCTAAATAATCAGAATAAATAGATTAAAAGAAAATTATTCCAATTTAAAATTACTTGGAATACTTACTACAACTCAATGGATGACAAAAGCAAAATGAAAACTCTTTACAGGGGTGCTAAAAAAATCCCAAACCAACAACCTCCCCCACCAGAAACAACCACTTTAGAGAAAACATAAAACACAAAGAAGATTGTCTACTGAAAATGGAAATTTCTAAAACTTAATAGATATTTTTCAGAATCCAACTTTGACTTTGAAGTATGTACTATAAAGTAGTTTATGGAATTTCTTAAACAGTGCAATATAAACTGCTTGGTATATGAGCTCTATGAAGCATTAAATATATACATGTTATTCAGTGCTATTAAAGAATGGAAATATAATGCAACAAGGGGCTAAGCTGACTTCCCTTTTGACAAGTAATATCAAAGGCTGGCATTGTTAATACTAACACTGTAGAAATATTGGAAGGAAAAGAATCCCTTTATTAAAGTTCCAAACAACAAAACTACTCCTTCAAAGATGTAGGAATAGCTCATGTGTGTATGCATGAGTTGTATACTAACACAGAATATTATAACAACTGCCATATTGAATCAAAACTGTATTTTATGGTGCCCAGTATTTCATCTTTAAGGTACCTGGAGATAATTTTGGCATATTTTTATAATTCTTCACTGTGTTTGTATCAAAATACTATGGTTAAATTAAGTACATTGCCTAATTTCCTTGTTATCAAGCAAAAGTTTATTTAAGTTGGTATTTCCAAAATTGTGTTTCATCAACACTTAATTCTATGACGTACAATACTAAAAAACAATCCTATACTCAAATGAGTTGGGGAAATGCTGCATTTAAAATTCCTTCTTGGACCCTGGGGCAAAGATATCAATGCTCACCAAACATAAGCTTGCCTCTTTGTATTTTCCGGTCCCACAGGGTACTGGCATATGTGACCAGTTATAACCAATACAGTGTGAGCAGAGTGGAGTAAATTTCACAATAAGACATTGGAAAACTTGTGAGCTAGGTGTCAATCTCTGTTTGGTTTTGTTGTTTGTTCATTTGTTTCCCTTTTCTTATTGTGGTGATGGAGGAAACCCCATGTTACAGGTGGTACGAGATGGTGGTACCTCCACTGGCCAGGGGTTTTTGTGGACAGAGAGCATCACTGCTCTCCTGTGGGCATGCCTGATGGGCCGGTAGTGTGAATGGCAAATTACCATTTATTGTGTTAAGCCACTAGAGTTGAGGGTTTGTTATCAAGATATAATCTAGCATATATTGACCTATATCAACTTAGCTTATATTGAACTTGTAATGCATCTTATCATAAAAGCTCTTAGAAGCCCTGTAGTAAAGGGAACTGTTAAGCTGTTTGTTATATCCCAAACTTATTTGACTATACAAACCTATTTTCCCCCGGAATCTTTCCATATCCCTTTGATCTGGTGCTCTGTGGAGCACAGTTTGTAAAACACCGATTTTAAATGCTTCTTCACCATACTTACATTATCATCTCGTTTAACAGTATGGGATCAAGCACATTGAAGGTTTACTGGCCACAGGATAAGAGAGTGAAGCACTTTCTTTTGTTTGCCAAATATTATTTTCAAGGTTTTGGGATACATATTTACAATAAATGGGACATTCGTGGCCGTGTGTATATTTCTTTTCTTACTATGCATACTAAACATACCTTGCCTCATTCTTCACCTTTTCGGAGAGTGTAGGTTATTCTCCTTGAAATAACAACAGTAATAACAAAAGACCCCCTTGTAGTGGTCCAAGTCTTTGGTGGATTTAGTTGTTCTTTTCTGGGTTGTCCTGAGTTTTCTGATAATTGGGGTATAAAAGGCGCTTTTTTAAAAAAATAAATGTTTTACAATATGTTTTATAAAGGAGTAGGATACGTTTTTCTATTGAGTTTTGTTGATATCTCTAAAAATTTGGACTGGACAGTAAAGAACACTGGAAAAATAGGAGTTCATTTTGCTTCCTGTTCTCTCTTTTGGGTAGAAATTTGATGACCACAGTCTATCATTTGAAGCGTAGTCTTCCTTTTCCTCTAAAATTATTACTGTTCTTCAGTCTGTTCACATACACTGACAAGCTGTTCCTCCAGCTTATTCATGTTAGCTTGACATTGTGTTTTCAAAAATAATGTAGGATAATCTATAATCTTTGGTATTTCATTATATTTTTGGATCATTTCTTCAAAGTAATATAGTATCAATTCTGATGGCTGAAGTACCTGCCATTGATACATCTTTGGTTTTTGTTTGTTTGTTTGTTTTTTACTAAGGAGCACATTTCTGCTTAGAAGAGGGAATATTTATCCCTTCCTTACATTTCCAGTGCTTAAGGTAATTAATCTTTTAAAAACTTTCTTTTTAATTTGAAGGTCATACACCAGTATTAAGCTATCTTTTCTTCAATATGTTATGCTTGCTAAAGTATTTAATGGATTACCTTTTGATGCAGGCATCGCTGATTTCCTTGATAAAAAATAAAAGTTGCTTCATCTTTCATTCTCATATCAGTTTTAGAGCCAATGTCAGGCTTTACTCCTTCCTTTAAGTATAGATATTCATCAAGAAACTTGTTTACCTTTTGTTTTGTTTTCTCTCCCTCAAATGTCACATCTGCTTCCTTACCTTCCAGCATTACTTCTAAGTAGATGATTTGAAAATCACATGTCCGATCCAGACCTAATTTCATTAAACTCACCCCACGTCTCCACGCACTTCCAAACACAGCTCCAGCAGCACCTACCAGTATATCAGTGTCTTCATGTTCAAAGCTTACACGTTCTACGGCTCACCACAAAGGGGAATGTCCTTTTCATTCCATTTACTTAAACGCGGTATGACTATTTTCCTACTCGTGTAGGTTCCAACTTATCTGCTTTGGAGGGGTTATTTTAAAAATCATCTTTCCTGGTATTGCATGTATACTAAGCATATGTTCTGGATTTATGGGATAATCCCACATTCAAATACTCTGTCCTATTGTTACCACAGCTACATTAGAATATGCCCACCAGTGGCCTCACTGTTTGGATTGATTTTGAAAACATGGACCTTGGTAATAAGATACTTGATGGAGTAAAAATAAATGTAAAGGTACTATATTTTTTTCATTTTAAAGTGTGACCAGTTAAAATTTATTAAACCTAACATTTAATAAACTGTATGAGAAGTATGAAACTTATCCATGAACTTTCCTCGCAAGAAACTCTTGATCTTTTATTTCTCTTACCCAAATTCTATTTGACATTCAATTTAAAATCTAAAGGATGTAATGAAAGCCCTTAAGACAATGACTGTGAAATAGTAATGTAGGGTGACATTTAATGAAGTGGGTGGGCATGTCTCTTACCTCAAGAAAAGATGTCGGGATTGAAAGTCACACTGGTTCGATGGTCTGCGTGTGTTATGTACATCTTGCATCAGAATCTCTGAGGAACATTAGTACTTAGCTTCCCACCAAAACAGTATTTCTGTAAATATTCCACAATTTCACACTGTTTAAAGCTCACTGGTGAGAGAGTTAAAGCTACTTAATACCAAATTTAATGTTTGACTTAATACCAAATCTTTCAAAATTTTAACAATCCTGAAGAGCCCATGCCTCATTTACAGTAATATAAGTAGATACATATTTTTTATTTTGTTTTCATGATTATTTCATATCAACTGCTTGTCCAGTTAGCTGGAAAACTCAGTTTTAGAATTTGGGACAGGGAGGTGCCAGTTCAGTGAAGCATCATCTTTGTTATCAAATATCTAAGGTGACAGTTCACTGCACACTTGGAATGTCACACAGTTCATTTTAGTTCCCACTGGATGTAAATCAAAAGGTTACATTGACAACTTGTCCTGGACTTCTAAAATAAGGGCCAGAAATTTAGGTGTATTTCACTTACTCATACAGTGAATAATTTGTAGAAAGCAAAGAAGTGATCTTAAGATACATTCAATAATGTTTTAGACCTTTATTTAAACCTCGTTGGTATAAAAACTTTAAATTAGAACTATAACCATGTGTAATGGATATACCTTTCAGTTAAAAAAAAACATAGCAATGCAAAAACTTTTATCTAGAAGTCAACTTAAGAACTATCTCAAGCCCTATTCTTCTGGGTTGGCAAAATAAGTGTTTTTCTTGGGATTGTGATTAAGTCTTGAGGGGCTTACATATTGCTGGACAATTAATATCCTTGTTGTCATCAAGTCATCTCTCTAAATGTCCCCTGAAAGGTCCAGAAATCTATATGATCCTCATTGCAGATACTTTCATAGACTTTCCTTCCTGTCTGTATTTATCATGGTGCTCTCTGCTGATGATTACATGTGTGGGCATGGACACCATCCTCTGGTTTCCCTAACACTGGATGTTAAGTATCTACAAGATAAACCCAGCAAGCATCTTTCTCTGAGGTCTTGCTGACTCCCTGGGGTCTACTGAATAAGATCCTCCTGGCTCTTTAATCTCCCAACCCTCTCTGAGTTTTTGCCACTTCTCAAAAACCCTACGGGAGACAGAGGCACATAGCAATTCCGTCTACTCTCTTGTCACTGAGACTTGTGTCTGCTTCCCTCACTTCCTTGTCTCCAGCCAGAAGAAAAGGAAACAGAAAAGACAGAGATTATCAGAGATTTATTGGTTTTCACTGTAATATCTCCTTTCTAGGAAGAGTTATAGAAGAAACAAAGGGAAAGATAATGATGCTAGTATTTCCCGTCTTTGTTGTAAAATTCCCTCAAAACATAACAAGCATCTTAGTATATTTACATATCCATCATGTATTGTGCCTTCTTACTCATTCTTCTGGAATAATTTCTCCTCTTGCTATAGTACTTTCTCTGAGGGTATTTTCAAATACTATCAGTATATATACATATATATATCTGTGTATAGCAAAACTTTTGAAATCTTAGATACCTACAAATATATTAACTTTATCCTTACTTTTAAGTGATGAAATAGCTATGTATAAAATTATACATTTAGAAGGGTTAATCCTTTATCTTCTTGCATTCAGGACATCTAATGTCCATGTGATCTTCTCGTTCCTTTGCTCCATGTTTCTGAGAGCTTTTAGAATGTTTCCATTTTGTTTACTTAGAATTTTCTATGATTCACCTAAGAGTAGGTTTTTAATTCTCCCTATTCTGTATGTTAGTTGTGAGAGAGGTGTGAATGGGATAGAGGAAACCAGGGGAAGTCCTCAGAATCCAGAGANGAGAGAGAGAGAGAGAGAGAGAGAGAGAGAGAAATGCCTTCTTCAGAACCTTGAGCCTACAGGCTCTTTGCCTCACAACAAAGCTCAATAGCCCAAAAGCTTCTGTGTTGAATTGTTACCTCTTCAGGACATCTCACCCCAACTCAAGTGGGTGGTTCATCTCGATCAGGGGGAGGATATATAGAAATAGCCTATGAGTCATAGAATGGAAATAGCCTGTGAGCACGACTTCTGCTTTAGTCCCTGCACACCCCACCCACCATTTTGTGGTGTTACCCTACCCCGCACAGCACACCTACCCCTCTCTGATCTGACATGCTGACTGGATGTAGCTTCCAGTATCTCAGCCGTTCCAGTTGGGACCACAGAGGTGAGTGAGCTCTCACAGATTCTTCCTCTCTGGATCCGGAGTTCAGAGTATTTTCCAATGTGCACTCCTAATCCATAGCTTGTCCTTTTGATAGTTTGTTTTCATTAAAAATAAAAAGATAGCCAATTTTTGAGGATGCTGAGTTGAATGTTTATATTCTACCACCATCTTTCCCCTGCTACCTTGACTAAAAATGATTATATTTTACCACCAATTTTCCCTGGTAGGGTTCAATGGAAATTTCATAACCTTGTTTAGGAAAACAAAGCAAAACAACAACAAAAAACAACAAAAAAACCAAAGCAGTTTCAAGCAATGCCCCTGCTCCCTTCCCCCTTTCCATTCAAATCACTATGCTTAGGCCTCCCTGTTTAGAAATTTCAGGGCTGCTACTGAGACTCAGAGTGAGAAATAAGAGAAATAAGGACAACAATGTAATAATTTCTGCAAGCCCCAGTATTTTACCTTTTTTTATTAACTCATTTAATCCATCTAAAAACTGGTATATAACATTAATTGTATTAGTAACATTGCCACTTTACAAACAAAATCGGTGTTGTTTGGGAATTAAGAAACCCCTAAATTTAGTAAATAACAGAGCCATATTTTATATTCAGGTTTATTTGACTCCCAATAATTTTTGAAAAACCAAGACATTTGGCCTTGAAGGCAAAAGAAGATAGCATACCAGCTCTGTCAACGGTGTGTCCTTCCATAAGCCATATAACTTCTCTGTGCCTCAATTTTCTCATTTGTTCATTGAGGATATAAAGCCATTTCATAGTTGTTTTGAGCATCACACTGAACGAAACCAATAATGCTTGTGAATATGCCTAATACCACCCACTGTGTTAGTGTTTAGTAAATGTTTGCTTAATTTGAATTTGTGGAAAATTAATCCATATCCCATTTTTCAATAGAAAACACTATCCTCAGTGCTGTCTGATTATTTGGCATTTTTCCTATTTTTTTCCACACAATAAAGTGAACCAGGCTTACATGCATCAGAAACTTATCTAGTAGCAAGCTTTACTAAAAATTTAAAGGATACAAGCAATACAGAGACAGAGGTGAAACACAAAGTAATTTGGGATAGCTCCTAGATTCCAGGTCCTTCTTCTCTACATTGGACACATTTCCTGGACCAAAGTAATAGATGATCTGAGTGAGGATTTCTGGTCACCTCACACAGTGAGAAGTGTTTTCAAGTACCTGCATTCTACACTGAAATCATTCAAGGATTATATGACATTTTCCAAGGACCTATGCCTCATTAATCTATAGATTCTAAATGTGTTTACTATAGCAATCCTATACCAGGGACAGTCTGCTAAAACAATTTCATAAATAAGGAATTTCCTCTAGGCAAACAGTAAATTTATCAGAAAGGGTCAGCTTTTATAGTGGAGTGACCAAAGTTTTTTTCCCCTGGGAGAGAAATAGATCATAGGCTATAACTCAACTTTTCCCTCTCCATGTGGCATAAGTATAACTGAGATTATTGTAATAAATATTGAAATAAATATTGTAATCTCATGCCTAATGTCAAATGTTTTCAACTATAAATTGAGCAAAATCAAGTCAAGTAATCATAAATCAAGTACCCGTTTTATACATGGTAAAGTTGACAAAGAGAAATGTAATTGAGACCAAAATGCCTTTTGATGTCTAGGAATAGCGCTTGCTTCCTGCNGAGACATGATAACATTTTAATTATTGATATAGACTACTCTATATAATATAAACCAAGAGTAAACAGTTATGTATCTGGAACAAAAGAATTCCCAGGAAGGTTTTCCAGATCACTAGCAGACTGAAGTATAAGATGGAGAGTTTTTAATTGTTCAAGACAAGAAACCTTTTTCCCATTAGGGAATCAAATAACTGAAGAGAGGGAGTGTGCGTACATGTAATTGCATGTGTTGATCTCTGAAAGTTTCCTTTCTTGCTGTTTGTGTGTTCATATTATCTGGGAAATTTTTGAATATTCTATTTTCACATCAGCAGCATTTCTGAAATCTGTGTTAAATAAAGATAGCATGTAATAGAGGAAGGCGGAGGAGGGAGGAAAGAAGAAAGAATGAATTAGTCTGGAAATAACATTTACTTAAAACCCACTTTATAGCAGGAATGATAGTAAGAGTTTTGTTTTGTTTTGTTTTGTTTTTTACAAATGCTAGGTTAACTTGAAGTTATAATAAGTGTCTGTTGCTACTTTTCTTTTTAAATAGAATTCTAGTGTCTTGTGCAGGAAATTTATTGTTGGGAACCTCTAGGAGATACATTCTCTAAAATATCCTTCAGGTAATGGGATCAGTTTTGATGAAATGACCAAGTTCCTTCTTACTGATTGGTACATTGTGAAAAACAAGAATCACTTTGACTTGAGAACAGGAAAGAGTCATAGCTCTTTCTTACTAAATTAATTGATCTTTCATGTAAATTGAGAAAGATTGCCAATGGCAAGATTACCCCCAAAGAATTCAGCTTGGATTCGTGAGGTTACATGGATGTAAAGTGCTTTTCTTTAAATAAAAATATTACGGTTTAGTGATAATCATGGTAATTATGATATAGTACAAGGTAAACATGTTGGGAACTGGAACACAGTCTCGGTGGCAGTTGCTAAGTTATTATCAAGGGCTAAACCAATTCAGAGAGGATGGTGGCTGTGAACATTTTAATATTTCAGTCAGAATTATCTAGAGAAATCTCCTGTGTAAGCTACAATCTAGAAACCCTTTCCTTCAATGCACAAAACTGAGGGTGTGGTAGAAAAGAAGAAAGAAGAAATTATATTTGCAAGCACAGTGATGCTTTCTTGAGAGCGCGGTGGTGTCAGATTCACATCAGCGAACACTTACTCCTAAAAACAAATCCCTATTATTCTTTGCCTCAGTGGTCACTGAGCTAAGGAAAAGGCCAATTGGTTTTAGGGGGAAAAAATTAAACAAAGCATGTGAGACATTGAAACAGTGAGAAGTTGGTGAAAGCAGCTCTCAAGTGGGTTTTATCACATGCATATTTATTTTTAACTCTGAATATTTAGTAATACACAGAACACTTGAGCAACTTTTGAAGGTTCTGATTTAGATGCCTGCAGAGAAATCCAGTTGAAATATATAGTATGTATACTCACCCATGAGTCTTGCCCTAGCTCAACAAAACATCTCATCGCTTTTATTGTTTTATACTTTCAAAAAGCCCAAGAGATTGTGACTATGGAAGTAGACTGCTTACAAAATTTTACCCAAGTTCAGCAATGTATATAGCATATTAACGTTAGACACATAATCTTTTCAAGTGTTCACAAAGTAGTAATTTACATTAACTATAGTTCCAATGCATACACAGATCACATTTTTATTTTATTTTTTAATTTATTTTTTAAAGATTTTTTTAAAAATTTATTTGAGAGAGATAGAGAGCAGAGTGAGCAAGAATATGAGTTGGGGGGAGAGGCAGAAGGAGAGGGAGATGTAGACTCCCCACTGAATAGGGAGCCCAATGTGGGGCTTGATCCCAAGACCCCGGAATCATGACCTGAGCCAAAGGCAGATGCTTAACCGACTGAGCCACCCAGGTGCCCCTATTTTATTTTTGATTTAGCTTCAAAAGCCATATATTTTAAAGAGATAAAGATAATATTTTATAAATGTACTTGTCAACTTGACTAAGAAAATTGGTCTTGTTATGTTATTCAAGTCAGATTTTAAATAATATGCTCTGTTAGATTTATGCTGAATTTAAAATTTGGGGACAAATGTATTAACATGATTTTAAATGTTGCTGTAGGCTTAACTTTTATTGCTTAATTGAGAGTATATGCCACAGCACAATTATGCCAAGAATATAGCTTCAGTGAAGGAGAAAAGATCTTTTATTGTCTCAAAGACCGACTCTATTCTTACTTCATTTTAGGGGAAGGAATGTGCATTCCTGAGGTTGGATATTAGCAACTGCATTCATTTTTGCTAATTATGAAAGGCCCTTTAGAGGTCACAAGATTTTAGTTTTCCCTATTGTGTTCTATCTATTCTAGAACCAATTTACTATTTCCAGATCATCCCCTGAATTATTAGTTTTATAATCTAATACAGAGTATATACTGGCAAAGACAGTGTTCTTTTCTTTGGCATTATGTAAACTTAAGAAAAAATTGCACTGCTATAAAGTATGAAAATCTTGCAACTGCAAATCAGGTTGGAAAAGTTTTCATGCCTCATTAACACCTGTGCTATAAATTCAGGTTTAACAGTTTGACAAAGTAATATTTCAAATCGCAATAATCACAGGAGTGTTTATTTTAATAGTTTCAAATGCCAACCAGAAGACAGTTAGAGTTAATAAACATCCCCAAATGGATTCTTTATGATAAAAGAGTATCAATGTGGTTTGCTTGTTATCCTAGGGATTTAAATTGAATCATATCAGAAAACCAATTCTGTCTTTCAAGTTCCTCATGCATTTTTTCCTGTCTTTTCTAAATTCTCAGAGTTTCTAATTTATATTCTAATACACACATCTAAGAAAAAAATGGGGCTATAGATTTGTGACTTTTTTTTTCTTTTTTTCTTTTTGAAATAGTGTTGGCTTCCAAAATTGAATGATAATTAGAGAGTCTCTCAGAGTCTAAATAACTTTGTGGACAGAAAGGTCTCTATATATCCTTAACCCACAGATTCCTGTGAAATGTCTTAAAATAGTAATTACTGAGAAAAGGCAAATTTGTAATGCTACCTACACATATTTAGTGATCATAGTGAGATCATACAATAGGACTGTTAACTTTGACCAGTTTTTCAAATCATAAAATTAAAGGTGTCAGAAACCTCATCTTGTCCCTTTATTCACATTTAAGGGAACAAAGCACAGATTGTCATGACACTTTTCCAAAATGATATACTTTTCCTGGATGACATCCCACACAGTGGGTACTGCAACTGGGTCTTCTTATTTCCAGCTCAAAATTATTTTCCCTGTACTCTACTACAGTCTCAGGAGAGGGACAGAGAACATAGGATCCCTATATTTTTAAATGATTATAAATCCACAGAAAGTTGCAAAGATGATACAAAGAGGCCCCATATACCTTTCAACTAGTTTCTGGCAATGACCATGTCTTACAGAACTACAGTACAATAAATTGACATTGGTACAATGTGTATAATATCTTCCACATGTGTAAATGCATGTAACCACCAGTGTAATCAAGATACAGAATTATTTTGTCACCGCAAACATTTCCCCTAGTTGCCTTTTATAGTCAAAGCAGCTGTGGCGCCTGGATGGTTCAGTCGTTAAGCGTGTGCCTTTGGCTCAGGGTGTGATCCCAGGGTCCTGGGATCAAGTCCCACATCAGGCTCCCTGCTCTGCTGGGAGCCTGCTTCTTCTTCTCCCACTCCCCTGCTTGTGTTCCCTCTCTCGCTGGCTGTCTCTCTGTCAAATAAATAAATAAAATCTCAAAAAAAAAAAAAAAAGAAAGAAAGAAAGAAAGAAAGCAACCACTACCCCTCAGCCATGTACGTAGTAACTATGGCAGTCCACTGGAAGTAGAAATTGTTAAGTCCCTCAAAGTCCTTTTCTTTTAAAAAAAAAATCTTTTAGCTCTACCCTCTTTAATATTTTTAGGACTCTGATGACATGCATGGTAGATCTTTTGTTATAGTCTCAAGAGTCCCTGAGACTCTGTTCCTTTCCATTTTCCCTAGTCCATTTTCTGTCTGTTATTCAGGTTGAGTCATTTGTATTGTTCTGTCTTCTAAATCACAGATTCTTTCCTCTGTCCTTTATGTTCTGCTCTTGCGTTCATCCTTTGAATTTTTAGCTTCCTTTGTGGTAATTTTTAATTCTAAACCTTCTGTTTGTTTCTTTAGGTCTTCTTTTTCTTTGCTGAGACTTTCTGTTCTTTTGTTTGCTTCAAGAATGTTCATAATCACTTGCTGAATCATTTTTATGATAACTGCTTTGAAATCTTTGTCCCACAGTTCCCAGTTAGGTATCATTTTAGTGTTGGCAACTGTCAATTGTATTATTTAAGTAGAAATTTCCCTGGTTCTTGTTGTAATGAGTGATTGTAATATTACCCTACACATTTTGGGGTATTGTTATGAGACGCTGAACATTCTCTAAATTGTCTGTTTAGCAGCTCTCTGACCCCCACTGCCTTGTTACTGTCAGGTTGGGGTGAAAGTCCAGGTTTCTTCTTCACCCTCCTTTGACACCATATTGTGGGGAGGGTTACTCTGCTACTGCTTGATTGAAGTGGGATTTTAGGCTCCCTATTAAGCTTCTGCTGATACTATCCTGGTGGGTGAGGAGATAAGTACTTCATTACATTGGGCTGGGATGGGAGTTCAGGATCCCTACTTTCTCCAACACCATTCTATGGTGAGGTGGGGAGAGGCTGGATATGGCTGTTAAGAGCCTGGTGCAGGTAGGAGTACAGGCTTCCCATCTGATGGGTGTGGGAATGAATTTCTTTTGCAGTGTTTTGCTAGTACAGATGTTTATTGTATAAAGTTTTCTGTCTTGCTAGGTTTCCCTTTTCCTAGTCCTTTGACTAGAGAAAGTTGGCTTTTTGGAGGTTTTTTTGTTTTTGTTTTTGTTTTTTGCTTGTGTCCATTGGTGTTTCTGGGTTGCTGGCTTCTCCAGCTCCCAGTCTGGGATATGTGAAGCAAAAAGAGAACCCATGGAATTCACTGCCATGTTCTTCAAACCTCACTGTCTTTACCCAGCTTGCTTCCTCTCCAATTTTCAGTCTTACACATGTTTCATTTAGAATATCAAGGATTTAAGTTGTACTCAGCAGTGTGAATGGGATGTGTGTCAACTGCATCTTGGTCTGGAACTGGAAGACCTAGGTGGTGGACAGTGAAAGGTGTTTAAGGTGACATCATAGATAGACTTTTGCACATTTCACAAATGTCCCTAATATTAAGCTGCCTGATATGCCTTTTAAAATGATGATGCTTTAGTTGACAGTGATGTAAAATCTGTTTTAAATTTAGGATTGTAATTTGTGGTGATTGAGAGACTGCACTATCTTGTCAGCACTAAGCCATGTTCATTGTATTTAGGTGAATAAAGATCACATTTGTCAGTGATGTTCACACCAATTGACTTCTGTGGAACATTGATATACAGTCTGCCTAGTTATAGTGAACAGTCAACAATTCCATATATAGCAGTTTCATTCCTGTTATTCCTCAGTTTGTGTTCATGTCATTAAATATGGTCTTATTCAAGGTGCTTACCAATACTACTTACGTTTTGTGTGCTTTCTAAAAAGTTAGAAGCTGATCTAAAAAAGACAGCAAAAACAGGTCATACTTATTATTCCTTATAATAATTAGTAATATTTTAAAAGGAATTAATTAATAATATGTTTTAAAATCTATTGCTTTTTGATGAAAACATGGGAAGTTTAAATGTAATGATACTTCATGTTTTATATCCCTGGGCAGATTTCTGTTTCACTTAGCTATTGTTATATAATTAATCAGCCCCCAAAATGACTGGCTCAAAGCAACAATAATTTATTTTTATTATTTTATTTATTTATTTATTTATTTATTTATTTATTTATTTATTTATTATTTATAACTCATTATTTTATTATTTATAAGCCAATGAGTCTGGAATTCTGCCAGGAATCAGATAGGTGCTTTTTCAGCCCAGTGTGGGCTGGGTTTCCTCATTCATCTGCATTCAGGGTAGCTGGGATGGGAGGTCTAATAAGACTTTATTAACATGTCTGGCACCTCCTTTTTTCCATGAAGCTTATTCCCGTGGTTAACTTGGTCTTCTTGAAGGTACTAGACAGAGTTCCAAGGGAGAGTGTTCCAAGAACCCAAAATGGAATCTACAAGTCCTCTTAAATGAAGCCAGACATTAACGGTCCTGCTACATTTTATTGGTCAAACCTAAAGATTGAGTCAGCCTATGTTCAAGAGAAGGGGGAAAAGACTCCACTTTTTGATGAGAGAAGAGATCAAATTCCATTGCAAAAGGCATGTGAAATGAAAGATATTATTTTGTGATCACCTTTTGAAATACTATGCCATGTGGACTTACTGGGTGGAACTATTTTGTAACTTGAGGTTAGTGGTAAAATTGTTTATTTCTACATAATTACAATTTGTCTAAAAAAGGAAGATCTCAAATATATAACCAAACTTTACACCTCAAAGCACTAGGAAAGAAGGACAAGCTAAGATGACATTTAGCAGATGGAAGCAAATAATAAAGATTAGCACTGATAGAAATGAAACAGAAACTAGAAAAATTATAGAAAAGATCCACTAAACTGAGAGCAGTTGTTTTTTGAAAAAAGTTTTTAAGGATTTTCAATCAATTTCCCTTTTCTCTGGCATGATCTCAGTCGAATCACCCCATCCCTCCCTGTGTTGTACTTCTTCCCAGGTTTATCTCTGAACTTCCCACCGCTGTACAACCTATAGATAGAAACAGCAGCTGCAGGGGCCTGTGACCTATGCAGTTCCAGAGCCCTGCATTCAGAGGGACCCCACACTTGATTTAATTCTCTGTCATCTCTGTTTTGAAATTCTCAACAAGTTTTGAACAAGAGGAGTGCATTTTCATTTTGCATTGGGTCCCACAAATTGTGAGCCAGTCTTGTTTTTATGTTTAGAATGAGCTCTCTTTTTCTCACAGTATTCTACCTGGCAAGTTTTCAAATACTTTTCAAAATGCAGCTTAAATATCACCTTGCCTCTGAAAATTATCCTGATTTCCTACCCCCACCTGCAGAGGGAATAAATGGCTCTTTTCTGTATATATCTTGGTTCCATGCCATTTGGCATAAACTTGTATTATACTAATTGTTTTTTTTATGAATATTTGTATATATATTTCTCCTGCATGAGTTGGGCTTAAAAAGCTTGCCTCATTCATTATTACACATAGCAATTTCCTAGTGTATAGTCTGTGGCATGCATGATAATATTCAATAAATATTTCATTGAATCAAAGAACAAATGAATAGATGAGTGCAATGTAGTTTGTATCTTTGTCTTTAAAATAGTAAGAGCAGACACTACAGGTTTCAACACCAGTTAAATTCATTTGCTACCAGTGTTCACTTCTTATCTCTACCCAAACCACCCAGTTACAATTTTTGTCCAATCCTCCCATTTATTCCTTATTGGTAATATAAAACATACTCTGTTATCAGATATTCAATAAACTTCAGGCAGTTATTACTTGAACTGAAAATTTCCTTTAAACTTAATTTCCCGGAGCAATAAGAGGCATGCACACAGTTTAACACATACTGATTTGTTATTCGGTATGTTTTCTTTAATTCATATTTGGAAACTCATCCACAGCAAGACTTGATGTTCCTGGAAAGGCTTCTGGTTCTGGCCAAGATGGAGTAATAGGGATCCAATTTATCCTCCCACCTGGAACACCACAAAACCATAGAAAACATATGAAATAGTGATTTTCAAGACATTGGATGAGAGTCAGTACTGTACAGTGATCTCTGAGGGATTGGAAATAAGAAAAGACGTATAGCACCCCAGCTTACTGCCTGGAGAGCATTTCTGGAGCCAGCCTACATTCCAGGCAGCAGTGCAGCGGTAGGAGAAGCTTAGCTGTCTCCTGGGTTGAGGAGACAGAGCTGGGTCTGCAGAGGCCGAGATGGCTAGAGTTCTCAGGGTAGGGTGTTCGAGAGGAGACAGCTGTATGGAAGGAGGCTCTAGAGGTCTGTAAAGGATCCCTCTGGAATCTTCAGCCCGGTACTGAGTCAGGCATATGTGTAAGGAAACTACCTGAAGCTGAAGAAAGAACTATAAATGAATAAAGGGAACAAAACTTGAAGCTCACATCGGGTTGGAAGCAGTGCCTGTTCCCACCAGCCAGAGAGGAAACCCTCATAATTCATAAGCTAGACCCCTCACAAATGTTTGCCTTAGTAGTGGGGCAAAATTAGCCCTGGTCTAAAGTCTAAATACTCCCCTGGCCCCACCTAACAAAGCTCTAAAGCAAGACCCAAAATGATCAAAATATTTCCAGATAACTGAGTCATAAAACAAAACCTGGAATATTTATAAGAGTATGTAAATGTCCAGATGCAACAAGGTGAAAGTCATAATGTCTGCTATCTGATCAAATATCACTAAGCATGGAAATTAGCTGAAAAATGAAACCCATAACGAGGAGAAAGAAAACAACCAACACGGGTCAAGAAATAACACAGATAATAGAATTAATAGACAAGGACATAAACCAGTTGTTACCGTTGTTGTCCCATATGTTCAAGAAACTAGGGGAGAGATTGAGCATGATAATTACAGATGTGGAAGGTATTAAAGAGATCCAAGTTGATCTCCTAGAGATTAAAAAATACATAAGATGCAATTAATGTTAACTTAGACATTGTAGATGACTGAACCTGCCAGCAAATAGAAATCATTTAAAATGAAACACAAAGGAGAAAAGAGACTGAGCTATGGGCCAGCTCAGGGTCCTGAAAGAATGGAATGGCAAAGACACAATGACCAAAAATGTTCAAATTTGATGACAACCATAAATTTTAAAAATATGGGAAGCTCAACAAATCCCAAGTAGAAGAAATAATGGAGAAAGCTGCAATAAAGTACATCACAATTGTTTCAAACTAAAGATAAACATGAAATCTTCAGCTCTTTGAGGTCATGCTCAAAGGGACATTTCTCAGGTATTGTTGAACATAGTTCATGTAGAGATATACAATTGCTTCTTACTCTGTAGATTCATAGATTAATTTTATAAAATCAGAATCATTTCTTGGTATGATAATTTTTTAAACCTCAGAAGGTCATTCTACCATTTGACTGTTTCTTAGAAGTATTTCTTATTCCCCTACGTATTTTATAGGAAGTTAGTTTAACAACGCAAAGGATTTTGCATGGCAGGTTTTACTTTGAGCTGAATTTGTGCAAAAGTAAGAGATTTTGCAAAAGGAAGTCTTGGTGTCAATAGGATCATAGTGCAGTTGATTTTCAACTAGGTATCTCACCTTTTAAAAATTTCACTTACGGGAGCGCCTGGGTGGCTCAGTCTTTAAGCATCTGCCTTCGGCTCAGGGCGTGATCCCGGTGTTGTGGGATCGAGCCCCGCATCAGGCTCCTCTGCTGGGAGCCTGCTTCTTCTCCTCCCACTCCCCCTGCTTGTGTTCCCCCTCTCACTGGCTCTCTCTCTCTCTCTCTCTGTCAAATAAATAAATAAATAAATCTTTAAAAAATTTTTTCACTTATGTATTAAGAAACCTAGCTAAGCTGTGTGGCTCTATGTACTTGATTTTGGAGCATAGTAAGAAGGGGACACTAACTGGTTAACCAATACATGTTTAGGTCAGTTAAAGTGAAGTACTATTTTCACAGAATAGCTTTAATTAGTGAATTGCTGAACTCTCAAAATGCTGCCAAACCCAAATATATAGTTGATATATAGATGATAGAGGGAGATAATCAATACATACATACATTGATGGACACACATATAGATACATATTTACATACATAGCTACATGGATTTAAAAACTGAGGGGAATGGATTGATACGGATAAATGAGATCCATTAATGAAGGGACTATATTACAGTGTTCCTCCAAAAGTTCCTTTCTTTCTCTGAAACCAACCTGCAAAAGACACGAGATACTCCTCATATAACTGTTCAGTCTGTGTTCACGTTATAATTCTTCTCTCTTTGTTCCCCAACTATGGCCTCTTTTAGATCTAGTTCTATTACCACCATCTGGAGAATTCTAGGGCTCCTGTCACTCTGAGATAGCAGGTTTAGCTTTGTTATTCTTTGATGTCTTTGTCTGTATATCCTCCTCAGCACTAAGGCATTGCATGTAAATGAGTAAATAAAAGCAACTTTACATGTAAATCAATCATATTAAAAGTCCTTGCAGTGAACTATTGGTGTGTAAGGGCATACACAAAGCAATTATGTTTAAAAAATCTTTCTGAGGGATGACTTGATTCTTGACTTCAAAAACTCCTCTTAGACCTGCCTTTTCCTTACTAATGCATCCTTATGTCTGTGTTTCTAGTGTATCATTTTATTTTCCCCCATGCTAAATATCTGTATTTTTTTTTCACTTGTACAATAGCCATTCACAGCCTCTTCTGGATGAGGCCACATCACTAAACAAATGTGGGCCTGTGTCAGGACAAGAATATCAGTTTGGAACAAACATCTGCACCTTTTACAGGCAATTAGAAATGAAAATGGGGACCGGTATCTGGTTAAAGAGACAGACGCTTCCCCATCTTATTTGCTTATTAGTTCCTGGGAGACGGTCTCATATTCCACACAGAATTGGCATGATTTTTAAATTCATAGGATCTTAAGGTAGAAAAGGGAGACACCATTGAGTGGAAAAGAAAATGAAAATTCAGTTTAGAGTGGGAAAAGTAATGTAATGTTTCCAGCGTGTTTTTCCAGAAAAACAAAAGAGGATAGTTAGATAAGTGCATGTTTTAATAGCTTTTCATATTGACTTGAAGCTCTTGCAGGAGAAAACAGGGGTCAGGTTTTTTGTATTTTCATCCACGGAAACTGCCAATGGGAGGAAAATCAATAATAAAAACATCAGACAATAGTAACCTTGATAAAATTCACTTAAAATGTGAACTATAGAAAACACATGAGCCATTTATTCTAGGTTGTATGTTTATAAAGTTACACCATCTTGGACATAAACCATGAACAATGTGAGCTCTGAGCACATGTATATGTATCCCAAATCTTTGAATAAGAGAATAATTTTTTCTTAAAAAAGGGAAGCTTATATTTCAGTTTACTTTTGCAGTTTCTGAGAACATGGAATTTCTCACTGATCTCCATAATGGGAATATTCCTGAATAGTGATGGATTAAATGTGATTTTTTTTGGCGGGGGGGAAGCTTGCAAAAGCCAGGAGGAAAGAATTGTCCAAAATCAGATGTAAGGGATCTCATTATTTATTTATTTTAACCATGTTTTAATTTTAATTTGGGGGGTAAAGCTATGTGGAAATGTGAGAAACAAAAGAGCAGACCCTCAAATCATGGTAAGATTTCTAGGCAGGGCTGGGGGTTAAAGGAAGGTCCCTATCTACTCTGTGACCTAAATATTCCTGTGAAGGGCGGCTTGCTTGATACAACTGGGAATAGCATGAGAAGCTCCAGATCCCTCCTAATCTGAAAGCCTGGGTATGGCATGTCCATTCTGACTGGGACTGGATCTTCACAAAAACTTACTAGTAGAGTCTCCTAAGCCCTCCCAAGGGGCTTGCTGCCACCGAGAATAGAACTGAACACTCCAGATTCCTCCAATTCTGAACATTTCAGTCCTGGATGACTCGCTTTCTGGGAGTTTTGATCTTTGTATAATATTCCCCCAAATCTCCCAAGTTCTCCTTATGGCCTCACAAGGTCACTTTTCAGGTGTGATATGTCAAGTGCTGCCCCTTCAGCATCAGGCCTAAAAGAGGTCAGAGAGCGTTGCTTCCTGTCTTAGAATTTCACGCAAAAAAGAATTGTCTCCATAAGCATGCAGCCCAATATGGACAACTTATGCTTTTTAATGTGCAACAGCCCATTTTGCTTTAATGGCGCAGAGAACAGATCATAACTATAGTCTAAAGAAACTGGCAGGAAAGACATTCTTGGAGATTATCTAATCCTCAGTGTATCAAAGACAACCCTCAATGCTTTGTTCATAGAAAATATTTTACATAAATTGTTATTTAAATTTATGATTTCAGACTGTATTTCATGACACTTTGGTCTTTATTCTGCTGACCTCATTCAGATTTGACCAGTTTTGGTGTGGAAAGCACTATGGAATGAGGCCCGAGAGGATTAGAAGCATCATTTGTCATTCGCTAAATGCGATGTCAAGCCGTAATTTAAGATAAATCCCTTAAAGACAACTCTGCAATCACAGATGTATTTTTAGAAGTGTTGAATTAGAGCTCATATTGTCAACACTTCTGCGATCTTTGCAGGAAGTAATGAACATATGAGGTAGATAAAGTATAGAGAGTTACGATTGTTTCAGAAGCTATAGCAAAATGCACTATCATCAAGGGACTACATGATGAATAAAACTAATGACTAGAAAATTAATCAGAAAGGATGTTCCAAAGATTTATGATAATACCTACATTTTTGAAGGTATAAATGAATCAATATAATGTATTTTCATTTTTAATATGTGAAAGAAATTATTTTTAAGAAACCCTAAGATGTGATCACCATTCATTATTGAGATAATGTCATGCATTATTTGAAGGCTACTTAAAAAATCCCACCTAATAAATAATCAAGCCAGGAATGACAATAACAAAGTCAAAGTTCTGGTCACCATCCCATGCACTTTTTTCTTGAATTTTGGTTTATGGTGCATATTAGAATATTAAAGAATATCTTTCATTTTATGGAACATTATATATATATAAATAATGTATATATTATATATATATAATATAATTATATAATACACCTATGTTTTATATATATAATATATCTATGTATTACTTAATATAGATATAAAATACCTGTGATGTTTAATGTTATGAGTCAACTTGGCTAGTCATGGGGTGTTCAGATATTTGGTCAGATGTGATTCTGGGTGTTTTTGGATGAGATTAACATTTAAATTAGTGGGCTATGAGTAAGGCATATTGTGGGTGGGCCTCATTCAATCAGTTGAAGGCCTGGGTGAAACTAAAAGATCTGCCTCCCTGAGGAGCAAGAGACGGTTTTCTAGCAGATGGGCTTCAGACTTCATCTGGAATATTGGCTCATTTTGGTTCTACAACAGACTGTCTTTGTCTTGACGTGGAGCAGAAACCTGCCTGGGTCTTCAGCCTGCCATCTTTTGGACTAGAACTGTACTATTGTCTCTCCTGGGCTTCCAGTTTACTGGCTTACTCTGAAGATTTTTGACTTGCCAGCCTCCACAATTCCATGAGCTAATTCCTTATAGTAAATCTCTTCTATATACGTGGACGTCTTATTGATTCTGTTTCTCTGAAAAACCCTGACTAATACGATACTCATAAAATATGTTACTTCTTGGTGGTAAGAATCTACCCTTGGATATCAAGACCTCTCCAGGCACCTGACGTTGGTTGACCATCAAAAAGAAACACAATTAAATTTCATTCAAATTTCATTATTTTACTGAATTATCCTTTTAATTCCTAAAATGTAATGGAGAAACCAAGTCAGCTTTATTTGTCATCTGTACTTGGTGTCTACACTACCAGTAAAATTGATTTTCTCAGAATAAGTATTAGGATTGAACTTTTCCCCGATGGATGCTGACTTTTCCCACTCTGCCAAAGAAAGGAAAACATGAATAATTAATATAGTCATATGTGTGTGTAATTATGAACGTGAACTTTCAAATGCTTTTAGCACCTCCCATGGATGCTGGCTAAGCGGACTCTACACCGGACCGCCTCAGCTCCTTCAGGTTCTGATAGTGATGTAGGCAAGACTCCGGATCAGACCTAGTTATAAATCAGCATCACAGCATGAACTGAATCTGGCTCAGGTCTCTGTGTCTGTTCCTCTCCCTGCCTCAGAGGAATTGGCTTCTCCTTTTGACTTTACTGAAGCTGGTAAAGTTTTGGAGGGTCAGAGAGTAAAATACTTGCTGAAGGTGACATTTGTTCGTTTGGTTCTCTAGTTATTATGAGATGAGGAAAGAGAAGGAGTTATAAAATTCCAGTAGGAGGACACCTGGGTGGCTCAGTAGGTTAAGTGTCTGCCTTCGGCTCAAGTCATGATCCCAGGGCCCTGGGATTGAGTCCCGCATCGGGCTTCCTGCTCAATGTGGAGCCTGCTTCTCCCTCTCCCGCTCTCTTGCTTGTGTTCTCTCTCCCTCCTTCCCTCCCTCTCTCTCTCTCGCTCTCTCTCCTTGTCAAATAAATAAAATATTTTTTTTTAAAAAGTCCAATAAGAGATTTTAAAATAGAGACAACTGGATGCTTGTGAAAGGTGGGCAAAAAAGGAAGTTTAGCATCAACATGGAGGCTAAGCATGGGATCTAGAAATATTGGAACAAGACCAGATTACTAAAGTGGGCCCATCTCAAGAGGATGTTGACAGGACCTGTGATAGTTTATATATAGTATTTTGGAATTGTGAGAAGAATCAAATCTACCTTCTCGGTGAAAGCAGTTCAGTAAATTACTTGTTTCAATAAGAAATTAGTAAGAATATAGTAATAATATTACACAGTATATAATAATGATAATATTATAATATTATAGAGTATATAACAATGATTTTTATCATTGCTTTGCAAACACCTCCTAATTTTTCTAATGTGGTTCTCATTTTAAAAAATTCTCTGAGGGAGTTAGGAAACTGTGGCTGGGGGTGTTCAGATAAACATAGGTAAATTGTCTAAAATCAGATCTAGTCAGCCAGAAACTCAGAACTCGGTCCCTTGTGTTTTGAGTGTGCACTATGTGTGGTGAGGAATACATGAAAAGAACGGTTCAGTGATTGTACTGAGGATGGATAACTGTAAGCCACACAGCCAGAGAGCATTGAAAATACACATAATCCTTGCATATAATCATTTGTAGGTCAATGTTGTGGAAAAAAGGAAAATCAATGGGGGCTGGACTCTTTTTATGCCAGTGCGATCTGTCATTGCTAAAACTGAACCAGAAATGGGAAAGATCAAATTCTTCTTTTGTTCTCGAAGGAGACTCTTTACTCCTCCACACATTTCTTATTTCTGAAACACAGTGCAAACACCATTTAAAAGATCCTAATTTTTTTCCTTATACTTTTTCAATTAAGGTATTTCTAATTTAGCACTTTGAAGGCTTATTCTCTGAGAGTTGAAGAGCTTCCAAAAGTAACGGATATAATTTGGACAACGGTTAAATCCAGAAAGAGTAACAGCGGATGTCCGTACCTGGGTTCATTAATAACACCTCTCAACTGTAGCAAACCATTTCATTTACACTTAAACTACAAAGCCCAGCCTTACTTTGTTGTATAATTTATCAGTTCTCTTTTTTCTTTGTTGCTCCTTTACAATTTGCCTTCCCTTTCTTCAAGAGGAGATCTGAATGAGAGTAGGTCTGTTTACCAGCTCTGACTCTTATGCTGAGGCCTGATAAGGAAAACAGATGATCCTTCTGTTCCTTACGCAGCAGCCGCTTCCTCCCTTCTAATGTTGGGGATGAGGCGGGCCTATTATAACCAGACTCTCATTTTCACTCCTGACCTTGGAGTTTTCCTTTCGGAGCATCTGGGGATGCTCATCACGAGTTGGTCTTCTTGTGAAAGTGGCATCTCTCCTCACGATGGGATGTGCTCCGTTAATATATTTCGTTTTAGAATATTTCTTATCAGAGCGAGATAGAATACAATGCACAAAATAGGATGGGTTCCAGAGTATCAGAGAAGGGGATTTTGTAGTCAAAATCTATCATTCGCCCTGGATAAAATATCTGTGAGGCCCACACGAGGCTGTTGACATTGGGAAAAACTTATTTTGCTCACTGTGTGGCAAACAATTTGTTGACTTAATAGCATTTTGGATCGCATCATTGATCGCCAACAACAGTTTGGATATCTCTCTTGTCATCTCTTTCTGCACAATTCAGAAACGAGTCATATGTCTGAAAGTTCTCCAAATTACTCAGTGTCAGGCCCACTATTTCCTGGAGTCTTCCTTAGAGGCAAGTAACCAGATATATGGAAAAGGCAAGAATGTTACCCATCAGACACTGCACTTCCTCCCCTCCTGTGAGACAGGCCCAGACCCCCAGTTCTCCATGGACAAGGAGAGGGAGTCCAGCAGGAGTCAAAGTAAGAAGATGCTGGGTAGACAGGAAAATATTAGAGGATAAATGGAAAGAAATAGAGGGGGAAAATAAAAAGGGGAAGTAAAAATTGAAAACCAAAAAGGCAAAAAGGAAAGAATCTAAAAGAATCTCATCTGCCTCATGATCTGTTGCCAGCTTTCCGAAGGCTTTGTTGTCCTGAGTACTGCCAGCATTATGAGTTTACCGTCGTCTCCATCTATGTACCTCCTTTCATTCTTCTGTCTCTTCCCCTTCACCTCCTTTTTCTCCCCTACTTCCCCCATTAATTCCAAATCCAAGGCAAAGATCATCTCCCCTTCAATATGGCAAAACTGCTTCCCCCCCAAAAAAACATGGAATGAAAGCGTTAAATTATTTTATAGCCACGTTGGCGACCACATGTCAAGAATATTCTCAGACACGGTTATGATAACTAGATGTCACAGTATTTATTTAATACCTGAAACCTGGCCTAATAAAGTAATGTAGAATTTTATTTAGAGGAACACAATTGCCCATCAATACTAGATTCTAATATAGATGTTAGTGGACAGGTGCTAAAGTTTCAGAAAAAATGGGAGAAATGTAAAAATTTAAAAAATGAGATCCATTCACGTAGTACAAGCCTTGACCATTGGCTTTTCCTTTTGCAATGCAAGTGCCCATCTTCAGCTTGGATGGCCAGCGTCCACTTCAAAGACGCAGCACTACCAAGATGGTGATCGCAAACACATTGCTAGCCACACAACTAAATAAAGATCCAGGCCCTGCCACCTTCCTCTTTGTTTTAGAGATCTTGGTTGATTTCAATAACTGATCATTTGGGTCACTTGTTTTTTTTCTCCTCCTTTGCTTTAAATTCCTACTCTTATGCTTTAAATTCACTGATCAGGAGTGAGCCTGCGAAACCTGAGGCCCCCTTATGTTGACCCCAAAAAAAAGCAGAACCCCAGGCCCGTGCTGCCTTGCTCACTCTGTCTCCCCTTGACCTCACTGTGTGGCCCCAGGTGTCCCATGTAATTTCCAGGACTTGTGAACCTGTGAATAATGGACTTTTTTTTCCCCCTCACAGTTATGGCTGAGGTGTCTTGCAATCATAGTAAATACCACAAGGGCTGGTCCAGCCACAACATTGGTTATCAGTAGGCTGAGACCGACGCACAATTCACTTATTTTTTCTGAACCAAAATAGAAAAAGTTGACATTGTTCATAGGGCATGGAATGCCGTCTTACATGGCCTCCAGGAGGATGATTTGGAAAGCAGTGCTTTAAAGTGTCTGAGTTTGGGGCGCCTGGGTGGCACAGCGGTTAAGCGTCTGCCTTCAGCTCAGGGCGTGATCCTGGAGTTCTGGGATCGAGCCCCACATCAGGCTCCTCTGCTATGAGCCTGCTTCTTCCTCTCCCACTCCCCCTGCTTGTGTTCCCTCTCTCGCTGGCTGTCTCTATCTCTGTCGAATAAATACATAAAATCTTTAAAATAAATAAATAAATAAATAAAGTGTCTGAGTTTGAGAGCAGATCACGAATTATAGATATAATCCTGCCATTATTTTAAATGGCATCCCACTCATTTTCTTATATTCATCTTGCTCACAGTGCATTTTCCAAATAATTTTTGATCACTAAAAAACAGCTCATTGAGGGGCCCCCAGGTGGCTCAGTCAGCTGAGCATCCAACTCTTGGTTTTGGCTCAGGTCGTGATCTCAGGGTCCTGGGATTGAGCCCCTTGTCTGGGTCCACGTTCAGCATAGAGTCTGCTTGTCCCTTTCCCTCTCTTCTGTCCCTCCCCCCTCCCTAAATTAAAAAAAAAAAAACAAAACAAAACCCAGTTCATTGGCAAACCATCTTTAACAACATACTTTTTTTTTTTTTAACCTTATACCTTCCCTCTGGTCCCAAAGCTTTATTTTGCCCTTCTTCCCTCTCTTGCTCTAAAAAACCAACAAACCAACAACTGAGAAAGCCCTGTCATTCCAGGTAAAATTCTTAAGGCAGATTTATAGTCTTTCTCCCTCCCTATCAGAATATTGAAAAAAGGATGTTAGTTTTGGAAGGAAATAATTTGTGATGACAGATGAAATCTGCATAATAAGACATATCGAATGTATTTTCCTAAAATGAATTATATTGTAGACCAGAAGAAAACCTCTTATTTGTTAACTAATCTCCTTTGTGGAAATTGGAAACCTTAGCTAATTAAAAATAATCCATAAAGCCCATTAGGTAAATGGGAGAGATCCTTCTTGAAGAAACAAGTGTGTAAAACATGTAAGCGCATCTTCTGTTTTTCTCCTCCTCCTCTGTTTCCACCACTAATACCTTATGCATTTGCCAACTTATCACTTTCAATACTAAAAATGTTCTGAAGTGATCCGTCAGGCATTCTAATACTGAATGCCTCATCTTTGTAGACTATTCTTATTTATCTGACAGATAAATGAGAAGCCTAGCAGCACACTTAGCACAGTATGTTGAAAGATCTCATGACCAACTTTGGTGGCAAAATGTTAAGGATCTGACTCATAAACACAGAGAACAAACCCGTGGTTCCCAGAAGGCAAGGGGGTGGGTGCGTGGAAAAAATAGGATGATGGGAATTAAGAAACACAAACTTCCAGTTATAAAATAAGTCATGGGAAGGAGAAGTACAGCATAGGGAATACAGTCGATAATAGTGTAGTAATTTTGTATGATGGCGGATAGTAACCACACTCATTGTGGTGAGCATTGCACAATGTGTAGAATTGTCAGATCACTGTGTTGTATACCTGAAATTAATATAACTTTGTAAGCCAACTATAATTTAATTTAAAACAATGCTAAGGATCCATTGGTTTCAGGTTTGCTGCGCAAGCGAGAATGAATTTGAGAGTTGTGCTGTGTCACTGCGGCATTCAGCTCCCTCGTGCTCTCCTGGGTTTTAATGACTTCTTACCCTGTCTCAGTGCTTAGAGCTCATCAACCTGACTTCAGTTTGGGAGCTGCATTTTTTACAGTCTATGATCACTCGGTTTCTGGGCCTCGCCTGGCTTCTGCTTTAATTGGCCTCCTTTTGTGATTTGTTCAATTATCTCTGAACTGTTTAGAAAGATAGTCAGAAACACTTCCCAGCACGGTGTCTCCAGTTAAAGCATCTCTCACTTGTCTAAAGGAAACCTTCCTTTAAGGATGGACTTTCTAGTGCAAGATGTTACAGTCTTGAGTCCAAATATTCAGAGACTGGAAAGGGCAATGGTAGCTAGCCAAATTTTCCTTTCCATATGACACAGAGATTGCCAAACTTGCTTGTTGTCTAAAGAGGTTAGAATAGGGGAGGATAGCACTGAGCTCCCACGGTGCAGTGAGCCTGAACAAAGCATTAGGATGCAAGTCTACAACGTAGAACAGTTGGAAACCTACCTGGCTACAGGCCATTTTCTTCTTTCATCCAAGTTCAGAGCCATTAGCATTTCTAGTCCTAATTACTCAATGTGAGTTTTACTGATGTGTACACAGTAAATTGAAATTCCACAACTAGTTTGTAGAGAAGTATTGGGTAGATTGTTCCCCAGTGTCTTCAAATATCAAATCATAGAGCTTATCCTGTACATTCCCTGCATATGCGGCACAATCAGTTACCTTTAAAGAGGACGCCTAAATGATCCTACAGCTTCTTCAGAGTCATTTAAAAGTTGGATGTTCTGAGACTTTGCATGCTATCTATCTTCAGACTTTTTTTTTTTAATATCACAGGACTAGACACCGGTGGACAGATTAACATATGAAAATATTTTCATAGTTCAGAGAGTGGGAATTCATTTGGTTAATTTTGTTGTCCTTTTTATATAATTGTTTGGCTAAGCTATTAAGCCTCAACTCCAGTAATTAAAATAAATTTCATTTGGAGTTATCATGATATATAAGAGTATGCATAGCTTTATTAATGGGGAGTCAGAGATTGTTTCCTTTGCAGTTTTGTCAGGTCACATATTGTCTTAAGTGGAATGTTTGTTATTTACCTGCTACTTACCTGAGAAGTAGGCCTTTGAGTTAGAGATCTCTGCCTAGACCTGCAGTCCGGTGTTGAATGTTTAAGCTAGGCTGGATCATAAAAGTTGGTTTTGTTCCAAAGCCTGGATGAAATGGTGATTGAATGATGGTGCGTGAGGTTGCTTTCACTTTCATCCATCCAGCAAACAAGGAACTTACCAAGGGAATGGGTTAGGATCTCTCAGCTTTCCTTCCTTCCCAGTGGAAGCCGTTCACGTGTGGATGTTCCATGATCTCAGCAATGCACACAAAGGGAAGAATGTGGCAAGTCAGAGCATCTGAGAAGTGTGGGTTTGTGGATCTTCATGGAGTGGCTGGGAGCAATTTCCTTGTCACCTTCAAAGAAGTTCCTGCTGTGCCTCCGTGCTCTGTTTCTCATTGTGTCATCTTCTCTGCTCAGAGAGTCAGTGTCACGGGCCGGAATGTGGACTTAAGCGGTGCTGAACTGATGTTTGTTCATGGCCAGTTGTTTGCAGCATTGGTCCCTCTGTTAAATTTTTCCCTATATGAACTAACACAAGGACTGTGATTACAGATAATTAAGTAAATGTAATCATTTCAACTTTGGTTCAGGATCTCTTCTCCTTCATCTCTGTGGGTGGCTTCCTTCACCATTGTTTTTTCTGGATCCCAGTAGAAAAGGCTGATTTTTGAAGTAATCTGTAATCTTAAGCATAATAAAAGGGTAGCCATTTTAAGCATAATCTATGCCTGAAATTATTCATCATAGTTTAATTATTTTAGTCATTGAGAAGTCTTCTTGATTAAGCTTGACCTTTTGATTAGATCTATTGCTAATTGTTGACAGGCAACTAATCCTAAAATGGGAGGGTTCAGAGCTAAACATCTCTGCTTAACATTTTCTTTTTTTTTTTTTAAGATTTTATTTATTTATTTGAGAGAGAGAGAGCATGCGAGAGAGCGTGAGCAGGGGGAGCGGCAGGCAGAGGAAGAGGGAGAAGCAGAATCCCCACAGAGCAGGGAGCCAGATGCCCAGAGGCAGGGCTCAATCCCAGGACCCTGGGATCATGACCTGAGCTGAAGGCAGATGCTTAACCAACTGACCCACCCAGGCACCCCTCTGCTTAACATTTTCTGTACTTAGAAGACTGTTGCATCTTTGAAGACAGCTATGGTTTTTATAATTATGTTGATATTTATAAAAATTAATATGGCTTACATATAACTATTCAAGAATTTTTCATACATTTAAATTTCTTTCAGTGTATTGTTGTCCCTTTCTTCCTGTCATGGGGAGAATAATGGATAGTTAATAATTCAGTGCTTCCCAGTGACAATACATGAAGGACTTGCAGAATGCAAGTAGCTTAAATTAGTCTTAGACAATTTCTGAATTCCATCATATTTGAAAACTACTGTATTAATTTAGATAAATTTTAAGCTTACATTTTTATATGTTACTACCGCCTGGCCTGCTATTTTTTAACATGTAGTATTTTCTGAAAATTAGTTTGTCTTAAGAAAAACTAGTACAAAAACCAAGGGACTGTGTGTGATGGAGTCATTGACATGACTGATTTCAGTGTCTCTAAGTAATTAGTTAAGTTATGCTTGTCTCTTTCATTAAAAGCACTATTACACAGGCTGATGCAAAAGATGACTGTGGTAAATGGGTTTTCAGGTCATTTCTGATAAAGTTAAATGTGGTTGTCTTTTCAATTGATCATTCTGCATCTTTCCCAGACTGTCCATCCATCTCTTGGAACAGCCTGTTCAATAAGCTCTACAGGAAATAATTTGGCAATTTTAAAGAAAGTGCATCTTTAGATTAAATGGGTTTGGAATGCTTTATTTCCTGCCAAGATGCATAAGAATATATTTCAAAGGGTGTTAATTTCCTGTTTTATAATTATTCAGTTTCCTTGGGAAATAAGTATTTAAATAAACCCCAAGTAAACATCATGCAAGTTCTTTGAATCTCAAGGGAAATGCAATTAATTCAAATAACTTCGATCCATGAGAATCTGCTGTTCCCCTAGCTCTACATTTCCCTTTGCTAGATCAAGTTATTAGTAATTTAGCACAAATTTATAAAACCTTCATATTATTGAAGTGTTGAAGAATACTTCAGAGCAGTATGGCAGAAATGCTGTTCGATGTGATAACAATTGATTCATATATATGTATGTATACACACACACGTGGTGATAGACTTAACTAGACATTTTTATTTCAGGGAAAAATATTTAAGAGATAAACAGTTTCATGACGAATGTGCATTTGTGTTCTTTAATTGAATCCTAATAGCATTCTTTTAAAAGATACTAAAGAAAAAAAAGAAATTTAATTGAAGGCACTGAAAGAGGTTTTACAGGCAAGTGGAAGGGTAGGTAGAGACATTTAGGATAAAATAGAAACACATCAGAATAATCTCAGTGTAGCATACAGACAAAAAAGCTGATGATAATAGCACAGTATGATGAAGACCATGATAAGGGGCCACACAGACTGTGTTGAGGATCTAGGGGGGGAGGGTGGATAACCCAGTCTAATGAGAATCTAGGAAGTGTCAAGAGACTATAAGATTGAGCTGAATCTGATAAATTTCAGTAGGAATTAGTCATGCTGCTGTGCTGAGGCTCATGAAAAAATTCTAAACACATACTTAGTGTTTAAAAACAGAATAGCAAGGAAGAAGTAAGCCCACTGCTTGGGAGAGTTGGAGAGATGCTAAATTACAACTGGAAAAAAAAGGGCAAAAGCAGATCCATCTTTTGGTTCCATCTTCTTCCATGAGAAGAAATGGTTGGGAAACTGGAAAAAGTTTAAACAGCACTACAAGTTGGAAATTACAGACTAAAATAGGTGAAGCAAAATATACAGGAGCACACAGCCGGACCAAATGAGATTAGTCTCTAGAACTTGACAGCATGTCCCAGGGTGTACTGCAAGAACTTGAAATTGTGTTGTCACTGAAAAACTGTGGAGAACATACATTTTCTTTGATTTCAAATAAAACAAATGATTAGATCCTAAAAACAATAAATTAGTAAGCTGAGCTTAAAGTGTGTGTGTGTGTGTGTGTGTGTGTGTGTGTGTGTACACATATTTGCAATCCTAATGGGAAAATTTTAAATGTGGACCAAGGCACCTGGGTGGCACAGTTGGTTGAGTGCCCAAAACTCTTGGTTTTGGCTCAAGTCAGCTCAGGGTCATGAGACTGATCCCTGTGTTGGGCCCCCCGCTCAGTGTGGAGCCTGCTTGAGATTCTCTGTCCCTCTCCTGCTGCCCTTCCCACTCATGCTCTCTCTCTCTCTAAAATAAATAAATCTTTTTAAAAAATTAAAAAAATAAAAATACATAAAAATTAAAATGTAGACCAAGATTTCCACAGAGTGTAATTGTGGATTGTTCTGGTAGAAAAACAGAACAGAGGAAATAATCAAAATGTCCAAAAAAGAGACAAAGATATAGAACATAATATGTAGCCACATGATGGTTTCTCATTTAACTATTAACGTTAACATTCATGAAAAATTCTGGATGATGTAGGAAAGTGCTTTATTGTTTTTTAATTGAGTTATAATTAACATGCAGTGTTATATGAGTTTCAGTTGTACAGTATAGTGATTCAGCAGTTCTATACATTACTCAGTGCTCATCATAAGTGTACTCTTAATCCCCTTTGTCTGTTTCACCCATCCCCCCACCACTCCCCTCCGGTGTCTACCAGTTTGTTCTCTGTATTCAAGAGTCTGTTCTTTTGCTTGTCTTTTTGTTCGTTTGCTTTGTTTCTTAAATTCCACATACGAGTGGAATCATGGTATTTGTCTAACTTATTTCACTTAGCATTATACCCTCCAGTTCCATCCAGTTGTTGCAAGTAGCAAGACTTCATTCCTTTTTTATGGCTGAGTGATATTCCATTGTATACATACACTACATCTTCTTTATCCATTCGTCTATGGATGGACACTTGTGTTGCTTCTGTATCTTGGCTATTGTAAAGCTGCAGTAAACACAGGGGTGCATATATCTTTCCAAACTAGTGTTTCTGTTTTCTTTGGGTAAATACCCAGTAGTGGATTTACTGGATAATATATTTCTATTTTTAATTTTTTGAAGAAACTCCAAACTGTTTCCCCTAGTGGCAGCACCAATTTGCATTCTCATCAGTAGTGCGTGAGAGTTCCTTTTTCTCCACATCCTTGGCAAAATTTGTTATTTCTTGTGTTCTTGATTTTAGCCGTTCTGACAGCTATAAGGTGATATCTGATTGTCATTCTGATTTGCATCTCCCTGATGATTATTGACGTGGAGCATATTGTCTGTTGGATATCTGTACGTCTTCTTTGGAAAAATGTCTATTCGGGTCCTCTGGCTATTTTTTAATCAAATTATTTGTGGGTTTTTTTTTTTGGTGTTGAGTTATATTAGTTTTTTATATATGTTGGATATTATAATTTGCAAATATTTTCTCCCATTCGGTAGATTGCCTTTTTGTTGTATTCGGTGTTTCCTTTTCTGTGAAAAAGCTTTTTATTTTGAGGTAGTTCCAATAGATTAATTTTGCTTTTCTTTTCCTTGCCTGAGGAGACATATCTAGAATGTCAAAGAAATTACTGCCTATGTTTTCACATCGGAGTTTTATGGCTTCAGGTCTCACATTTAGGTCTTTAATCCATTTTAGTTTATTTTTGTGTGCGGCCTAAATGGTCTACTTTCATTCTTTTTGGATAGCTGTCCAGTATTCCCAACACCATTTTTTGAAAGGAATATCTTTTTCCCATCACATATTCTAGATTAATTGACTATATGAGTATGAGTTTATTCCTGGACTCTCTGTTCTGTTCCATTCATTTGCATTTCTATTTGTGCCAATACCATACTGTTTTGATTACTACAGCTTTGAAGTATATCTTGAAATCTGGAATTGTGATACCTCCAATTTTGTTCTTTTTCAAGATTACTTCAGCTATTCAGTCTTTCATGGTTCCATAAAAATTTTATGTTTTTATATTTTATAAAACATTGTGTTATTTCGAAGTCATATACTCCATCCAAACTGCCCTTCAAGGAAGGACCTGCTGTCCCAGCTCAGGAAATGCTGTCAGTTCATAGCCTCTTGCTGTCAGCATCTTTAAGGATAGCCTCAGCTGCATGGGATCATGCCATTCTGGGGATGGCTCACCTCCGATGACTGATGAGGCAGGATGTGAAGGCCTAGCCATTTCTGGCTACCATGGGATAGCTCTGCCAATTCAGCTGTGGAGCTCCCCATGAGTTAGGCTGAAGATAGCAGACCTGCATCCCAGCCAGCTTTTTCCCTCTGCATAATCCTGCTTCCCCTCCTTCCCTTTCCCAGGCATTGATCCCAAAGGGAAATTCCAATTGATGTCCACATGCTAACTCCATCTCAGAGTCTGCTTCCCAAAGAATCCACCCTGAGATGATGTTTCCAGTATAAAAAATGATACCACGCACCAATTTAAGAATTAAAATACAACTATTTCCTTTGAAGCCCTGTGCATACTATTTCTAATGTCAAATCATTGCCGCTCATCTCAGAGGTAATAACCACTCTCTTAAATGGCTTTAAAATTTACCATCCTCTTGTTTTCTTTTATGGATTTAATTGCATATTTGTATTTGTAAACATGATGTTTTTCTTTTGCGTATATTTGAAGTTCATATACACGGAAGTCGTCTGTTATATTATTATTCATTTCGTTTTTGTTACCAAGGCATCTGAAGTTTCAAGGAAATAAAAGAGAAGCTCACAAGACAAAATAATAAGACAAGTGAAAAATTAAGCATTATTAACGAAGGGCAGAGAGAGAAACAACTTACACTTGAAAAAGCCTTAGCGCATACTGTTCCCACTACCTGATTTGTCTCTCCCTCCTTTCTTTACCTGGCAGACACCTTGCCTAAATATCATCTTTTCTTCCCTCAGTGATTTTTCCTAATTCTTCTTGGTTTAGTTTCTTGCTATTTCCTCAATTGCCATATTTTATTTTATTACCTGAATCCCAGGTATCTATTTTCATAAATAATACAACCAGATCAGAATAAGCTTTGCTGAGGCAGAATTCTGTAAAAGGTCTCTCTACCCTGGCTTTCAGAGTCTTGGAACCAAATACCGTTTTTCTGTTTGCAACGAATCTGGGTTAATTAACAAATTATAAAGCCCACAAAATAAGAATGGAATGAGAATAGCGTAAAATTTCCCACAGAGTTAGATGAACCTTGAATTATATTGAAAACACACTACAAATACAATACTGAGGAGATCTGATAAGTATTTTAATCCCTGTTTACTAGAGAATTTGTTGAAACCATACCTGGGGGAGCTCTTGGCTGTCTGTATGGTCCATTGACCTTCCTCTGTACATTCCACATAGCCCACAACATGGAGGTCATTGCTCCTTTGAATAAGAGTTTCAGGCAAGTCTTATTTTCCTATCTGAGACAGATTAAAGTTCTCTTGCTTGGCCTGTAAGCCGTGTGTTTCTGTAAGTCTTAGAGCATTCACTTCTCTACTTCTGTGCTCTGAAGCATTCCAGCTGTAAATCAGCAGTGAAGGAAGAGCTACTGGGTTTCATCAGAGCCGAAATTCTTTTTCTGATGACGAAGAGGTAGAGTTCCCTCCATGTGCTGTGATACATTCCTTGCTGCCCCATTTCCACCTGGGCTTACACTAGCATAATGCCTTGCATGTAGTTGTCTTCAGTGTATTGCTGTCAAGTCCATCAACAATGAATGCTCAAATGAAATCTCTGTAAGATAAACTGTATGCTTGAAATTGCATGTGTGCCATTGCAAGCAAATATATTTAACATAAAATTCTTTTTACAAGAGCTTTTGCGACAGCTTAGGCACATTTCTAATTATCCAGAGAATTGACTTTTAATTCCTATGAGTGAGTGGTGGCTATTACCTGTAATTGAGAACTGCAGGGGTTCTGTGGAGAGCAAATGATCAGAAATTAAGGTCTGTGAATCACTTATTCAGAGGAATGGGGACCAACTTTGGTCATTGAATAAATAAAATCTCAAAAGATTTTGTCAGTTGCCCAGATTTCTTAAGAATTTAAAATGGACTTGCTGGTTTAGATGAAAATGACCCCAAAGGAATGAAAATAAAAGCTCTCGGGGGTGTCCTGGTTTGGAGAAATGTTATAAACATTTTATGTAGCTCAATTTACCATCCCTACATTATCGTCATTGTGTAAATGCACCGTTACGTAGGCCACTGTTCTGTACTGTTTCAGGTCATTCCATTTCACAATGGGTAGATATGACTATTCAGTTCCACATCAATATATTTATCCCTGATGCAGGGGATATGGAGGGCTGTGCTATATAGGGCTCATAAATCAATACAAAATGAGGCCACGTTTATGCACCATTTACAGTGAAGTTTTGTATATCCTGCATCCAAATAATTACACCTATTATGTTCCATGTTTTAAAGAAAAATCACATCTTTTCTGCTGTAGAAAATTGCTTTCTAAGTATATAACTGATTTCTGAACCAAATGTAATATGCAGCCTCAAAGTTAAAGCAACACCCTTACTCTGCACTTGGATAACCACTGGAATCTCAGAGCATAGTCATTCGGATCAATTTTGTTTCAGACCATTTGTTCACCATTAATCTAAAAATGTATTAGGATGTATTGTGACCCAATACTTATATATACCATAGTATAAATATTGGAAAGTAAAATAGTTATGTAATAATAGATGGGGAAATATATATAAAATGCATATCCAAACCTTAGAACAATACAGATTCTTTACAAACAAATTCAGATATTTTCTCTTATATCTTTCTTGGATTAAAAAATAATTTTTACAAAAAAGATGAAGATATTCCCTCTTCTTTGTCACATAGTTGATATTTTAAGAAGTCAAGCTCAGAGTCTGATTGGTTTGGGTAGATCATACTTTAGCAACCAAATGTAGTTGTAATTCTACTCCTTGAACTTAGAGCCCTTTTTAATATTATCATTGTTTTATATATCAGCATTTACACCCTTTTATTTTAAATGAGGAACAGGGTACCCTACTGACATTGACAATGGGGCAATAGATAAATGATCTATTTATCAATCAATAATCAACATAACACATCTCCCTAATGTTATTTGCACAGTATCCTTTAGAGAGAATAGGGAGGAATGATATTCACGCTGAGAGAAAGCATATATATTTTGCATGAATTTTCAAAATCTGAGATTTAAAGAAATTTTAAATATAAACCTAGTCGCCACACACACAGGCCTTCTGAAGTGGTAGTGGAGACTGGGAGAAGCTTGGGCTCAAGTACCACTTTCCTGTGCCCTTTAATCAGTTCTCCATGTGCATCTTCAAAGTTAGAGTTCAGATCTTATTACTCAAACTCCTTGACATTGTGTCTTGATGGCCCTTCAGAGCATGTATCCTTCACCTCCAGCCCAATCCTGCTCCTTACCCTCATGGTATTTCACAGTTGAACTGAATTTCTAACAGTTTCTCAAAACAGAATGCTGTCTGGTGACATAAGACATATAATTTGCCTCCAGTATTTTCTTATCCTATTCTTTGGATTTCTGCTTAGACATAAATATGGGATTTGTTCCAAGGCTATGGTACAAAGCACAGTTAGAATTAAATGAGAGGAGAGCTCATCAGAGTTGGGTGCCATTCTAGGAAAAGTGGCCAGTAAGAGGCAAGGCAGAGTGAATAGGAAGCTAAAAAGTATCTTGACTAAGTGGTATGCTGAGAGCATACCTTGAGCCTCCCATGGAAGTTGTCCATGATCTAGCGTCTCTGAAGGGAAGTCTGCAAACTCTGTGGAGAGAGATCGCTCTGGCTAGATAGCAAAAAAGGCTTTAATTCCTTTCAGTTAACACCCAGGGGCATGTCTTCTTAGGTGATTTCTATGGAGACCGTATAAAAAAGCCAGAGGCCCTTGCATCATCTCATTGTGTCGTGTGGCTTTTTTCTTCCTTCTTTCCCTTCTTCCTTTTGTGTTTTCCTTCTAATATAAAGACTTCAAAAGTACACCTCTTCTCAGCTATCTTCTCTGCTCCCTCAAGAAACCAAATACTTCATTGGGTGTTTTGGTTGTATTTTATTCTCAACAATCTTTTGATTGCCTGGCAGACAATATTCTTCTGACCTTTCTTTCATGGATACTATGATTTTCTTAAGAAGATTCTTCTCAATAAATTCCCCTTGATTTTAAACTATTTTTTAAAATTATGCTCTAACCTCTATTTAAAACCATTCAAATCTGAAGCATTTAATCATTTTTCTGATACACTATATCTCTAAATATTTTTTGGACTTCTACTTTTCATTATTCTATTAACTTCAGTCATTCACAATGAGATCCAGCCTCCTGAGCCCCACAGGTTTGTTCTAGCATTGCTTTGTTGTTCCAGCATTAACATCTTTAAAACTCATGCTCACATTATCATTTCTCCTGTGTTGTAGAGAAAGGATTTCAGGATTGTATCCACAGCACCAATACTAGCATTTATTTTTACTAAGCACCATCTGTCAATCAGAATCTGACCTAGCTGACCGGATGAATGGCAGAGACTATTTTAACACCATTGACAGTATGGAGACTTGGGTTGGGATAGGTTCCATGATTCGAATAAAGATGGAAATGGAATGTTTGAGATTCTGGGTGTTAAATCAATGTTTTTGCATAACGTATCAGCTATTGTTCCAGTTTCAACATGTATTTGTATTCGTCTCATTGTATTTATTTTGCACCGTGGATATTTGCTTTTGGAAGAGGGCACAACCCAATTCATTAAGCTGCTTTTCCAAATAAATTATTTGTATATGTGTTTTATATATATACATACATACCCCACAGGGGAGGGAGGGTGCTGTATTTTTCTGCATGGTCGGAACTTTAGCACTCGAGGAAGATGACATTCTCTGCTGTTATTTTTCCTGTGTCATTAGCGATGCTCTGTTATTGCTAAATGATTCATTATTGATTTTATATGAGCTGTAAATCATAAGTCAATCTCAAAATAACACAGTCTTTGTATCAACAATGAAAATACCACATCTTTTTAAAGCTAAGACTATTTAGATGATTTTTATGTTAATTGCATTTTGCCTGAGAGTCACAGTAGATTATTAATGAAGCAAAAGAAAAACAAAACTAGACCTGGATGCCTCTGGATTGAGGAAGGAAAAATGTTGACATTTTTGTCTAGTGGAAGTAGGTACTTAATCTATTGCAGCTTCTTATCTCTGTTTATCATTGTAGATGGAGAGTTGGGTCTAGTCACAACTGCCACAAGGGTAGGCTTCGGCAAGTCATTTCTACTCTCTGGGTCTCATATTCCTAACCTGTAAAATTAGGGAAATGAGAATATACAGGTGTCTTTCTAACTGATACTCTGTGATTCTAGCATTGGCCCGACACACATGTGCACATGCACACATATGTATGCATACACACACACAATTTATTTTTCCACAGACTAAATGTAACAAAAGCGTACATTTGAACATTTTGAACTTTGGGATGACAAATTTACATGATGACGTGATCCCACTGGATCCACTTTCTAGCTTCCTAGCTTGCTGGGTTCAGCTATTCATTATTCCATGGGGCACCAAACTGGTAAGAAGAGCTGTTCTGGCAGAGATGGGGTTTGCATCTTTAAGGGAAAAGAGATAAATTGGTGGGGCAGGGGAAATAAGACAGTCTAAACCTAGCAGAAGAAAGTTCAGAATTTATTACAGCGCCTCTTGAGGATGATGGGAGACTGGTTTGCAGTGAACGAAGGTGTTCTCATTGGGGCATAGGGGGAAGTAAAGTCAGACTACAGAGGTCCTTAAGACCAGGCTTTGGTAGGTAGTTTGCAGAAGGCAAGACCAGCCATTAGGTGGTTTTAGACAGGATAGTGTAATGATTAAATCAAAGTTGGGGAATGGTTGTTTTGGCAATGAATGGTATGCAGTCTAAATTTGGGAGACCGAGATTGATAGACAGGATATCAATGGGAAGCAGTTGTAGTAATCTAAAATAGGAAGTGACAAGAGCCTATGTCACAGTGTGACAAGAAAAATGGAAAGGAAAGAGTATATCTGAGATAGGTGACAAATGAGTAACTGACAGAATTTGATCATACTCTGACGCCTCCCAGTATCCTAAAATATTATATGTATTTCTGGCCAGGGGGTTGGAGCTAATGATGTAGCCACAGAATGACAGCAGATTTGAAAAGTAGAAGTCTCAGGGGAGATGAAGAATTTAGTTTTCAACTAAATTTGTGTTTTTTAGGTTAGAAAACTTAAAATATCCTAACAGCGCTCTAATTAAAAATGCAGCCCAAATGAGATGTCAGGTGAATAGATATTGATTAGGAAGCCGTCTCTATGTAGGTAGTAGTCGAAACCGAAAAATGGACCTTCTCTCACTGAAAGTTGTTTCATGTTAGAGTTTCTACTCTTTAGTATACAAATCTGGGCAATTTTACTGGTTTCAGATAAAGTGGATACCACTTTCACCTTCCCTCCCTCTCCTTTGCCTTTAAATATAAATGCAAGTTTATTCTTCTTCAGTTATAAGAATGGATTTCAGTGTCTGTTGCCAAGTGATTACATTATTCACCAGTGGAATCTTGTAATATCTCATTCATTAGCAATTCCATTTTATATCCAAATTTTCAACAAAAGAAAAATTATATACTTGTTTGTCCAAGCTGAAGACTTTTGAAGATGCTACAAAATTCATAGCTGCTATGGAAAATAAAAGTGGTCTAACTAATGCCTGGTTATTTATTTTTCCAAAAAATAGATTTGAATCCTTTTCTTCTTGTTTTGTATGATTTTAATTATTATCATTATTTTTTTTGATTTTAGGGGAGAGAAAGATTTTTGCTTTGAATTTAAGAATGGAGACAGAGAAATGTTTAGTTGTTTTTGTGGTCCCTTTCTCAAAAATGGGTGTATATAAAAATCTACATAGGGTATGTACAAAAATCTACATAGACCAAAGAGAACCTTTTTTGAAACAACTGGATTAAGAGTAACTTGGTTTGGTTATTTTGACTCTGTGTAGAATCTAATTATGAGACATTTAGTTAGGAATATATTCTAAAGAAAAAAAATGATGTTATCATATTAAATACAACCTTGGGCATAATCTCATGATCTAATTTTTTTTTCTTTTTTTTTTTTTAATGGCTCAGATTGTAGGACAGGAAGAATATATGCAGTGTAGGTCGACGTGCCCCGTGGATGGGGCCCCACAAAGACTGCTGCCTTTAGTATTTGTACATCAATCTTGAGCAAATGTAAAGAATAAAACTAAATACTGGTACCTAATTCAGAATGTTCTAGAAAGTTTTCATACTTTATAATGCTTTTGAAAATGTAAGATTTGCTGTATTATTGTCCTGTGTTAACTGCTTATTTGCCCAAAATCTTAGAGTAAATAGATATTTTATTTAATGAGGAATGTAACCCATTAACTGCGATCCTAGAAAAAGAGTTTTTAGTTAGTCAACATGATCATGTTTGTCACAAGTTAATTAGCATCAATTCCCCCATCAGCAAATCCAGCTTTGAGTTTCAGGTGGGCCATTAATTGGTCATTTGAAACTGAGGAAGTAAATTTATCACTCAGAATTTTGGTTTGCAGAGTAACATTTATTCACATAGATTTTAAAAAGAAATGAAATATACATAGAGAGAGGAGAGAGGGAGAGTGTTAGAGATTGGCTGAACGTGGAAACGAACTGCCTTGTGAATTTGCTACTAGGATAATTGTAATTTTATTATTTGTTTCTTGGAGAAGTCCACTTGATACCTTTTATTTTTAAGTTGGTGATGAAATGTTAAGCTTCCTAAATGATTTCAGAGGTCTTTGCCATAAAGATTTACTATAAAAGGGAAGCTGATTGTTATCTAATTTTTTCCATTATATGTAGAGTTGTGCTGGATTCATCTTAATCATTTTTTATTTAACTATTTCTTAGTAATTACTAAGCTTCCTCCATTCAGAGATTCCAGTATCATTTTTCTTCAGCAGTCACACACACACACACACACACACACACACACACACACGTGCACATGCACACTGCCTTCCAAACTAGATACTCAAAGTTCATGGACTTTGGAGTTAGATTAATTTATATTAGAGAAAATTCATCATTTAGCAACCACGTGATGGCCCACAGATTACTCAAGTTTTTGTGTCTTCTAAGATGGAGACAATAACACCTCAGCTAGATGGGGGATGACAGAAATAAATGAGATACGGAGCAGAGGGAGTGATAGAATGCCCTCGTGTAGGTCCTCAGTGACTGGGCATTTGCGTAATGAGTGACATCAGCAAACGCACACGTGCCTCTCATAGTACCAAATAAACACGGCAGGTAAAAGTTCATGTCTGCTCTCTCATAACCCCTAGCCAGAGAATTTGTTTTGGGGGTTACATAAGAACATCATCACATGTGGGAATATAGTCTGAGGAAGCGTTATGGCTCAGTAAGGATATTTATTCCAAGTTCAGCAATTTTATTTCCTCATTCATGTCTCATCAACTCATTTTCCTAAGGATCATCCCAGGCCTGGGTGAAGAGTAAAGGAGAAATCCAAAGAAAGGATGGAAAGATAAAAGAAATAGAAAGGTTGGAGGAATGGGGGAAGCAAAGACCAAGCAGGGAGAAAGGAAGACCGAAAATAAAGAGTAACGATCTGGACGAGGGTGACCATACTTCACAGCTCTGAGTTCTAAGCCCATTTAACACATTTGCCTCCTGAATATGAATGTCTCTGAGGTGGACGTCTTCAATGTGGCCTCCATTTGACTGTGGGCCTTTGCAGGAGATCTAGGACTAGCCCACATGCAGGGATAGGTTCATTTGACCTAGTACTTTTTACCTCTCCACACCAGTGGATCATCCAGGTGCCATATGTAATGTGCATCACTTAATGTCACGCTGAGCTTCCCTCCTTCAAGTGCAGAAATCCAAATGACCAACTCCTCTCCTCATCCCGCAACACACACGCACCCCCTCGTACACAATTGTTTGCTACTCCTTGCTGGGGACTTCTGCCTGTTCTAGTCACTGTGGATCCCCACCACATAGAACAGTATTACGTTTTGACCAATATGTGTCTGGCATTATTGGCAATGTTAATGAATAGAGAGTAGAGAGCCAGAGGTGTCAGTGGATGGATTAGAGACCTTGGAAAGGTAAAATGTTGGGGAGTTTGGGTCATTTGGGAAAGGTTTCTATTCATGTGTTTTTGTTTAAAGTTGTCTTCTTGTTTTGAGTTCATTTAGTTATATATTAATTAAAGATGGGGTCCTTCCCTAGGTAATTGCTATTAACAAAAAGGACAGAATGAGGTACACTCATTCCTTTCTTGTTTTTTGCTCACAGCGATTCTTTTCATTTTGTTTATTTAATATTCAAGCAGGAAAACAGTAGGAACTTTTATACACTAAAAAAAGTTATTTCTGAATAGCAGACAATAGGATCTGACAGGAAGGGGCACCTTAGTGAGACTGTCAGGACACTACACACTCCCATCTGTTCCTAGGAAAACAGTCCAACCTACTCACCTTTGTTTTTGAATGGAGGCTGCAGGCTGTTACTCATTATTGTTTTTAGAACAAAACCTACCCTTGGAAAGATGTCACATTATTATTACCGTGGCAACAGACACCCTATCAAGATGAGTTATCTATTGGTTGTTCTGTAGGTCAATAAACACATCCCTGAAATCCATCAGGAAAAAAGGTGTAACAGAGGCTGTTCTATAGTTTGATACTTCTTCTTCCAAAGCTCTGTTCAACAGTAAATACGCATTCCACGGAAATGTTTAATTTAAGTCTATTTTGTATTAGCTAAATCGTAAATTTACAGTGGTTTTCTGAATTTAAAAAAGTTGTTTTATTATGAAAATAAGACTCACATGGTAAATAAAATTATCCTTATGCCAAACAGCATAGAGAAAAAAGTACTCTCCCCTACCTCTGTGTTTCTGTGCTTAAGCATAAAATCAATTTTATCAACTTTCTAAGTAAATAACTTTATAAACATTATAAGCATAGTCAACAATTAATTATAAACTAAAAAAGAAAATTGTTTTAAATTAACCATGTATAAAGGAATGCATGTAACTGGGTAGAAATTATACCTACCCCCCAAAAATTTAGTCAAAAAAGTTGTACCCACCTAAATGCCACCCCTGGTATTGAGATAACAAGAATCCACTTAGAGCAAAATTTTATAGGATCTAACCCTGCTTCCCAGTAAAATATTTTTAAAAATTGACCAAATAGGTAGATGTAATACAGTTGGGAACTACAAAATGTAGAAGGGAAAATTTGTTAAAACATATATAAACAGAAGAATAGGAATAAGTTTGGAGGCTAGAAGAAAGGCAATAAGAGAAATCTGTTACCAAGAGAGAGTGATTTGATTATAAGTAACCAGTCCCATGTTTTTATAGAGTTAGATATGATTTTAATAGGTGTATATAAGTATATATATATACCTATATGTACTAAATATTTATATTAAATATATACATATAATTAAATAAACTAAGAATATTCAACTTATATATATTCTGACTCTGGACTCATAATGAACTTAGTTTTCTGGGGTGATTAGCTCCTAAGAAGGACGTGCCCCTCTGCAGACATTCTGTGTCCCACATTACAGAATGCAAACTCCCGCTGTCAGTTAGACAATCACTAGTGATTTCACAATTTTTGTGACTGTGAAGCAATTTCGCAGAACCTGGGTATCCTCATGAAATGCATTTTGAAATTTCTAGATCTAAGAAATCTAGCGTCTTTGCCAGTGTCTACCCAGAGTGGCCTAACCAGAAACTGTCAGTCAATAGTAATCACTTCCTGTTTAAGGTTTATGAACTCTTTCAAACCACTAAAATGCATCAGTATTCTGGCAATATGAGTAGGTTTTCTGTAGATTAATTTACTGTATTTCTCAATACCCCTCACTTCTTGTCTTTGGTTCTTGCTAATACATCCTCACCAAGCATCTTCTTTACTTTTTTTTTTTTTAAAGATTTTATTTATTTATTTGACAGAGACAGAGACAGCCAGCGAGAGAGGGAACACAAGCAGGGGGAGTGGGGGAGGAAGAAGCAAGCTCCTAGCGGAGAAGCCTGATGTGGGGCTCGATCCCAGAACGCTGGGATCACGCCCTGAGCTGAAGGCAGACGCTTAACGACTGAGCCACCCAGTTGCCCCTCTTCTTTGCTTTTTATCCATTCTTGACATTTGGAGAAATGCTTGGTAATATCTGTACACATAGAACATATTTTCAAAAACAATGTAGCATAGTGGCTCTAAAATCAGACACATCTAGAATTTAATGCCACAATCAGCCACTTACGTGACCTTTGGCAAGTTATTCTCTTTTATCTTCAATGTCCTCACTTGTAAAATGAACTTAATAAAAACATCTACTGCATAGTGCTTGTTGAGAATTGAATAAGGTAATAGTGTAAAGCACTTAGCACCATTTCTAGGACATAGTAATTGCTCATTGAATGTGTTCCTCCCTCTCCTCCTCATCCTCATCATTATAATTATTATGGTTGTTATTTTCAACCATTATTCAGATTCTGCTGGGAGATTTAAGCATAGAAAAATATATTCAGTGAATTTTACTGTTGCTTAGAGTAACAGATTTGTAGAATTAATTATTCTTAGCTTTTTGTACTCATACTATATTATAACTTTAGCACTTAAATATAGCCAATATCCAGAGGGCCACCTTGTCAGCAAAAGTAGAAGTGGTGGTAGGGGGATAGCTTGTAGAGTAGGATAAATACACTAATTTATTTGACACTGACTTTGAATGGAGAGGAAAACTCAGCAAGGATTTATTGTGAAGTGTCCCAGATGGATAGTGCCCTCAGAAGTCTGCCAGAAGCGAACACAAATCTTCTGTGGAGGAAAGCACCTTCAATCTCAACTTCAAAGAGTGTCCCGATATAAAGCTCCATTCACTATGACTATAGCAATCAGTAATAAAAGTATAATAATAACTTGAAAACACATAGGAGAGGGGGAAAAAAGAGAGTATGGGTCAGCCACTGTAACAGTCACAGATTCCAATCAAGAGTCCTAGTGGGTGCCCGTTGGAAATTGTCAGTCTGATTCTAAAACCTATTTGGAGGAGTCAAAGATGAAGAATAGAATAAAAAAACACTCACGTTAAATTAAAAAAAAAAGGAAGAAGTGATTGTCAGATAGTAAAGTGCTTGTCAAGAAAATGTAAATTTTGTACATGTATATAATAATATATGCAATTTAGACATGATTTTGTGTTGTGTGTATACGTAATTTTGTGTTGTTTGTATTCATACATGAAAAGTGATGTGTATATGTATACACACACATACACACGTAAGTAACCGCATTTGTCTTGATTTAAGCAACAAATATTTTCCTAACATCAGATATATAAGAAAGATCTTAACTGAAGAATGGGTATAATAAGATAGGCATTCCTGGTTCAGAAATAATCATCTTTTAGGCATGAATATATTTGGTGGATATAAATATCTAAGCCATGAAAATGTTTTTCATTTACTGTGTTCTCAATACAGTAAATTTCACCTGCCACCTGACAATTTAAAAACAATAGATTTGAGCCCAGAGTGGCAAATAATACACATTTGCTGCATATTGACACATATGTATTATTACACTGTTTTGCAAATGAAGAGATGAGGTCCTAGATTTGGCTGAAAAGAGAGCTAAAGAACTGGTTTCTGGCCTAGGTTTTATTTATTTTTTATTTATTTATTTATTTATTTATTTATTTATTTATTTA